>NC_134455.1:21365833-21684166 GCF_047948215.1 Lycorma delicatula | reverse complement strand
AGAAAATGCAAGCAAAAATTAATATCTTGTGAGAAAATTCAAACACTGGCTAAACATTTGTTTTTGTACAACTCAATCAGTATTTTTGGTTCCCAGCACAAGCACAACTTTGATAATTTTAGTGTACCAAAACAATTTCATAGAGAACTCTTCATGAAATTAAAGGAAATTCATTACATAATGATGAAATTAAACCATCTACTCCCATGGACTTCTCAATTAACTCTCTGCACCAGGTCATCAATAATGACACGACAGTTACCTACTCCACGCCACATCATGTATTTTTGTATGGTCCTATTTAAATGTTCTAAACCATTTTCTTACCGTTCCATGTGACATAGTATTATCCTCATACACTTCACTAATGTATCAATGAATTTTGGCCGCTTTCATACATCTTACATTTAATAAATCAATTACTGCATATATTTCACAATTGGTGTTACTGTCTATACTCATAGATGTTTTAAACATGCACAGGGAACTGTAAACAAATACTAACAATCACATAATGGTATCTGTAGCAAGCCAATAAATGTAGTTAATATACCAAAACCGTACTAACTCATATATTGACTTACTAATAAAAATTATCTTCATATTTAACAAGATTATTTACTTAAAAAATGTCTATTGAATTAATGTAGGAAAACTTATTATAGGATATAAGAAGAACTCTATAAAAGAAAAATTTCAAAATTGTTCCATTCAATGAAGAGTAAGGCAAACATACATAAAAGAATCCGTACAAATTATTGACTTTAAATTTTTTCAAAAATCAAGACGATTTTTAAGAGGAATTATTATTATGTAATATTACCACCACACCTTCAAGACAGAGCTGTCGTACATCTGACCTTGAAGGTTTCAGGTGTGATTACTAGTTACGCTGGGAATTCACTTGTTACATTCATAATTTAATTATCTACATATTTTGTATACATAAAATTTTTAATTTTTTTTCTGCTTATTTCTAAATACAAGATTTCAAGTTTTCTGTGATGAATTAATCATTAAAAAAAAAAACTTGGATTTTACACTACTACAAAATATTTAAAATATTTTTTCTTTAAATAACGTTTTTGTTAAGTGTAATGACTGCTATGGCCATTGCCTCTAAATTAATGCTAACAGTAATCAAATTATTTTTAAAGTGTTTATGACTAACTTTTAAAATATGTTGAAATATTGCTTCTAAAAGATCTTTCTTAATATTGTATGGCCGGAATATGGCTAGTCATATCATTTATTATTGGCATCTATAAATTTGTGTTACATCCAGGTGTGAATCTACATGAAAAAATTCAGAGATTACACTTATTACATACCTATGATTGTAAAAAACATCATTCTCTTCCTACAATCTAGTAAATACACCTGCACACAGTTAGATAAATTAGAGATGTGTTAATTATTGATTTATTTAATATAATAATAATTATTATTACTATAACATATTAATTTAATATATATAATTGTAAGTTTAGTATTTCTTAATAGATTAATTAAATGTTGGGTTCTGTTTACTAAATTTCCTTTCCAGTAATGCTTAATTTTAAGTGTCCTGTATCATCTTGTGTATGGAGATAGAAGGTGTTCGTGTAAGCAGAGTAATTATGGCAAGAGAGGTAGTTTTCACATTTCATGTACAAAAAAACCATTGGCTAATCTATGCAGTACTTATTTCAGAGTAGTAACTCTGTAAAGGCTTTCTGGAATCAATATTTCCACTTATTTTAAAATCTATTGAGTAAATTTTGTAAAGTATTACTATGTTTCAACATCCTAATCAACTTGTAATAATAAGCAATGAAACTACACCCAACATTCAGTTGTTTATTGACTTCTACAATGTACGCAATTCTATTACCTGAAGTATGAGGTTGTAAGGAAAGAGGTTGTATAGTACAGTTGTACAGTTTTATCTAGATCCATTTTATTATTATTATTATTTTTTTTTTTTACTTATTCATTATATAGGCACCACATCAACATTTACTTCTACTTCAAAGTAGAGGTGTTAGAAAAACTTAATTTATATATTTTTACACTTCAAGGTTAACAATCAATTATGCATAATCTAACTGTTTAGTCTATTAAGCATGCCATCAATAATCATTGTATTCAAAGATGTTTTATAGTATTTTATTATGTAAATGGCTTGAAATTTTTTGCATTTTCCTTATTTAATGAATTTCTATTGTTTTAAATGATAATTGTTTTATGTAGTGTATCTTAGGCTTTTGCATACTTTGCTTATTATGGCTAGGTAAATATTTTTTATGTCCATGCAATTTGAAAATGTAACCGTCCATGATTATATAAATATGTATAGACCACTGCTTTCAAGTAAAAAAATTCTTTATTGGAACCTATTTAATGAAGAAACCTTTTTTTTATCAAAAATTTCTGTTGTATGTTGTAAATAAATTAATATTATTATTTTTTTTAAAACAAGTATTTTATACTCCTAAAATAAAATAAGCAGTTTTAGATGAAATTAGGAATTATTTTATTATTTTTATTTTTTTAATGAGATCTGCAATTAAAGTAATTTGTTTTTATTGTAGTCCATGTGTGTTTCATTTAGGTACTACATTGTCATGTATTAATCATGTACTTATAAGTTTATTTTTTATAATTTTAAGTGTCATATAAATCTACTTGAATAAATATTTTTATATCTGTTATTCTTTTCACTTTAAGGCATCTTAACATATCTATTCCAGTCTACAATAAGTTGATATACATTTTACAAAAAGTATATTTAAATTTGATTGTTTCTGATGAAAGTGAGTATAGAATTGTTTTTTTACAATTTTTTACAGGTATATAAATATATATATATATATATATTTTTTTTTATTGATAAGCTAATTGATTTTGAGAGTTTATTTATCAGCTTCTTTGAATCTGTTGTTTTGTCTGATTTTAAATTACTAGTAAAAACTTAAACTTATAATAGGGACAGTTTGCTTTTCACTTTTTTAAATCACTATCCAAAGATGATGATAGCTTCATTGTGGGTCTTGACATCTTCCTCTCATCTTCTTCATACATGGATTTTTTATACATATGGAGAAATCTTATCTTTCTTTTCCTCTTCCCCCTCTCTTATCCACTTTTCCTAAGTCTCACCTTTTACCCTGTAAAACATCCTACTAGTAAACCATCTCTGCTAACTGTGTAAGTGTGAGTTTTTAAGTCCAGTTGTAACTCCTCTTTTTGGAAATTCTAATTGTTTTCTATCTGCTATTCAGTTATTACTTGAGTACATGAACATTATAGTGTATGGTTTGTTGGAAGTTTTCAGTGTCCAATTATTACTTTCCCATTTTCATTTTTGAGTCATTTTGGATGTACAGCAAAATTCCAAAGGTTTTACTAAATATCCAAATGTTGTATTGATATTGAGTTATACTATCAGAAATAATCGAAAAGGAGTTATTATTAAAGAGGAAGTCATTAAAAGCTAGCCATATCAATTTAAACATTTCTAGCTGTATTTGTCCCCTCATAGGTTAAAGGGATACTTCCCATCCCCTTAAGCCATTTTCATAAATATTTAATAGCATCAATATCCCATACAAACTAGTCATACCAAATTTTGGATGATTTACTCATCCATTTCAAATATGTTAAAAAAGTAAATACCAAATCACATATTCCACACGTACAGAATTGCACCATAGTTAGTTTTTATAGCTCATAGGACCTCAAGATTTAAAAAAAAAGTAAATACGCAGAATTTTTTTTCCTTACAGTATATAATTTCTTCTTATTGAATTCTACATTACAACAGCCAGAATGTAACAATGTTTTGCCTAAATTACTGGGACAGAGCTTCAGAAGGGTATTTTGAAATGCTATTCAGCATTTTATGAGCCTTAATCTGTTTGTTTATTTATTTATTTTTTGTAAAGTACCTTATAGAATGACTACTCAAAAATGTTTTCATTAAGAGATGGTGATAAGTTCATCTTTAAATTTTGTTGATAGTTCAGTTTATGAGTATTGGTGAGTTTTTATAAATCCACCGGGTTGGTCTAGTGCTGAACGTGTCTTCCCAATTCAGCTGATTTGGAAGTCGAGAGTTCCAGCGTTCAAGTCCTAGTAAAGTCAGTTATTAGGATTTGAATACTAAATCATGGATACTGATGTTCTTCGGTGGTTGGGTTTCAATTAACCACACATATTTTAGGAGTGGTCAAACTGAGACTGTACAAGACTACACTTCATTTATAATCATACATATCATCCTCTGAAGTGTTATATGATAGGTAATTACCGAAGGCTAAACAGGAAAAAAGAAAGAAGAAGGTTGAGTTTTTATAGAAATTTAGTAGCATCAATATCTTATAAATACAAATGACTGTACAGGATCTCATGGTTATATAATCACAGTTTCAAAGGTATCAAGCAGAGTTGATATATATATATATATATATATATATATATATACTGGGTGTTTTCATGTAAAATCATGATTTCCTTTATGTGTTTGTTATGGAACATGTCTCTGTCCTGTTGAAAATATCCATGACGTAGTTCAATTCCACATCGTTTCAATGATTTGAATAAAATTCAACAATATTCAGTGGTGTTCATAGTTCTTAAAAAAAGAATTAGACCTATTATTCTCCCTGCTGATACTGTACACCAAACTCTGACCTTCAATGGGTACATAGCCCATGTAATTTTTAGTTTAAAATATTTTCCATTTCAGTAATACAGAATAACTTAGATGGGACCACCAGAAAACCTGCTACATAAGTGTTTTTCTTTTTTAAATCATTGAAATTGTTTTGTGTGAAAGAGAAACTTATACATGGATTCACTAAGAACTTCCTCTTTTTTTTAAGTCAATTAAAAAAAATCTATTTTTTTTTTTATTCTTTCATAACTTTTTTTAATTGGAACCAAATTAAAATATTCATTTTTATTTTTCAGCAATTTTTTTTTATATGAAATAATCAAAATCTCATTTGACAGTTCAGCTGAATGTGAAAATAGGAGGAGAAAAGATTATGGAGGTAGAAGAATTTTGTTATTTGGGAAGTAAAATTACTAAAGATGGACGAAGCAGGAGCGATATAAAATGCCGAATAGCACAAGCTAAACGAGCCTTCAGTAAGAAATATAATTTGTTTACATCAAAAATTAATTTAAATGTCAGGAAAAGATTTTTGAAAGTGAATGTTTGGAGCGTCGCTTTATATGGAAGTGAAACTTGGCCGATCGGAGTATCTGAGAAGAAAAGATTAGATGCTTTTGAAATGCGGTGCTATAGGAGAATGTTAAAAATCAGATGGGTGGATAAAGTGACAAATGAAGAGGTATTGCGGCAAATAGATGAAGAAAGAAGCATTAGGAAAAATATAGTTAAAAGAAGAGACAGACTTATATAGCCCACATACTAAGGCATCCCGGAATAGTCGCTTTAATATTGGAAGGACAGGTAGAAGGAAAAAATTGCAGGCCACGTTTGGAATATGTAAAACAAATTGTTAGGGATGTAGGATGTAGAGGGTATACTGAAATGAAACGACTAGCACTAGATTGGGAATCTTGGAGAGCTGCATCAAACCAATCAAATGACTGAAGACAAAAAAAAAAAATTAATGTTTGTTCTTGTGGACTATATGGTGCTGAAATTAATTTTTATGATTTATGACTGAGCTTGAAATTTCATATTGGACACTTGCAACTGTTTATTGTGTATTACTTATTTTGGAGGTTCCTTAAGGACTCCCTTATCACATGTTTTTGTCAGGAAACTTACTTTATGGCTCCGCAAGAGAGCCAATTGTAATTGTTATTGAGAAAAAAAATTAGATAAAGTGAAATGCCCTGGTTAACAACAAAAAAATCTGCTTTGTTTTTAGTAAATGTACTTACTCAAAGTAACACTAGGTAGCATTGTTTTCGGGTAACCTATTCTACGAAACAGTTTTGTTTGTTATTTTTTAACCTCCGGGACCACCGTTATGTATTGCTTCAGAGGAGAGGATTAGATGAACGATTTGTAACGTGTATGAGAATGCCTTGCCCTGACTGCGACTCGAACCCAGGATCTCTGGATGAAAGGCCGAGACAATACCACTCGTATCAAGGAGGCCGGCTACGAATCAGTTTAGGCGCCAAAAGCGTAATGAATAAATCAAAAACATAACCAATAAATCAACTGTTGGGTTTCACTCTTGTTATTCTATTGGAAATTAAAGTTGAAGTTTAGGTGATTAGTTTTGAAGCCAACATTGTATTATCTGAACATAAGTTAAATTTTTATTATGTTTGGTTTAAATTTTTGACCATGGATGATACTCGCGATTCGTTTGGAATAGTTTCTAGATGTCGTTTTATTCCTAATGGAATTAAATGTTTAAAAATAAAACATCATTTAAGGTTATTTATTGCAGTTTGGCATTCGTGTTATGTTACAATCTTTAATTGTATCGATGAAAAAAATAAAGCGTTGTTTAAAGAACAAACTGTAGAAAAGGTATGTTACAAATAATTAGTGATGTACTTATTTCAGAATGTATATAGAATAACATGTCTTATTTAAGGGTTCAAAATAAGTTTAATGTTTTACCCAGGTACTTATATGATTCAAATTATTTTGAGTTACTTGGTAGCATGAATTGCAATTCTTGTATTCATAACTATTATAATAGACATAACTTGAGTCATTATCCTAAGAAAATTAATAATAATTAAATTACTAATTCATTTTAATTATATTTATTTTCTTTAGTAACTACATCCACATATTACCAAAAAGGAATTTTGGAGCAAGTAAAAAATTCCATGAACCTTCCAGATTAAAGACATTGTTGATATCCTAATATATCAGTTGCTAAATATCTTAATTATTCTTGTATAAAAGTGTTTTTTTTCAAATTTGACATGTTTTTGCTTGACTAATGGCTGATGTAATCTAAATACTTATTTTATAACAACTAAAACAGTGCAGTAGTTTCATTTATTCTGTTACCATTGCAAACAGGATTTCAATTAATATCTCTGTAGTGTAGTACAAATGAAGAAGTTTTGCATTCCTATATTGTACTGGTTTACATCAGTTGAAATTTTTTGTTGGTAATATATAAATAAACATACTTGAAAAGAAAGGCCAAACTCTGTGGCAGACCAATAGATTCTTGGCCTTTAATCTGGAAACCCCGAGTTTGAATCCCAGTTAGGCATGACATTTTATTTTTTAATATGCTATAAAAGTATCGATTTTCATGTTCCCATACACATGCTTCTTTGTAAGCATCTGTAATGAATTAATTCATCAATAAAAAGAAATTTTGCCAATGCTTGACTTAATGCAAAACTTGTGTTAATGCAACCAGTCAAAGTAATTTTTTGAATAAATCTCTAAGAAGTTGAAAATGATTTGTTCAATTTTATAACAAATTTGAAATTTCTAAATAACACTGCAATGATCCAAAAGGTAAACTTTAAAAATACACTGAAAGAATGAACATTATTATTATTGTAATCTATAATTTTATCTGTAGGCTCTGAATAAAACTGCAGATGGGATTGCACAGTTTACACATAAGCATTATTACTAATAGACTAACCGTACCTTTCAGTTTATTGCAGTGTATTATAATAACCATTTCTTACAAACATTCCATGCTAAGTTAACAAATGCAAAACTGTCATTTTCTACCTAATCTATTTTTCCCAAATCTGACCAATTATTGTGCATCTAAGTTTTTTTTTTGGAATGTAAAGGTTGACATTTGCTGGCATACCAGTAAAACTAAAATGTGTGTGTAAACGCTTGCTGACATCTAAGTTGCATGCAGACATAGATAAAAGCCTTTCTGTTTACTAAAATGTTACTTTATACTTGTGTAGTCATATACCAAAACTTTCTGCTGTTAACATCTTATTATTGTCAGAGTTTTCTTCAAACATTTCTAATAGTCTCGTATTCTTCAGATTTTATTTATCGATTCTGAATGAAAAAAATGGAATAGCACACAAATTATTAACTTTTGTAGAAGAATGTGAGCATACAAGTGTAGTACTGGTCTTTATGGTAAGATTTCTTAAAAGTGCCTCACATGGCCCCAGGATTTGTCTCCAAGAAATTCATTTTCTCACTCATATAAATTCTTCACCATAATTTATTTTTTTTGTTATAGATCAAATTCTTGACTTCCACCTTTACAACAATTCTGCAGCTGTTGCTATCTTCTATTATCATTTTCACACTAGTTGAACATTTAAAAAATGAACTTTCTTTGAAGACCAAGTTGTAATAAAAATATATAAATCTTTAGTGTTTGCAAGTTCCAGCTTATATCACTACTGGTCACTACTAGTCTAATTAGGTGAAAGAACATTTTGAGATGTTTAGTAAAGTTAATTGTAGTTACAATATCTGAAAAGTAAAATTGTATTGATTGAAAGTTTGTAGATTATTGAATAAAATTTACATAATCCCAAACACACTGCAGTCTCTGCCAAACTGCTATTACACAAGAGAAATATTGACAGACATGAATTTAGTAACTTCCCTAATTTATCAGCAGTATCCTTCAACAATGACGACTTGCTTATTTACTGCCAATACTTGAGAACCTCCACAGTGATTTCAAAGAACAATTCCAGGGCATTTTAAATATGGACGTACCAGACTGTGTGTTGGATCCTTTTTCAAATGTCATTACAACAGGATCATCCCAGTTAGAAGAACAACTTATAGAACTGACAACAAACAAAGAAATAAAATTCAAGAATGGGTACCAAGAATTTTGGCTACAAAAGCCAGTCTCAGAACTGTACACTGGATTATGGTCGATTGTTCAACGATTTCTGATAGCATTCCCATCATTGTATTTGTCTGAACATGGATTTAGTGCTGTAGCAACATTGCTAACCCAAAAAGAGAAATAGGCTGCATTTTACCAAATGTGTCAATTTAGGGCTGATTTTAAGTAAATTCAAGCCTGATAATAACAAACTCATTAAAGCACATCATATTCATCCTTCACATTAATGTAAGTGTAATTTTTCAATTGAAAGCTTTATTTTAATTATTGTTATATTGAATATGCTATCACTGATGTTGCTGGATAACTATATAGATACAATTGTAATTTCTTTGAAAGCAATTTTAATAAAAATATTTTCAAATATGACTAAATATGCATTTTAATTGCTCTCATTTAAAATGTAAGTCTCAACTCAGAAATAGGATATCCCACGCTTAGAAACAATTGCAATTGCTGTTTTTAAGAGTGTGTCTAAATTTTTAAGAGTTTAAAAATTTTGGGGGGTGGTAGAAAATTTTTGATTCTCAACGCGGGCGAAAGAGTTTGAGAATCAATGCTGTAAACCAAAAAAATTAAAAAGCTACCGAATAATGCTCGGTACTTTTTAATGAAAATTTGTATAAGAGCTGTTTTGAAAGTAATAATCATTCGGTAACTTTTCTTGTTGAGATTACCACATCTCCCCGCTCAACGTTAACATTTCTGTTGACATTGTTTGCTGCAGTTTACAATGCCTAGGTTTCTTTATCGCCTTGTGATCATAAAGATATTCACAGGCAGTAGTTGGTTGGTGTGTAAAGTGTTAGTATGGTGAATGAAAGTGGTGCGAGGTGCTTCTAAGTTGTAAAACAAAGATGTTTGAAAAACGTATTCAGGGTGTCATAAAGAAAGATGTTGATAATGAACTAAAAAAATTGAAGTGAAAATGGTTGTGTCAGTCTCAGGTTTTTAATTTATTTTCCCAGATGTTTCTAGAACAGCTCTAAGAAAAATTGTACTGGTTGACAAAACATGGTGTGTTGTTTAATAGTAGTATATGTCTATCTTTTACAGTTATGAGGTCTAATTAATCTCCTTCTATTCAAAAAGTTAAAACTTTTATTTGGTAGCAATTCATAAGTTAATCAATCTGTGGTTAAATGAAGAGATGAAAAAAATTTAAAAGGGAGAACCTTTTTTTTAGTAGAGGAATGGTGATCCAGTCGTAATTACATAAAGTAAAGTATTATATTGTAAGCTAACAATTTTGTAATTTATATTTATAATTTTTTTTAGATCTACACTAGCTGAATTCCCAAAATATGGTTTTAAAAAAGACAGTTCATTAAATAGATCTTCAGGAAGAAATGATGTAAGTTCTTTTCATTTAACTTCTGTTCTGTTTGTATTTATAGCTTTATTTTATTTTTTAATTACTAGATTTTATAATTTATTTTATTATTATTGTTAATATTTGAATTTCTAAGGAGACCAAGCAGGATATTTTAATGTGATGTTAAGTAGATATCTACTTAACATCACATTCTAATCCTAATTTTACCAGAACTATCCTCATTGCATCATTATGCGATTCTATTTCCCAATTTATTACCCTATCTTTTTTTACACGCTTTGCCCTTTCAAAATATCAGTTAACGATCTTGCCTAATTGAATTTTTGTGGCAGCAATTGTTAAGTCTGCTACTGATAATATTACAAAAATTTTTTAAAACTTGCTTTATACTTTTAAATCATACATTAATCAAATGATTATTATACATTGCATGAGTTTAATTAGTAGGTTAATTTGGATTTAAAACCCTGCAGATAAAAAACCCATGGGATTTAAAAACCCATATTGCAGATTTTGCAATTTTTTACACCTTCACCCTTAATTCACTCCCATATGAGAAGGGATGTTTGCAAAAGTAATGGTGGAATATTGTATTGTCACCCAACCTTAGTAACTGCAAAATTTCATCAATCGGCAATGTCAGGAAGCTTGTTAAGGATGCAAGATTTGAGGACAAAATGAAAGAAATTGAAAATTGAAAAAACATTGTGAGTTGAAGTAAAGCAAGTAATAACAATATAGGTTATACATGTTGTCCAGCCAGAAGTTTTCTCATCCTGGTGAAGTAGTTCACCATCTACGTTACCTTGCATGATATTTCTGCACCAGCTGTATTTATCCATCCCCACAGCCTACGTTCAAAATATATTATAGTTTTCTTTAGTATTATGTAAAATTTTAAGGTTTTTATTGAGATGTTAGAGTATTTCAGAGTTTCAGATTGTTTCTAAGTTACAGACTCTTATCACATAGCTGACTAGTGGCTTTTCTGAAAAAATGAACAAGAGCCAAATCTTTTACAGTAATAACATATCTAGTGTATAATTGCTAGCACTATAATGTATCTTTAAATAGTTTATGAGAAATTTTTTTTTTGTTTAATATTTGCTAAAAAATGTAAACTTTTGTTGTAATGTTATTTTTATATCTAAAAAAATTTAAACAGCATAAAAATAATGTTAGACCTGATATTAAAAAATGTATATTTTATGATTGGACACATTCTTTTAAATAGTTTTGTTTATCAAAAATAAAAATGATCAAAATGCTGCTATTTTTGTTTATATTTCATTTTCACTTTTACAGTCTTATGTAATTGTGGTGCGTAAGAATCTATACTATTTCACTTATTCAATTCTTCCTTCTTTTTTGCAGACATTCAATGATTTATTATATACTCTAGCCTGATTATTTTAGTTTTTATAGCATTCATTTTCATTCTTTATTCTGTCCTGTTCTCATTTAAGTTTGAAATCATCTGTTGAGTGTCTTGTGCTTTTGTTTATAAGATAAACCATGTCATCTGCAAACCTTACACAATTTATTCTACTTCCTTCTTCTAGTATATTTTCGTTCCTATCTTAAACATATATATTAAACAAGGTTGGTGATAGACAGCAACTACTCTCCTTTTTACATCAAACCAATCAGTTGAAGCATCCGTTATTTGCATAGTCATTTTCTGATTAAGGTCCAATTATTTAATATTAATCTTCTATTTTTCCAATCTGCTCTTTGGTTTCTTAATATTTCCATTATTCTACCTCATTTTACACAATTGAATGCTTTTTCCATATTCATGAAATTTGCATTTATTCCTTTACTTCTTTCTGTGATAGTTGATATTACTCTGATAGCAACCCTTATTCTCCTCGTGATCCTGAATCCAAATTGCTCTTTTGTAGCCATTTTTATTCAAAATTATAGTCAGAATTCACAGATGAATATTTTTTTGAATGGAAAATTAGTCTATTTGCCCCATAATCTTAAAAGTTAACTGCACCATGCTTTTTAGAGGTTTAAATCTTGGTTATTTTAAGAAAGTCTTCTGGCCACATCCCACTATTGTAAATTGTATTACACAGTCACCATTTTTCATAATCCTTATTCATTTGGCCACTCATCTGTTCCTACTTATTTTCCATTCTTCATACCTTTTATTGTTTGCACAACCCCAGACTTTGTCATTACTGCTCCTACTTCATCCTCTTCCATTTTAACCTGAACTTCTATGGGAAGATCTTGTGATTTATTGTAGATAAATGTAGTTCCACCATATATTCCTTTCACTTTTAAGTACATCTCTCTCGTTGTATAACATTCCCAATTCTAATAGAAATTCCGTTAGGCCTTATATTCTTTCATTTACCCTATATTATTTCTTTTATTTTGTTAGATATAGGAGGACTGCAAATAAAATAATGAGATTAGCTCAGAAAAACTTTTTATTTACAATCCAATTATATATGGACTCTATCACCTTCGAAATAGTTCCCTTTGGAAGCCACACAACACTTCAAACGGTTATCCCACTCTTCATTGCACTGTCAGAACTCAGAAACCAGAGTATCGTTCAGATGGTCAGTTACATTTTTTTAATGTTTTCTACTATTCCAAAATTCCTTTGAGGTGTTTTTTTAAAGTCGGTAACAGGAAAAAGTCACTCGGACTCAAGTCAGGTGAATAAGGAAGTTGAGGAACTACAGGAATGTTTTTCTTTGCCAAAACTCAGTGAGTGTGTCAAGGTGCATTGTCATGATACAGCATCCAGTTGTCTTTGATGGCTGGTCTCATGTGGGTAACTTTTTTCCGCAGTCTTTCAAGAATTTCTTGGTAAACATATTGATTTACAGTTTGTCCTGTAGGCAAAAACTCCTTATGGACAATGGCATTGCTATCGAAGAAACAAATTAGCATTGTTTTGATTTTTGATTTACTCATTTTTGGGACGTGGTGAGTTTGAAGTGTGCCACTCCATGCTCTGGCATTTTGTTTCTGAGTTTACTCAAATATCCAAGATTCGTCACCAGTTATAACATTTTTTTTAGAAAATCAAGATCAGTTTCAATTTGCCCTAGAAGATCGTAGCACACTTCTACCCTGTTGTTTTTCTGTTCAATAGTAAGGTTTTTTGGGACTAATTTTGCACAAACTTTTTTCATGTCCAATTCGTTTGCTAAATTCTGATGGACTGTGGTATGGTTCAAATTTAATTGTTCTGCAATCATTCTGACAGTTAATTGCCGATCATTCCGTATCATGTTTCTG
This sequence comes from Lycorma delicatula, assembly GCF_047948215.1. NCBI lineage: Eukaryota > Metazoa > Arthropoda > Insecta > Hemiptera > Fulgoridae > Lycorma > Lycorma delicatula. The sequence goes on along the minus strand of NC_134455.1, from coordinate 21,670,762 downwards.
ATTCACTCAACATTGTCATCACTTCTTGATGTTAACGATTTTCCAGAGCATTTTCTTTGATTTGAATTAATTATATTTTTCCTTTAGTCATGGAGTTACATAACAGAAAATGGAAAGTGATTTGTTTTTATTTTATAATTATAAAATTATTATGTTCTGCTTCTTCATTATCTTACACATTTATAACTTTCTTCATCATTACAAAGAATCTCCGTATGCATTTAACAGATTTTTTATCATTCTCTCTAGAATACAAATATTCCTAATTTTTCCCTAGTAAATTACAAAAAAAAAAGTCCAGTTATGCTGTAAATTATTATATAATCATAATAGAGATGTTAATAAAAGAAATATTACTTAGATACAAAATAAAATAATCTTATCTTACAAAATAAACTCTCTAAAAAAACTTTAATTTTTTATTAATCGCAATAAGGTTACATAATTTTTGGATGGACGCAGGGAGAGCAAACAATCTCTTTATAAAACCCATTTAAAGTTGCTCAACTTCTGTCACATCACTTTATACCCCAAATCTCTGCAGCAAAATTCCTACATGGCAACTATGCATTTGTAAAAACTTGATATTTAGCTGGTGATGGTGCCCCATTTTAGTTAAAAAAAAAAAATACCTGTCCAACAAAAACTCACTTCCCACAGCTTTTCCCTTAAATGTTTCTTAAAACTCTGCTGAGGAGCGAGTCCATTTTCCAGATATTTAAGGTAGTTAACAACCTCATTTAATTTCTCCTTATAATGCTGTTGTTAATTTGCTGAAAATTTCCTATCCTTCCTAAAAACTTAACTTTTTACTTATCTAAGTTGAGAGTTAAATTCTAAATTTCACAGTACTCCTCCATAATTTTAATTGTATTCTGAAGTGTTTTCAGGTCTGATGTAGTAATACAGACGACATCTGCATGTAACAAAGATATTCATATTATCTATCCAAACCCACACCATCCAAAAAATCAGAGAATCATTAATAAACATATATAAAAGCATGTCAGAACACATCCTTACTTTAAACAAGTTTTTGTTTCAAGACTACACGTTAATTCATACCAGTTAAAAGTGACGATTGACTGTCATTATATGAACTTTTCAAAATGTCTATAAATTTTGTCAAAACACTAATATTAACGTATAATACAAGAGATTTCTCTCCATCGAATCAAAAGCTGTGTAAAAATCACACATGGTCTGAATATCATTTAAATTACAATTAATTTTATAACTGAATTACCCCTCCCCCTATAATTAATTGAGATGCTTTCATCTCTCATATTCATGACAAAAAAAAAGAAAATATGGCTGCCTTAGATAAGCATGTATATTGCTAAGAGATATATGAGCGTATGGTTTTACTATCCTTGAGAAATAATTTCATTAGGTGATATTTAAACAGGAGGTATGGAAGATCAGAGAATATTCAAAACACTATACAACAGAATAATAAAAATACATAAGTGACATTACAAGATAAGCAAATCTAATTACATATTTTATTAATATTTTCTGTAGTTTTTATTTAAAATTTGGTATAATATTATTTATTTTTGGAGAAAAATAAATGCGAATTCCCAATATTAATAAAAGCTAATTTATTAATATTATGGTCATTTTAATATTTCCTATTTAATTGTAATTTAATAATTTTCTATTAAATTGATTTTTGTTGAAGTTAATTATAGTTTTATTTATGCTCGTAAATATTAACTACTGTTTATTATGAACACTGCCAATTAAAAAGAAATTCAGGAAGTTTTAATAATTAAGTTTTAATTTTGTTTCTTTCTTAAATTTTTTTGTTTCTTTCTTCTGTTTATAGTCATTTTATTGAGTTTTCCACATTCTATTATTTTAAAGAAATAGCATAAAAATTATGCTGTTAAAGAATAATTTAAGAGATAATGATTTACTACTCATCATTGATATTACTACATTATAAGTTTTCAAAATTTCAGTGTATTGCTTTACTTGTATATTTTATTTGTATTAGAAGTATGCCACTTTTCTCAAGTAACTTACTAAAATATCTTGTTTAAAATATCTCATTTTAGGTATTGTTAAAGGACAGCGGATACTGTTGCTGTAAATTCATCATGTCTTGCGACTCTTGTGGATGATTTTTGCAGTGTGAGAGATGGTGCTTTTAAATGTCATTTGGCAGGGATTGTTGCTGCTGGTGGACAAAAAACATGGCCTGGAATTGCCATTGAAGTCTTTGAAGAACACCTTGAGGAAGCTAATAATAAAATTTTCTTCTCTCAGAAAGTAAATATGTGCATACATATTTTTTAGTTTCTTTATCGCACTTAAAAGTTAAAGATTTCTTTTAATGTGCTTAAATTTTTTGAATATTTTTCTTTAACTCTACACATCAGAGTGATTATGAAGAAGCTCAATTGACATACTTAACTTAGCCAACTTAGTTCTCTAAATTAGCGTGTCCAAAAACTTGTTTAAAAACATTTTTGAATTTTTGTAGAATTAACTCTAGGGTGGTGGGCAGAAAAAGTTACAAAAACAATTGGGCTAAGTCTGTTCGACCCTAGAAATAAATTAATTATAAGTAAAATTAATTAAAAAAAAAATTAGTGCCTACTGAGATACAAGATTTCATAAGATAATATTGATTATTTCATTTTGAAAAGGTTTTAATTGTTTTTAAGAAAATTTAAAAATATATTGGTTTTTATTGTAAGTATTTTGAAAAAAATTATTTATTTAAAAAATAAAAATCGTATTCTAATATCTTTTAAGTGCATATTTACGAAGGTAATAATGTAAGGTTTAATTTGACTTAGATTAGAAGAGAAATGCATGATAAATAAACAGGATACTTATCGGTAAATTCTTTACTTTTCAAAACATTCTTCATACACACACACACACACACACACACACACACACACACACATACACACACACACACATACACACACACACATACACACACACACACACACACACACACACATACACACACACATACACACACACACACACACACACACACACACACACACACACACACACACACACACACACACACACATCAAAAATCTAAACTTCTCCAAAGATATAGTTGCTCTAAAAGTTTTTACCCCAATCCCATCAGTATTCCAAAACTTTAATGTTCATTTTACTTTCATATAGAGCTCCAGCTATGTACAGCAGTCCAAAATAAGCTTTTATTTTTTCATGTTTTTTAGTCTAGCCATATGTGTATCACTTTGGTAATTTTATTTAATGGAGTCAATAAGAATATTTGTAGATTCGATTATTAATCAAGGGTTCACTGAAAAACAGTTACCACAATTCTGGTGTGTGTGTTTGTTCATTGCATGTCTTGCATTCACTGACAGGTAAATGCTTGGAGATTATGATGTGCCACCTAGTTCTGACATTTGCAGGAAAATGTTTTTCTTCCATTTGATTTTTTATCTCTACCCAAATAGAAGCATAGTGGCATCGTACCTGATTCTGCATCAATAGCATGGCCAAAGTGGGTGTGGGAATGCTAGAAATGGAAGGCACTTATGGTTCTGCAGTTTCTATTTTGCCATCACTAAGTTCACATTCACTATTTCTATCATGGTCAGTAAATTGTTTGAATTCTGAATCATCAACTTCACTTAAATAGTCATAAAAATCTGTCCAACTTTAATATTAGAATTTTTTTTATGATATCGCCACATAAGATTTAAGGTGGTGTGTGGGATATGGAAATGTAGCATATGAAAAATGCCATGCTGACCGAGATTCAAACCCAGGACCTTTGGATGAAAGGCCGAGATGTTACCATTCAATGGCCAGCAATTTTATTTTCAAAGTTTATCAAAACATTGATAGAGGTTATACTAATCACAGTACATTACACAACTGGCTAAAATTGCATATAGAACACTAAAATACTATGTTTTACACAGACTAAAATTAGTAATGAGAATGGTTGGCTAGGTCTGTCACGCCCACACGCAACTTATTGTTGTTTACTTTGAAATTATTATTTATTGTTATTACTTTTATATAAGTTGCACTTGCTATTTACTGTGGATTGTTATTCACAGACTGATGTGATGAGTTGCTGAATTGTGACATTAGAGGCCTCTTGAGGGTGTTTTGGGAAGGTACATGAGAGCTCAATTAAAAATAATAACTTTTAGTAGAAAAATAGTTAAAAATCAAAACTGCTGGGTTTTAGAGACCCGGCTTGACCATTCTAGTGTTAAACTAATTGATTCTTGCATTTAAAACTAAACGGACATATCTGAAGTTTTCAGATGTAACTTTTTATTAATGTAGATATATTAAGAATTTAATTTATTCATTTTGTTATAAACTTCTTTATTATGTACATGTTTGCAGTTTAATGCAAGTTTAAATTATAAAATGGTGGATTGATTCTAGGCTTAATAAATTTATTTACATTTGGCATATTAAATTAACTTTTGTATAGGCTTAAAAAATTGTATACTTTTTAGAATTCATAATTATACAGCTTCATCATTAGTCTCATCAGATTCTTCGAAAATGACAATAATTCTATTTCACTTTGCAAACAGTCTTAGTTATTATCTTTTAATGTCTATCTTGTTAGCATGTACACAATACCCAAGCTATACTCCAGAATTTATCTCTAAATATTTGGTAAACCAGTTCCACTACTGAAGTCAAAATATGTAGTTGAGAACACAATACGGTAGAATATGTAGATTTTAATAGAGTCCATTTCAGATCAAGAGATAGATTATTGCTGTAAACAGGTATCCTTCTTCGGAACAAAGTGATTGATTGGTTGCAATATTAATATAATTTTTAACATGACAGCCTTTCTAGGGCTTTCACAGCTAAAGGAAGATGCAATAAATTATAGTATTCTATTGTACAAAGTACCTTGTTTTATTTAAGAAACCTATTCAGTTATACATTCTATTTTATGTTCACAGCTGAAGACAGAGTATTCCAACCGAGTTTTGTTCCCTAGTTTTTCCATATCAGCTCTGATGTATATTCAGATTACTACCATATTTCTAAGTGTCATGTAAAATCCACAGTTGTTATACACGAGTTTCTTATGTATGTATCAATATACTTGTTTGTATCAAAATATTTTTATATTGTTATTTAACTAATTTTATGAAGTGCTTATGTAAATGTTGAAAATTTCATATCAGTTTTAAGTAGTTTCAATGTTATTATTACAGTTATTTGCATATATATATTTTTTTTTATATATATCTATTTTTAATTCATTCCTCTGTTTGTATGGTCTTTACAACCTAATATTACTTTTTCGTTATTCTTTGACATTTGTACAAATTTAAAAATATTTGCTTTTTCAACTTCAATTCATTTTTGGATAATTAAAAATCATCAGTTAATTTACAATATAAGCATTCCACTATTCACGGATTGTGGGCAATAATAATCTGCCAGTTTGTTCAGAAAAAAAAATTGGAGAGTTGAAGTATTGAAATAACTGAACATATGTTTATTTTATATATATTTCAAGTTTTATCTACTTCTAAGGTTATTAACAGATACTTTATGCAAACAAGTAGCTGTATCATCATTTTAACTTTGGGAATATACACAATTTTTTTTAGTCTTTGTAACTGTGTCATAGTACGAATCTTTCAGTTTCCAGGATGCTTTCTGAGATAGTTGTTTATGTTCCATCAGGTCATAAGGAGTAAGTATTTCCCAGGACCAAAAAGCTATACTTTGATGTTCTCTAAAGTAACCAATAGTACAATAGATTTATCATATTTCTGTGATAAACTGTTTGCAGCCTTAAGAGTTTTTGTGTGTTGTAGGGTGGAGTGGATCCTGAGGAAAAGTCATTACCTGCTGAGTTATGGATTAAGCATACCATAGATGGCGGTCCTCTTGAACCTTCGAGACATGAATGGCGTTCAATAAATAAATATCTTATTGATCAAGGATTTGCTCTGCCTGACAAAAGGTAGGTCTTTGTCTTAAAACTGGAAAAAAAATCTTTGAAGATTTTTTTTTCAACTTTTAAGAATGATGAAAATTGAAAATAAAAATGAAAATTACTGTAATCTTGCTGGAAATTCTTAGACTAATGCTAAGATCAGCTGATTCAAAAAAGCATACATACAACTGCTCAGGTGGTTAATTGTACTACAGTTTTTTTTTAGCCACATTTCTTTTTAATTATTTAAAAATAAATAAAAGTATATAACATGAATATGATGGTAAATTTTACCATAGTGTGGAATTTTTCATAATACTGCTGCAGTTGTGAACAGGTGAAACTGCTTTAGGTTCCAACATCGGTAATGTTTATTAAAGTTTTTAGGAAAGAGTTCAGGTGATGATAATGCAAAACTGTTTTCACCCTCAAAAAAAAAAAAAAAAAAAAAAATGGAAGAGTCATTCAGGTGATGGTAATCTGTTATTAGGTGAAGTGATGGCTGCTAGAAACTTACATGAGCAGCTGACCTTAGTTAAAACGTGAAGATTTCTACTTCTGGCTAACTATGTCACTAACCTGTTACTAAATGCTCTGTTTATTGTTGATTTAAATATGGCTTGTACAAAAACCTATGTGATAGATATTTCTGAGTTCAGTTCATTTCCATTCAGTTTGGTACTCATTATATAGTTCTGTACTTGATTCAATACAAAGGGTGCAGCAAAGGAAACGCATGTTTTTCACTATTGAATAACTTCGGTTGTTTTAATTATAGAAAAAAAAGTTTTACATTAAATAATGATATTTTACTGTATTTTTGAAATCAACATACCTTAATTAGGTTCAGAAAATAATGTTAGTAAGATGACATCCTTCTTGTCGGATGTAAATTTGGAGCTTCTCCTCAAAGCTCTGCATTACTTTCTCCAACATTTCATTCTACACAGCTTCAGTTTCTTGATGAATGGAAATTTTCAGGTCTTCGATTGTGTGAGGCTTGTTCACATACACTCTCGATTTCACATAGCCCCAAAAAAAGAAGTCATAAATCGATAGATCAGGAGATCATGGGCCAAGAAACATCACCGAATCGTGAAATGACATGTCCAAGAAATATTTGGCGAACCACTTCAATTGATGCTCTCGCCATGTGAGCTGTGGTACCATTCTGTTGGAAACACATTTCTATCATGTTCACTCAATGTCTTTCCAGTTATGGACGCAGGAAGTTCTTTTACATATCGATGTAGCACACTCTAACATGTCACTCTAACATGTCACTCTAACTTTGGTTCCCCCTCTCTTTAAAAAAGTACCAACAATCCCTGTCTTGGAGACACTGCACCACACTGTTACTTTTGAACTGTGGAGAGGTTTTTGGTGTAGTTCACATTGGTTCTTCAACACCAGTACCGACATTTCTGTATGTTAACATAGCCATCTAGATGGAAATGGGTTTCATCACTCATCATTATTAGGGCGTTTGCATCTTCCATAAGAATGGCATTTATTTTGCCATAAAATTCTTTGCGATGCACAAAATCCCTTTCAGTTAGCTGCTGGATGATCATTATTTTTATGGGTGAAATTTAAGATCACCATGTAACCCCAGCGCTTCAGCCTGTCGCCTAGTGGATTGTTTCGAGCTAGCAAGAACTGCCCTTCTCACTCCGTCTACATTTTCCAGAGTTCACACTGAATGGGGAAGGCCAGGTGGTTTTTTCTTCATCACTAATCTAGTACTCTAAATGCCTCAACCCATCAGAGTATGGTGTCTCATTCTAGAACTGTACCTTGACGTTTGACATTAAAATTTTGATGGAAAAGATGTTGAACCGTGACCACAGAATCATTGTTTTTAAAAAAACTGCTTGACAGCAAACACACGATGTTCTACGCTCTATAGCTGCTGAAACTTTATAGTCTGGGCTGTCCACCAGAGGTGACCAAAGATCAATACTCCCACTCGCCGCTGACTATTAGCAGTTTAAAAAACACATGTTTCCTCTGCTCCCCCTGTATAAGCATTGATTGTCTATAGAGTTGTATGTATAAAAAAATGAGATGAATTATTGAACCCTTATGAGACATGTGCGTCAGTAGGTAATCCTGGCTTGTGGCTTGAAAATTCAGTTAATCAACTGTTGTGAACATTCATTATTATTTCCATCATTCATGAACCATTATCGCTTATTGAAAAATTAGGTACTTAGGTATTATAACGGCACCATGGTGATTAGAAGGTTTTATGTAATAGGTCTGTTAATTTATGATGGCTGCTGGAATCTGTTAGGAATAAAGTAGAAACACAAAACTAGAAATTTAATTATTTATTCAAATTAACCGTTTCTATCTTTTTCCTGTTTAGCCTCCGGTAACTACCGTTTAGATAATACTTCAGAGGATGAATGAGGGTGATATGTATGAGTGTGAATGAAGTGTAGTCTTGTACATTCTCAGTTTGACCATACCTGAGATGAGATGTGTGGTTAATTGAAACCCAACCACCAAAGAACACCGGTATCCACGATCTAGTATTCAAGTCCGTGTAAAAATAGCTGGCTTTACTAGGACTTGAACGCTGGAACTCTCGACTTCCAAATCAGCTGATTTGGGAAGATGCGTTCACCACTAGACCAACCCGGTGGGTAGTTCTACCCTTTTCTAATCCAACTGATCCTAACCATATAAAAGTTGGTTACCTTTTTGTCCGTGTGTGACCATATCCCAGATGCTGCTTCCAGTGTCAGGGTTTTGGTCACACTAAAATTGGTTGCACAAAGGAACAAGTTGTGTGCATTACAGCTGTACAGGACACAATGACATCACATGCACTGAGGCAAAAAAATGTATAAATTGTAAAGGTTCACACTCAACAAGGTCTCGAGAACATCCCATTTGTAAAGAAGAAAAAAATCTGTACTGAGCAGAAAGTATCCTTTGGCACGTTGAGAATACTGAAAATCACTCTACATGAGAAATCCTGTACAACCTGGTATTAGTTTTGTAACGGATGTCTCAAACAATGTACAAAAGGAGAAAGAGTTCACATCATGTAAAGAACTAACCAAATTGGTAGAAGCTTTGCCAGAACATGTTAAGTTCCTCATGGCTGCTATTACAGGATTGAGTACTAATAAGAAGTAACTTCTGCCAGAAAAACTGATGGTGGTTTATTAAATCCGCTTCAGTTGTTACACCATCACGTAAAGTTCCTGGTGCACCAACTACTCAGCAAACAACTAAGATCCCTGTGAAGGGATTTGTTAAAATATCGCCTGGCATAGCATCTCCGAACACCCAGGCTTTCAAGTCCCTTCCACCATCTTGAGGTTTCTACAAGACTATGGTGTCAGATGAAGTGCCCAAAGAAGCAAAGCACTTCTTAAGCATTATAAAATCCAAATAGTATAAATCCAGATAATCCTAAAGAAAATCGAGATAGTATAAAAGTAATCTGCACGCAGTTTTTATATATAATAGGAAAAAGTATTTCTTATGGCTACAAATATTATTCAGTGGAATCTTTGCGGTCTCCATTCTTCCAGTGAGGATTTTCAAATCCTACTAAAGGAAGAAAATCATTTACTACTGTGTTTACAAGAGACTCACCTCCATCCAAAGGATGATGTATCCTTTTGCAGTTATGTCTGCGAAAGATACAACCATCAAACTGAGGGCAGAGGACGTGAAGGTGTGGCTGTTTTCCTGAAGGAAATCATATTAGTCGTGCGTATTCCACTAATGACAAACATCCCTGCAGTCTCAGTGATGATATTGGTGCCATTTAAATGATTATCTGCAATTTATATCTTCCACCAAATTCCAATATCAGTCAGGATGATCTATGCAGTCTATTTTCACAGATCCCTTTACTCAGGCTAATAATTGGCGTTTTCAATGCCCACCATTATTCAAGCCATCATATTCTTCCCAAGGTACTATAGTTGATCGATTGAGGCAGAACTTAGATCTCTGCTTATTGAACAATGGGTCACAGGGATTTATATCATCTTCATCAGGTACATTTTAATGCATCGATCTGCCTCTTATGTTCAGCAACCCTACTCCCACGTCTTACCTGGTGTGTTTAGAAAAACTTCTTTGGAAGCAGTCACAGACCGGTTGTTATTTCTGCCTGTAATAGTGATTTGTCTCCAAGTCAACCATGCAGATAGGTGGTTTGGGAAGCAGGCTGGATCAGACACAAGGATTCCCTTGGCCAATACGTCAATAGTGGTAGTGCAATCCACCAACTGCCAAGTTTACTCACCAGATACTCAATAGCACAAATGAATTTACTCCTTTAACATCTGGAAAGCCAAGGTGCTCTGCTGTTCCTTGGTGGGATGAAGATTGCAGGAATGCACTAAGGGATAGGGACAGGGCTTTACATAATTTCAGTCAAAGACCTATGACTGAGTTGCTCTGCACCTTCTGCAATGTGAGGACTGTCTGCCGTTGAGTGTTTCAGTATGCTAAATGGAAATTTGGATGAATTAAGTAGATACCATTTCTCATATAACGTCATCATTGGTTGTTTGGAGAAAGGTTCAGGCCATGTGTGGATCGGTACAGTCACCGCAATTGTTTGGACTGACTAGCAGTAGAATCCTCATTATTGCACCAATTGATGCAGTGAACACGTTTGGAAGGTTGTTTAGGTCAGTTTCACTTACATCATTACTGTCCTGAGGTTGTGAGATATAAGTTGCAGGTAAAAAATATCCTGTTCATTATTAGAGACTTGCAAAATGAAATAAACATACCCTTTTCTTTTAATGAGCTAAGGTATGCCTTGTATAATTCTCATGATAATTCACCCAGAAATTATAATATCAGTATGTTATCACATCTTCCAAATACTGCATTACAACATCTTTTATGTGTCTATTATAGAATATTCTCTGACCAGGTGTTTCCAGATTCTTGGTCAGAAGCATTGGTGACTCCAGTACTGAAATCTGATGAAGATAAATCATGCTCCTCAAGTTATAATCCTATCTCCTTGACCAGTATCCTGTGCAAGGTGATAGAATGAAAAATAAACCGTCATCTAGTGTGGTACCTTCAGAGAAATTCTGTAATTGTCCCACAACAATCAGTGTGGTTTATGCCAAAATAGATTGTCAGTTGATCATGTAGTTGCCCTGGAGGTTGTTATTCAAAGTGCCTTTTTACTTCACCAAAGCCTGGTTACTGTATTTTTCAATTTGCAAAAGGTAAATGACATGGCATGGAAGAAAGGAATCCTAAATACACTTCATAGGGGGTAAAGGGAATCTCCTTGCATTCATCAGGGGGTTTGCTCAATAATTGGTCCTTTTGAGTTGAAGTTGAATTGACAATATCTGAAAGTTTCACACTAGAAAACGGAATACCACAGGGAAGTGTTATTTTGTTTGCCATAGCCATAAATAGTGTAACAAACTGTATGCAAAAACCTTTATGTGTTCATTGTTTGTAGGTGATTTTTCTATTTATTTAGCATCTAGAACTAGTTACTGTTGAGAGACTGCTTCAGAACAGAATAACTCGCTTAGAATCGTGGTGTAAATAGGACACACCTAGACTCACTCATAGATGTTTGATGACTCAAACAAATGCACCGTTTGTGCTCACTGTGAGTGCCAACTAACTGTGCACCACATCCTTGTGATTGTATCTGTTATGCGGCATTGCATTGCAAGTTTAAACTAGGAGCTATATACTAAATATGTTGGGGAACAATGTAAATGATGTTATCAAATGTCTTACAATTAGTAAAAACCATGCATCTCGATTAACAAATTTGATTATTCATAAGATCTTTATCATCTGTTTACGCCATTAGTAATTATTTGTATGAATCTGTAATCTTTAATACTAATTGGCAGTTTGTAATAATTTGCTGTTTCATAGCAAATTATTAATGTAATGATTACAAAATACAGAATAATACAATGAAGGGCACCTACATGCTTTTATTATTCATGATATAAAATGTAAAGGAATTTTGTTAATAAATTAACAAAATTTTATATTTGATCTACCCTTGTACAATACTGAGATCTGAATTTAAGAGAGCATTAAAAGATTTGAATGGCAGAAAGGCACCTGGGATAGACAGAATCATCATTATTGTTTTGAAAACATTTTCCCTATATTTTTAAAGCATATTTTGCTGTGCCAGTTTTATTACAAGTGTGAGATATTAACCTTGATTACAAGGTTAAGAGAGCAAATTGCAAGGTTAAGAGGTACAAGCTTAAGTACCTTGATTACAAGTGTAAGAGATATTAACACATTATAAAATTTTCAGTTTATTTTAAATTTATAATTTTGTTGATTATCTGCTGACAACTTGCTATCAATTATATTAAAAAGAAAGTTATTATCTCCTTTCTATTAAAATATTGGTGAATTCATACTCTTTTAAAATTTTGAGAATCTTAATCAATCTTACGTTGAATAAGCATATTTCCAGTTTATTATATAAGTTCTAAGGTGCCATTTCTTTTGAGAAAACGAATAAACTATTCCGCTAGCAGCAATGTTAGAACTACATACTTTTGCTATGTACCTTAACTTACAATTACTTCTTGGAGTGCTCCTAATGCTAAAATTATTTTTGGTACTCAAAAAAGGTCATGCTGACTTGTCAGCATTCTTTTAACTTTTCAGAGAGAATTTAATCGCAACTAAATTATTTTACAGGCTTAACCAAATTATTTTTACAGGCTTATATGTTATTTAGAGATTAAATGTGCGGTTAAAGTAACTGATGTTAATTTGTTTAAAAAATTGTGTCTTTAATTTATTTATTATAATTTAATTATAAGAAACTTTTGCTTTTGGTAATGTAACATGTTATCTGATAAGTTACTTTTTCTTTTGTTTGGGAGGGCCTAATGAAATTTTCATAACTGTGTTTAGTTAATATTATCAAGCCCACTATTTATTGTGTATCTAATTATTAATTGTCTTATCTTCCACTTCAAAAAATTAATTTATTCTGATGCAGAGTATTAGCAATAAAAGAAGAGTGGATGGCTGTACCTAAACAAGGACTGCAGTGCTTCCTGTGGGGTGTTAAACACAATGAAGACTATGACATTAAAACTTGTGTTGAACTTCTTCAAGAAAATATTTTTGTTTCTCCTTTGTTAGTTAAAGTGAAGGTAATAGTGTGTTTCTAATACTATAGGTTCATTTTTATTATATGATTAAATTGATTTTCAAAAGCATAATTAAGTGCTATAAAAGTATTGTGTTAGGTAATAATTATCATAGTGTTCATAATACTACGTTTCTCTTATCAATATGATAAGCAGTGTGTCTTTGATTTACAGTAGTAACAATTTGAACATTCTTATCAAACAAAAGGGAGACTCAGGGTAAGACAAATACATATTGCAGAATCCTGGTTCAAATCTAATTATAAATTTAATAATAATTTGCCATGTGTAGATTCATATGTTTACATAAATTTTTGTTATACAAACTTAATATCATTTAGTATCTGGTATACATAATTAATATTTTAGTATCATTTTACTGATTACCACATGTTTCAAGCAAAGCATTATCCTCACTTTATAATGATTCAAATATTGTAACTTTTACTTTATAGAGAAATTAATAATATTGTAAAAAAGGCTGAAGAGGTATGGCAGTGAGATAGGAAAAAAATAATCTCCATTTCATTCCTTAGACAGTAATACACAAATGGAAACTTATTACACATGACCTCTTGTAGCTCAAGAAAGATCTGTAATTGCTATTTCCATGTAATTTTGAAAGTAAAAATGCTTAATATTTACAGTAGTATTTAGGTATTATGTTAGTTTCTTCTTCTTAATGTTTTTTTGTTTTGTGCTATGATAAACACTTATGAAAATAAATAAAAAGATATTTAAAACAATTATATTTTGAGTATTTGGGTGTTCAGAGCCAGCTGGAACACAGCTGGCTATCATAAAGAACATAAATATATGTCGCCCCAACATTATTAGTATACATACTATAAAGCGTTTACATATTGCGTTTGTGAAAGTACAATTAGACAAAAAAAAAAATGTATCAAAACTAAAAATGTATGTGCATAACTATACTGTACCCTCTGTTACTCTATTAGTAGTAGTTGTGATTTAGCAATTTCAAAAGAAGGAAAATTCTTAGATTGACTTGTTCACTTGTTTATACAGAATACTAGTATTATCCAGAATGATATTTTAATATCATCATTTAATTTAAATTGACTTTGTCTCACTATCTCTTTGATTCAATAATCTGATACTTTAACTCTGCTAGCACAATAAAACTTAATACACAAACTATGTTTTAATGTTTGTTATTACTAAAACTCGAATAAGCATCTACACTGCTCTTCTCTGGTCACTCAAAGCATTAGATAACCAATTATTGCTGCTTAGATTAATCTGTTGCAACTTCCAAATCTCTAAAATGTAAATAAAATTCTTTTTAACAAATGAAGCAGTTGGATCGATAATGGGATCTAGAAAGTTCAGAATTAAAAAAAAAATAAATTTCTATGTTCATGACATAAAACCACTGGGAATTTTTTAACACATGCCAGTCAAATAATTGAAAGAGATTTATCTGTATTTTGTAGCAGTAATTTAAAATCTGTAAAATATTACCCCGCCCCTTTCAATGTGCTGTTTTACAGATAAAGTTAGTATTCCTGTGATTAGAGGAATTCTTTAAAAGAAGACCTAAAAAAAAGTTTGCATCAAAATATATATTGAAATAGTTGCTTTTATCAAACTTCAAAATTTATCTCAAATGAATAATGCAATTATTTCTTAATAATACATAATGAAACTACTGAGGAAGTGCTTCAACTTTACCTCAAGTGTGTCGAGTCAAATTACTATCTTTGGCAGTTTAGCATCAATTTCTCTTAGCGATGTAATTTTAGATTTTTTTTTATACAATAGTGATCATCAGCAAGTAAGGCCTACTTCATTTTGTACACGATTACAATCTGTACTGTAATATACGAATCCAATATTACTAAAAAAATTTCACATTTATTATGAACTTTATTTAACCTAAGCAAAAAATAAAGTAGGACATATGGGAGACAACTATAACCATGAGCAGCTCTATGTTGGTTTGCTTTGCCTAAATTCATTTATTGAGAGAGTTTAATAAATTCAGTAGCTGGATGAGCGATACCAATAAAGCTACAGAAAAAAATGATCAAAGTATTACCAGAATGCATGTTATATTAATGTTAATTATGCAGCTTGATCCAGGCTCTTTCTGATGATAATTCTTGCAGATGTTCCTTGTGCTTTGAAATTTTGTTAAACCTTATAGATCATACGAGTGAACATTTTTCTTTTATATAAATAATTTGTTTAAATTTTTTCTGCAGTTATGAATTTTTTTTACAACAACGGGAGCCACTTCTACGAGTTCAGCTATTCAGAGAGGGAGGTACAGAACTGGTATATCAGAAATTAATTGATAACAACATATTTCAAACTATAGAGGAAGTAGATTAATTTTATTTCTTTGTAAAATATGGTGACTGAGGAAAAAATTGTGTAGAAATTTTGAGTTTGATTTTGTTCTGATTGCCGTACTGGATATTTGTAAAAGGATGAAATATACTTGAAGAAAATAACGTAAAGTAATTCGTCGGTAACTGCACCAGTTTTTCCAAACTTGGATTATTGTTATTTTATTAGGAACAAATACCTATTAAAACTTATTTAATTTTTTTCATTAGTAATAAAATACCTGATTAATTTTCAGTAGTAACGTTCCTTGAACTTCAACTATTGACAGTGTTATTTGTTAAGGTGGTATAATTTGTATATAATATTGCTATTGTTAAGATGCATTATTGAATTAAGTATGGGTTAGTTACAATGTGCTCTCAGTACATTGTATTTATTTTTCTATTAATTATAATTCAGTCTTATGACTGATTATATATATTTAATAAATAAAACATAGTTTGATTAGATCATTTTTGTAAAGTAGATAATTACTCTTTTCTTCCTAACATATCAATATATACTATCAGTATTTCATAATGTTAATTTAAGTTTATTAGTAACAGTAACTAAGTTTATTTCTGTTGTCTCTTTCTTTTGCTGATTATTAACATTATTTAAATTGATTTTTCATGTATTTATTGCTACTTTTTTTATCAAAACTTACTAAAAATAAAATTTGTTTGTTTATTTGGCGTTTTAATTGTATTGTGTTATCAGAATTACTATAACAGTTATTTATTATCTTTATCCAAAAGATGATTCCTATATAAGTTATTCCAAAATTTACTTGTTTATATTCTTGATCCTTAAAATTTGTTTCCTGTTACTATCAGAAAGTGCCAGAGTAAATCTTCTGTAAAGATTAACAAAACAAAAAAAAAAACATCTGTTTAAAGTTCTACCCATTTTAATTTTTTTCAATTAGAGCATCATGGGTAAATTTAATTAAAAAAAAAATTTTATTAATTTTTATTATTATTATTATTTTAATTTTTATTATTAATTTTACACATTATTGGTCCTTGTCCCCTACTCCCGTTCCCTGTTCACACACTTTTCTCAGTGACGTTTCCATTTCGTGAAGCAGTCTTGGATAGTTTCATTTGATTGTCTTTAAGGTCTGTGACGAATTTGCTTTAATGTCATCAATAGTCTCAAAATGGTGTTCTTTCATGACTGGTTGTAATTTCGAAAATAAGAAATATTGCAATTAGCCAGGTCTGGCAAGTATTTTATTTCTTTCACTTTTACAGAATTAATAATTAATGGAGTAATCCTAATACTAATTATAATATTACTTAACTTAATTATGCTTAATTTAAAATTATTTTATAATACAATTTAATATTTGTTACTTAACTTAACTTAATTTATATTATTTGTAAAAGATGAAAGATTAGGTGTCTACAAGGGTCTTGCCCGTTTTGTGGCACCATCCCTTTTCTATTAATATTTTTAGTTAGAGTAAGGGGAAAAGTAAACAGTTTTATCTTATATAGGAGGATTAGTTTTGGTTCAATTCATGATTTACTCTGGTGGAAACTCATCTTTTCTGCAGTTAAGTATAGAGAAGATGAATCGTCGTCAAATATTTATGTTTACTAATAAACCTTTCATCCAGTGCTACTCCGTAAAAAAACTTACTCAGTAAAAAAATAATGTTCCATTTCATTATACAATTACCATCAATCACTACCACAAAAATAAGACTCCGCATTTCACCACTTATCAAACACCAACACACTAATTGCTTCCGATGTTTACTCCTCGAACTCTGGATTAATACTAAATACTAGTCCTAATACTATTAGGACCTAATATTTAGGTCCTCACAGACTTTCATTTCTTTACTAAAATAGAATTTTGAAGTAGCACCTTTGGAAGTGATTATGAAATCAGAAAAGATATCACTTAGTAGCCTACAAAACCACCAGCAGTTTTCTGAGATTTTAGGAGTAGATTTACTACTGATTTTAATATGATAAATTTAGGCCATGACCATGTAGAAAAATAAAGGAAGTTTTGTTGTAAGAATATATTTTTTAACTAGTACTCTTTTTAATTTATAATAGTCAACATTCTTTATTTTCTGAATTATCCTGTTGTTTTCCACATTCAAAAAGGTATAATACAGTATTCCCTTGCTACCTATTTATTCTTGAGCATTACTATAGGCACTTCAACCCAATTAGTGTTATAATGGATGGTGAATTTTTGTAGGAAGTGAAAAATGCCAAACCTTACTGGGAATCAAGCCCAGCGCCTTATAGGGGATATATTCTTGCAGTCTACTGAGAGTGGCAAAACATACTATGGAAAAGAGTGTTGTATTTCTTGATGATATAATAAAATAAAATTAATATGATTCTGTGGAAGATAATTAATCAAAATTTTTTTTATAAATAGTTATAAAAATAACCAATGCAAATATTTATTGCTTCGAGGTGAACAAACATTGATAAGAAAAATAATGGTGAATCTGTGATTGAAGTAGCCCTTCTACTGTAACATAAATTTGATGAAATGACAAACTATGTAAGACTATTAATGTTTTAACAATAAAAACTAAAAGTTTTTATTAGAAGTTCAGAGACTTATTTTTGATGTAATTATTTTTCAGCAGATATAAAACATGACTCATGTAAAACAAGCAGTTCATGTAGATTGCTAATCAATTACTACCCAAGGCTTGATTGGAATACAGAATAATTGAACCTTCTACTGCATATAACACATTCAGTATTTTAAAATATGCAATCAATAGGTGCAAAGTAATAAACTCTGTAAAGGATAGAAAAACTTGCATAAAATCTTGAATCCATATGTGCCTGTATAGAAAGATAAAAAGGAAAGAGTTAATTGAAAATTACACTGACTTTAAAGAAACAAAAAAGTATTTAATTTATTTGCAAATTTTAATAATAGTATAACCAAATTTTCAAAGTAACAGTAAACCATATAAAATAATTTCACCTGCACAGGAGACATAATTAATGACAAATAGCAAATGAATTTAATTTGTATTTTTTGAAGGCTCTTTTGTAAGAACTGAAGCTGCATCCTTTTACTTGTAATGGAAACATTACTTAGGGAAATTGTGTTAGTGGCTTTTTATAGATTTGATGAAAGCCTTTGAGTGTTAATCAAATGCGCTGGGCAGCTGCCATTGGTCCACTCAGCTTCAACAGCAGGTAAAAAAAATGTGAGCACATACAACAAACAAAAAAAAACCATACACCATCCTTTTTTTATAGTAGTTACAGTTAGATGCAAAATCTCAATGTGACAGCCCTAAAAATATTCAACAGAATTCCAGCAGAGTTTAAATGAATGAACTTGTAAACTTTTATTTTTCTTCTCTTATATCTATTATAAAAAATTTTAAACTGATTTTTTAGTTCAAGATAATATGAACTGTACTATTTCATATGTACAATTAAGGTAAATATCGTAATATTTAATTATTACTGTTTTATCTTTTAAATTAACCATTGTTTTTTTTTATATTACAGTATTTCAATGTTGTTATAATGATTAAAATGAAAAAAAAAAACATTATTGAGCATCAGAACGAATTATAACTGTAGAGTGTATATAACAATGATTAATACTGTTCTTTTGTAAATATTACATAGAATGCAGATTTTTTTCACCTTCCAATAATTAATGGAATAATATAAATATTATAATTTATATATAATTAAATTCTTCTCTACTAAATATCATCTTTTCCTTGCAGTTTTTGGCTTTTTATACTTTTTTTCTATATATACATCAACTTATGCAGTTTTCTACAAAGAGTTATCTTTCTATCTAAACTCTCTTCAGCTTTAATTATTTCCTCTTAAATTTTCAACTTGTTTTGCCATATATACATTTTTTGGAAATTCTGTAATTGATTTGTTTATACCGAACAAGCTTAAAAATACTTTTTTTCTAATATATAAAGGCCTGATGATGACAAATTGATATGATTAGTTTATCATGTATAGAACTTGTTCATTGTTCTATAAAGTGATTAATTGTATCATTCTTTGCAATCCGTAATTATTTCTTCAAATCAATCAAAGCAGTTTTTAGTTGAAAAATGTTTTTCCTTCACTGAAAGAATTCTTAGTTCTCCTTAAAAATACATTTATAACAAGATTGATGTAGGTTAGAGTTAATCTCAATTTAATTAGGTGGTGACTTTCAGTACTAGCCATCACAATGATATAAAAAAAAGGTTCAGATTTTTAAGTTCTTATCACATCTTTGTCTTCTGTGCCCCAACTAGACTTATTTGTTGTTACTTATTAATTTTGCATCTTAAATATAAGTTTACACTTCATCCCAGATGCAATCAGAATCAATGACACTCCTGTATAATACACATATTTATATGTATATTTTCAAACCATATGTTGGTTTTAAAATATCTGCCTTAAAGGCAAACTTGACATCTTCTTGTTCTACTGGTCTCACCCATGCATCTTGTCTTTTAAGATGTTTAAAAAGGGTGATCAAAATCTATGTTCATTACTCAGTGAAAAATTCTGTAAACCTAACTTCTCTTTCATTTTCTCCGGAATTCCAGACCCTCATTTCTGTAAAATTGTCATCTCCTTTTACATTTGATTAGTTCATTTGTTTCTTCATCTGCTGGAGGTTGCACACAAATCTATTGTTATAAATGATTTTGAATCTATCCAGGCTAAAATTATTCTCTCCTTGCATTGCTTTTTTTCAACATAATCTTTGTCTAGATTCATAATTACTATTCTTACTCCTGTATTAATTCTAATTCTTTATTTCCTTAACTCAAAATCATGTTGATCTTTTCATTTACCCACTAGTTTCTACTTTATTTAGTACACTATTCCAAATTTTTTTCTCTTCATTTCACCATTCAACAAAATATACAATACTAGGTCAACATCCACACAAAATCAAAATGAATGAATAACACAATAGTCTGTTACTATAACGGTTAAAAATAGGAAAAACAGATTAAATAAAACCACTCTATGTATAAGGTATTATTGTCTTTAATAAACATTAATCCAGATTTAATTTTTATAGTTATTAATAAAATATCTATGATAGTCATTCTGTTTATGTAGATACACTTTTTGCTTTTTAACTCGTGACAAAATGTTTTGTCTAGCTTTAATTCCTTTAAGGTTGCCCTATTATATATTTGAAATTCAAAATGTAATATTCTTCCACAATTTACTGCACCAATAATAATTTATAAATGCATTCTATATATTGTGTATCATTGTCTACCAAAGAAACGATACTTAACAACCAATCGTTTTTTTGCTTATGATTTTAGGAGTTTATGAGTAATTTTATAGCGTTGTGATTACATTAAATGAAAACTGTTTTAAAATGTATCAAAATGCTGAGCATAGATCCTTTTGAACACAACATTTATCAGCTTTGCCACAAAAAAGAATTCATCCACTATGCACAAACATGTGCATACTTAAAACAAATGTATTATATGAAAAGTATTGTTCAAAGAAACACTGATGAGCGATTTTCTGCAAACATTGACAAAAAAAAATACAAAGGCCATCAACTGAAAATATAGCTCTAAATATGAAAGAATGTTATAATCGTCCACAGGAAAGAAAGAGAATCTATCCAGAAGATACATTTTGTGCTCTTTGAACAAAACACAAAAAGGAAGATATCAGCGATATGCAACAAGGTGGAGGAGTATGATGTAGTGTAACACTATATTTCACTCCAGAAGATACATTTTTGCATTATAAAAATATTTCATTTAAATGTATAAGCTCCTACAAATATTGTGTCAGTGCTTCACTACAAATGGTAGGTGAACACTACCACCATTTATGGAGTGTTTACTTAAGTTGACCTCTATTTATGGAGTGTTAACCTCCTACCAGGTTATGGAATTTTAATACTAATAAATCTTGTATTACTTATTAGACTATAAGTTAACATACCAAAATTTATAAGTAAAAAAATTGATGAAAATAATATCACATATCATTAATTCAGATGCAGGAAGAAAGTACATAAATAGTTTTACACAGCAGCATACAAAGAAGTTTCTTTAAATTTTTCATACAGTATTACTGAAAAAACATCAATTTCATGTGTACCACCTCCAATGCAGATACCAAAATTATAAAATCATGCTGTGTAGAAAATCAGTAACTAATTCTGTGTATGATTTTTATAAATTATGTTAATTTTAATTCTATACAGAAACTATATGTATAAACTATCAGAGCAAGTAGATATTAATGAGTATATATCTAAATAGAATGAAAAATTTTACTAAAGAATAAAAGAACTGAAATTTACAATTAAATTGTTAAAAATATTTTATTATGCCAGCTGTAATTATATTTATTAAACATATAAAATTATACCTTTACAAAAATAAAATTAAAAACAAAATTAAGTTTAATGAACAAATATAATGATAGAACTCTTATATTATAAAAAACTTAAAAATATAAATTTTAATTAAAATATGGCATTTAATTAATAATTTTTTTTAATTTTATTTTTTTAAACTAGTATACCAAAACACATTATTTAAAAAATATTTTATATTTTAAGTTATTTAATTAAAACTGAAATTTAAAAATAAAATTCTAGTTTTGTTACATAGTTAAAAATTTACACAAATCGTATCAAGTAAGTTTTGGTAACTTCTTCAATAATGTTTGCCACGCAAAATAAGGATCAATAAAAGTCTTGAGTCCAAGCTTTGATTTATCAAGTCCCCAGTTTGGAATCCTAGATGGAAGTTTTCCTAATGTACTTCCAGTCTTTCTTTTGAATTTTTTACTATTTATCAGCTCTTTAGATATTGTTTTTACAGCATACTTTAAATTTGGTGCCTCCAAGATTACCTAAGCAAAAGTAATACAATAAAAAATGATTAAAAAACACCATAAATAATCATCAAAACATTCATCAAATTTATTTAAAAGATTTGATAAATGTTGCTCCTGGGTAACAGTTTCAATTAGTTTGATGCAGTCAGTCAAAAAATGTGATATAAATCAAGGATTGTGAACAATGCATTAATATGAAATTATGTTTCACATTTTTGTAAAAAAACATGAAGACAAGGAGTAATCACAATGTCTTTCAATATAATAAATCCAAGAGAAATTTTAGTGAAACTGAGCATCAAGAGAGCTTATTATAGGATTTAAGAAACCTGAGAAATGGGTAAACCAGTTTCATCTTCCATTATAACAAAATTCCATGTCATACATCACGGTGTGGCAATTCTCCAGAGTCAATGATCATAAAAGTTAGTTTTTAATCGATTCAGGACATCAAGTCAGCCATGGCAGGGCAACTAAGGACACTCCCAAAAGAGTACTTCCAACACTTCACATAATTAAAAGCTGTTCCTTTAATTATAATCAGAACCACTGAAGGCTGCATTCCAAATATTTCTTTATATAGTTTATGGTGGTAGTATTGCCCCAGCTTAAGTAAGTCATCACATTCGCATTAAATGGTACAAGTAGTAATATGGGTTTCTATAAAAATGTTATATTTAAAAATTCAGCTCCATAAATGCAGATTTTTACAAAGAATAATTTACTGAGGAAGTGTCAACAAGTAATTTTAAAGTTTTATCTAATCTATATTTCTTGAATAAATGGGTTTATGTTTTAATTTCAACAGAAAGTAACTTTCGATTCATTATTAAAGACACCGATTGATAAAAAACAATTTACCATCTTATAGCTACTTTTCTACATAATTTCCATCCAGATTAAGGCATTTATCATATCTGTAAACAAGTTTTTGAATACCATCATCATAAAACTGAAAAGATGTGATCTTGTTTGATTTTATGGAAAGAGGCATGACAACAATTAATGCTGAAACTGGCTGGAAGATGTTGAAGAAACTGAGAATAGCCATATAAAACAAATGATGCAGCATGCTGAGTTCAGGCATCATTTTTCTTTATGACAACATTCATCTACATACTGCAGTATGCACTCAATACCAAATCAACAGTTTCAAATGGGATTTAATTAATAAACCTCCATATAGCCCTGATTTGATTCCCAGTGATTATAACCTTTTCCCAAAAATGAAGAAATGATAGCAATGCAGCATTTTGAAAATGACAAGCAACTGATAAACAGAATCATCTGGCTTAGTTCACAGGTGGCAGAGTTTTATGATGAAGGTATTCAAAAAATTATTTACAGATATCACAAGTGTCTTAACTTGGACAGAAGTTTTTTAACAAGTTACTTTCTGAATAGCCCTTATACGTAATTAAAAACTAAATAGCTATTCAAATATTATGTAAGCATTTACAGGAAGGGATTTGCACTCTGCTTCTCTTCTCTAACAAGGGCTAAAGATTACATAAGGTAAAAAAGAAAAAGCAAAACTGACAAAAATGTATTGTTAATAAGCATTTAATTAACACTCTTAATAGTATATGTTTTAGAAGTATATGAATATTGTAATGTTCTAAAAAAAGTAAAGAAATGTTACAAGAATAAAGCAGCAATTTTGGTATATTAGTGTAACTTCAAGAAGCCTTCTAACATCTGAACTAGGATGCTTGGTTACCTTAATTTTTTATTAAGGTAACCAAAACGTAATTTGAAACATATTGTTATTAAGTAATATTAATGAGCATGTTTTAGATGAATATAAACAAAAACAACAGTGAAATGTAGAAATCAAATTATATATGAATGCAAATCAATAATTATTCACAATACATTTGTGTTTCTGTTATTTTTTCACACAGTTGCAAGATGTTTCTGTCTTAATACTTCTGATATGTCAGACCTACCTGCTGTCAAAATTATAACATTAGCCATGGCCAATCCATTTTCTGTTTGTACCAAAGAAGAACAGCATTCAGTCATTTGTTTTTTTGTGTGGACTGAATGTGTACCATTACGGAAATCTATCCCAGACTTTTAGCACCATTACGGAAATCTATCCCAGACCTTTAGCACAATTGTCAGTAGTGAGTGGTTCGAAAAACTAAAAAAGGGCTACTCAATGTTATGCATGAAGAAGAAGCCTTTTATGATTACAAACGATAACACTGAGAATATATGTATGTGTCTTGACCACTAGTACGTTGACATTTACACATCATTTGCTACTATTGATGAAGAGGCATTCTAAAAATCAGTCAATGTTTTCTCTATGAAATCACTTACAACTCTATGAAATCACTTACAATAGACTTAACTTTCATGAAGTTTGTACAAGGTGGATCCCAAAATACAAAGGTGAATCAAAAATTATCACAAAGGTAGGTTCAACATGTATATAAATTTTCAACATAGTCACCTCCCTTTGTCAATGTACTTGGTCCAGTAGTCCACAAGCTTGCATAGTCCTTCCGAGAAGAAAGTTTTTGGGTGGTTCTGAAGCCAATTATGCACTGCTACCTTGATGTCTAAGTCTGTGGAAGTCTTATGAAAGTCAGAAAGGAAGCAAGATCTGAGCTGAAGGGAGGGAGGGATTCAGTGGCTCAAAATTCAACTTTCTGATGGTTTGAACGAGCCGTGTGCTGGTGGACTGTCTTGGTACCCATCACGCACAGACTTTACGGAAGCCGAGCTCGAGTTATCCACAACAATCAACAATCCTCGTTGTAGATCAGTCTTCTTTGAACATCAGTAATGGTGATGTTCAAAGATGATGCTACCTCACCTATTCATCAGAACCATCTCTAGAGCTTGCTGAATATTGTCCATGGAGGAGGTCGACAGGCATCCTCGCTTTGTGAATCACACTTGTCCAGTCACTTTTAAACTTGTCGATCCATAAAAAACCACTTTTACAGTGCCCCAATTACAGCATTCTGTAGATTGTGTATATTTAAGATTAAAGCATATTGACATTAGCAACCGAGCAAGAGGTATCTTTTCCAGTTACTCCAGAAAATTTAAGAAATTATAAGCAATATGGAATCTTGTATTGCTTATAGTTAGTTCACACAGGCAGCTACTGTAACATTGTTCATAACCAGCTGTTCATATAAACTTAATACTTTAGTTTGGAGTTTATCAAACAAGTCTTAATAAATTTATAATTTAACAAGTCTAAATTTATAATTTGTACTTTCAGAAAATCTGTAGGAAAGTAAAAAAACAAAACGAGATTACTAAAAGGGATTGATTATTTGAACCCCTAGATAATAAAATTTCCTTTGGTGGGTGGACATGTTCATTCATCTTGGCTGATCTTGAACAAACAAAAAAAAACAGCAAAAACATGTTCAGAGTTTTTAAAATCCCTCTGAGAATATTTCTCTATCCATTGAGAATTTAGTTGTTGAGGAACAGCTTCATTAATTCCTTTAATAAGAAATAATAAAAAGGACAGCATATTTTTTTTTATTTATGAATGACCATTGTGGTTTAAGTAATGATGAACCTTTTTATATATACTTCTAGCAAGCCCATCTCAGAGAAAATGAATTTGAAATTAAGAAATATTATTTTCAGCATGATTAACTGGCTATTGTTAAAGTTCATAAAGAAGCAGTTACCTATTTATCCCTTTCATTTTTTGTATTTGTTTAAAAATAAGAAGATAACATGTGCTGATTTTGTCATGTGTGAGATAGCCACTTCTGAAAAGGTCTATAGTATAAATTGTATAACAGTACTATTATTTATCCAAAATACATTGTAATCTTTCATTACGTGATGGTAATTATAAATTTTATCTCCAATGGTACTAGGATAATAATTTTACAAAAATACTGTCATATAGATGTTGACTAACTGACTTTTCTGTTGATATTTATACACATAAAAATTACCGTTGCAACAATTAAATCACAAGATAGATTATATTATTACATTAATACAAGAATAGAAAAACTTTCTAATCTTAAATTTATTATAATTAAAGAATAATACTGATGATCTAACTAGGAAAAAATATTTTGAAGAAATAATTTTATATAAAAACTTAAAAGGTTGCTGTAGAACCAACACAATTTAAGAGTAAACGCTAGAAAGAAACATCAATGATGTTGCTTATAATTTCTTAAATTTTCTGGAATAACCTCTTGCTTGGTTGCTAATATCAATATGCTTTATTCTTAAATATACGCAATCTACAGAATGCTGTAATTAGGGCACTGCTTTTTTGCATTACACTCAACACCACCTTGTCCCAATCCAATGGATCATGCATATATTTGTTATTTTGTGCTATTAATTTTCTTATGCCCAAATCACTGGAATTCATGTGGATTAAATTATTTACATATGAAATAACTATATTTTATAAATAACATCTGAGAGCATATAAGATGATTCATTTTTTTGCATTATTGTTTTTACTAAAAGCAATCTCTGCATTCTAACTTTTACCACAGCTCTAACAGAAATTTAACAAAGCTCTTACAAGAGAGCTCAGTAAAATAAAGGGCTGAAGGTGTAAGCTGCAAATCAAGTATGATAACACACCACAACTGAAATAAAATTATATACAAAAGAAAATATCAGTAACCTTCAGTCTTTCTGGATAATGTGACCACAACCAAAGCAGTGTTAGGCAGCTGCAAAACACAGGTACACTTGATTTGTAGAAATGAAGGCAGTTGGACAGCATGAGCTCACAACCATCATTTGCAACAGTTATCTGAAAAACAAAATTTTTGTATATAATTGATTGCTATTGTAAAATAAAAGTATCTTAAAAATCATCTGCTCAAAGATTCAAATAATAATCAGGAAAAAATAAAATGTTTAATTTTTTAAAAAGTTTCAGATTTTATTTTATTTTTTAAAAATTAATATAATTAAGTGTATGAAATGAGATTAAAAAATTCTAAATCCTAGTGAGGAACTGAATCAGCTCTGAATTCATATTAAGAAAATATTTCTAACATTTATCTTGAAATATTTTTATAGCACAAAGATATATTACAAATAATATTCCAAAAAATCCTTATTGAAATAAATAATATTACTATTATTAATAACATAATAAGTTTCACTAATAACATAAATGTTGATATTAAATAAGCTTTAACTGTATGCCTAACAAAATTTCTAACTGCAGGCTTAATTCTAAATTACCAACTATACTTTTTATAATTTACTTTTTCAATAACAGGTTTCTAAACATCATACGTTTCTTTCATATAATTTCCACAACATATCTGTACAGAAGGATATTTATTACTATTTGAAATAGAACTGCTTTTAAATTATACTTGGAGGAATCAATGAAAAAGCACCACTCCTTAGATTCATGACTCACCATAATTGTAACATAAGCTCATCAATATTTAAACAGTAAAACAAAGTAATTTTCTTCAACAAAGTATTTTAAAAAAAATTTGTTGGCTTTGGTAGCCCGAGATTTTTATAATCTTTTTAAGTAAATTCCAATCTTGTAAATCTTAAGCCTAAAAACTCAGCTTGATTTTTTGATAACATTAAATCTCTAGCAGTCATTTAGCACAAGACGTGGCTCACGGGATTGTAAGTCAAAGTTTGAATATGATTTCTTCCATAATGTCTGCTCTTTCATAATTATTTTCACAAAACAAGAGTTCAGGAGGAACCTTGGGAACTGAAATGGATTCACTGTGAAATACAGGTCTGAGTATAGGTGGCAAAGAAGGATAGAGTACTACAATGTGTTTGAACTTCTTAGAAATTCCAGACACATTAGTTGAACACAAATAACAATAGGTTAAGTGATCATTGGTTTAGACCAAATCATAGGGACACCAAACGGCAAGACTTTTCATTTCTCTTTTAACAATCTTCTTAGGGTGACTACATATTAACAGTTACTATATATTACATGAAGACCGCATGTCTTATCCTCAACATCAATTTTACAAAGTGCAATTTATAAGAGATTTTAATTAAAATTGTAATGTTTTTCTTATGTGATTTTACATTGACCTACTGCAAATGTAAAATCTGTTCGAATCACACACACTTACAAAGCATTATGAAACTTCAACTGTTCACTTATAGTTATCACACAAACTGAAAAGGTAACTGTAAACTTTTTAAAACTATTAAAAGCAGTAAGCTAACAAAGCCAACAAGCTTTGACTTATATAGACATGATGAATGTTGTTCATGTATGCCCAATAAAGAGGTATATCATGACATGTGATGTTTGTGTTGCAACTTCAGTTATTGTTTCATGGTTAACAACTGATTATAATACAGTTAAATATAATGTAACCATATAAAATAAAAAACTTATGTGTACATGCATCATACAATATCAAAAATTTTTAATTTTATAATTTTTCAAAAACATAGGGCGATGGAACAATTCTGACTCTATTCATTTTTAGCATTAAAAACAGATTGGTTTCAAGTCTCACATGTTAAGAAACAAAAATTGTGTTTATTAGTGTTATTAGATCTACTATAATACTTTATAGATATAAAAAAAATTAATAATTTACTGTAATGATATTTTAAAATTTACAAAAATATTATTTAGGTAAACTTACCTGCCATAAATATCTGATGTCTCATTATGTTTGGTCAGATTAACTAGTACTGTAACTATCAAATGTCTTGCCTGTTGATCTCCAACATTGCGATTCAACTTGTACATCAATTCATACAGCTGTTGTACCACTCCTTCTTGTACAAGATCAAAAGAAAGCTGAGGTGATGCAGTTGTTATAATGTCTAGCAATGTAAGATTTTTTAATAACAATTGAAGGTTATTGGCTTTTTTCATCTTTTCAATTAAGTTAATTTTGATATCTGCTAAAGTGTTTCCAGCCATTAGAACTAGTAAACTCATGTTTCTTTTAGTGCCTAATTTTTTTCTTACACAGTATCCTCTCCAAAATGCCTACAAACACCACATGATTTAAATTCATTAGTTTTTAATAAATGAATTGAAACATGTAGTTTTTAAATTTGGCAAAGCAATATCAAGGATATTTTGAAGATTGTTGACTGCTATAACAAATGATTCAGTGTTAGTACCATACATAATTGCAAACACAATTATTTAGTGGAGGCAAATGCATTTTTAATAAATAAATGTCTAACTGCAATACTAAGATAAACTTTGTATTACAATGCAATTCATATTTAAATATTATACCCTTAAATTTTTATTAATTTTCTTGATGAAAGCCAAATTCATTTCTCTATCACATGTGTTAAATTTCACTCTTCATTGATCTTTCAAATGTACTTTTAAGATTTAGTTGTGTTAATTAAACTTATTTTTTAAATTGGCAGATTGAAATCCTAAAATGTGTGGAGTAAGCAGATACAAAATCAACCAACCACTCGTGGGAGAAAAATGAAAAGAGTGGTGTAGTACTGCCCTGCCAACTTTTATTTTACATACATATAACCCAAGTGAATCACTCTTAACATTTTCCCTGCTGAATACCATTTTATTGTGTTAATAACCAACTGAGGTCAATCACCACTTCTTTGTCTGCTAACTCCTTTCACTATTAGTCACTGTTCTATTGTGTTTATAGAGTACAACAAAGAGTTTACATTTGTGCTCTTTCACAGCGAGTAAAACTAAATACAAGGTAGTTAGTTAATTGGAAATTAAGCTGCAAGGATAAAGTATGATGTTTGCATCCAAGAATGAAGGAAGAACTTTTAGAGGATCTAAACCAAAACGTTGAGATGAAAAAGATTTAATGTATTTTATTGTAGAAAAGTGCAAGTTTGGGTTTAGAACTTCCACTGAAATGAGCTATAATAAATAATGCTAACAAAGCAGTAAACAGAAAATATTTGTAATTTTATTAGAAAAAAAATATCCAGCAGATATTTATTAGAGGTTGGTTGCAACTAACAGTCAATTATGTTTAAGATGTACACATATTACACAACAGTTACCTGAAGAATATAAAGATAAGATTGCAACATTTTTTAGACATGTTGACATAAATAAAAACTATTACTTATTTTTAATTCATAAATTGGTAATGCCAATAGAACAAGGTCAGTAAATAAATTAATGAGACTGGTTCAGATAAAACTTTTTATTTACAATCCAATTATACATGGACTCTTATCACCTTTAAAATAGTTCCTTTGGGAAGCCATCCAACACTTCGTATGGGTTTCCCACTCTTCATAGCAGTGTTGGAACTCAGAATATCTTTCAGATGGTCAGTTACATTTTTTAAAGTGTGCCACTCATGCTCTGGCATTTCGTTTCTGTGTCTACTCAAATATCAAAGATTCATCACCAGTAATTTTTTCGAAAATCAAGATCAATTTCAATTCCCCTTAGAAAGTGCGGCACACTTCTACCCTGTTGTTTTTCTGTTAGCAGTGAGGTTTTTTGGCACCATTTTTGCACAAATGTTTTTCATGTCCAATTCTTTTGTCAAAATTTGATAGACTATGTTACGGTTCAAATTCAATTGTTCTGTAATCATTCTGACAGTTAATCGCCAGTCGTACTGTATCAAGTCTCTGATTCGCTCAACATTGTCGTCACATTCTGATGTTAACAGTCTTCCAGAGTGTGGATCGTCGCAACTGGTTCCCACCATCTGAAAATGCTTTAAACCACCTAAAAACTTAGGCTCATGACAGAGCGTCATCTCCATACACCCTTTTCAGTTTTGGAAATGTTTCAGTAGCATTTTCACAAAGTTTTAACAAAAAACTTGATTGCATAACGTTGCTCATAATTAGTATCACTTATTTTTGTAATCCACAAGAAAAACTCATTTCACAAAAAGTTTGTTTACGTCTCATGTGGCAACAATAGACTAAAAATATTAATACCAAATATAAATCAGCTGTTCATATAACCATATTTTTACTAGTAACTTTACAGTGTTGCCACTTTGGCTGCCAAAAAAAAACTAGTCTCATTACTTTATTTACACCTCGCACAAGGTATTTTGAAGGTCATTCTGACAATAAATACAAAAGGGAATATAAAGCTTATTGATGAATGGCAAGATATAAAGAATTATGTTGCACAATAGTATTATGTATAATGATAAATCACAAACAATTTCTCTCTCTATAGTTTGCAAATAGAAAATAATTCCTGAAGTAATTGTAGAGTCTCAAGAAAAGGGATAAATGGACAGAAAGTTAATATCAGATTAAACAAAATAAGTAAACATCGAACAATTTTATAAAATTCATATAATATGCTGGTAATAAATATTTTTAGAGGGCATTTAACAAATAACCTGAATAAACTTTTAAATAATAGCAAAAATTTACACCAGGAGGATCAATACCAATATTGCAATCACTGGATGCGGTGTAAATATACATTAAAAGGTTATAAGTGAATTGGATGGCCATGGACAATCATGATTTTATTTCATTAAGAGAAATCAAACAGCTACAAAGTGAATAAATTTGTAACTGGGTCAAAATTGCAAGGGCCCAAAATTAACAATTTAAAATAGTATGGCAACTCAACAATCTAGATGCATCTGAGGATGACTTCAGATTAATTATTTTTGCAAACTTAATCAAAAATAGATCCTTATTTTTTAAATATTTCCTCCTAATGATAATTAACAGAAAAAACAAAATTTTTCACAACAATAATTACAATGTCCTACTTATGTATTATTTTTATCACTTAACTTTTAGTAAGTTTTTATTATATAACTTATAAAGTTTCTTTATTTAAACATATGACTAGTTAAAATTATTTTACCAAATGACTGTACACACAATTCACTAAAAGCTTGTAGAGAGTCAGCAGAAACAAAATAAGTAAACATCGTACAATTTTATAAAATTCATATAATATGCTGGTAATAAATATTTTTAGAGGGCATTTAACAAATACATTAACCAAAAACATTATTCAATCAGTCTCTATAATTGAATAATGATTCTCAAAGACTTGCATTATTATTTTTAAAAATAGTAAGTTGCCTTTAACAGGGTTCACACTGAATTTTAAGATTTGTTTTTCCTAACTCTTTCTGACCAGTTTAATGTAAGTATCCTGACTCTCATAATATTACGTTATTGCCATTTACTCCGCGAAATATAAATATTTCACGTTTTTACAGCCTCCACTATTCCCATAGCTGTCCAACTCATGCCTTTTTTATTATTACAATCTATCGCCGAATGGCTTCGACAACATGTGGCACTTAATAACCTTGTAGTAGCCCTGAAAAGGGCTGTTGTTGTTGTTGTCGATTGGCTTCAATGGCTCGTTGTAACTAATAACCTTATGGTAGCCTTGAGAAGGGCTGTCGAATGGCTTCGACGGCTTGTAATTTATAACCTTGTGGTAGCCCTGAGAAGGGCCATTTTTGCGTTAGTTCTGAGAAGAGCTGTTGGGTTCGGAAACTGGTCTCCAGAGAAGTTGGGAAGTTGCATTTCGTCCATTGAAATAAGACCGGGCTTCCACTCAGCAGCAGTTGGGCCCTCACTACAGCGTGGCCAAATAACGAGCGAGGTAAAATCCCCAGAGCCTTGCAGTGTCAGGTAGGCATCGGTTGTCTTTCGCCGGCACAGCCAAGGCGGTTCTCCCTGAGCGATCCCACGCTGGGCCAGCTCCTGCTGCTGAGTCCACCAGCCAGAGTGATTTAAGCCCAGCAAGCTGGAGCAGGAAGGTACCAGCAGGAGCAGGGAGGGAGCGACTAGCAGCTCCCTTGGTGGGCCGGACAGGCCTGCTGCTTCGGCGTGGATGTTGGCATCCGCCGGGAGGTCCCACGTTAAGGTGGCCAGGGAACTTCTGTCTTCTTCTTGGTCTTCTCCAGGTGGTGGTAGACGATGAATTAAAAATCCACTCTCGTGCATACTCTTTTATTGTAGCCTGAGAGTGGTTACCCTTGATTAATGACATAAGAGCATTTATTTGCTACATGCTGGAATTTTGACACTTTACAACTATCAGGAAACATAATTTTAAAAATTGCATTGATATCTTCACATGAGGTTATTTTTTATAACATTAAGAACCCACATAATTAACCCTTTAGAAAAATCATCTTTATAACAGAAGCAAGTAATTGTGTTGTCATTTTGTGTAAATGAAGTCGAGGATTCAAATGTATCATTTGCTGCTGAAATGCTATTACTCTGACCAGAAGATCCAGGCAAAGAACATACAGCTGTACCACAACCACCGTTCTCACAACTGTTTTAGTCTGCTGAGTTGAAGTACACTGGGAGACAAAAAAGGTTTTCAGTGAAGGCTGGGTATTCCTTATCTTAATTATTTCATTATGCTGCTTTCCTTTAGTGTGCAAAGTCACTGCCTTTTGGCCCATATTGTCTAGTTCAAAATGATTATACACACACCAAAAAAACATAATATACATTTCTACCTCTTCTCAATCAACTGAATTCTAGGTGTAAGTTTATATCTAACCACTGGTCATTAAACAGTCTTTAAAGATGCCATTTAATAGCAGTTAATTACCTAAAATACAAAAAATTCATGGTAGCTTTAGAGAAATTCCAAGAAAACAGTTTACAACCTTTAAATTTTTTCAGTGGTAACATTTTGTTAAAATTTCACCAGTGAAAACTTTAACTGCGATTCGGAATGTTCCTCCTTTAATATAAAAGAATAATTACGGAAAGTAAATAAGAACAGGACATATTAATGGCTGCTTGATGCATGTAATTGCAATGTGCTGGGTGATGGGGGTCACCAATTCCTGATACCAGGAAAGTATATCAAATATATTTTGGCATTCTTAAAAAATACTTTAACATAATCTTAATTCAGAAAAAAAATTCAATTCTCTAAAATTTTTTGTAATTTTTCCTGACTTTTTCTGCCTGTGGAAACCATGTTTAATATTTTTCATAGAGTCTGATAATTGCTAAAATGTTTAACAACCAAGCAATTAGACGAAGACCAAGGTATTGTAAGATTGTTATATCCCAAGTAATTATGGTTATCTTACAGACTGTAAAAAATTGTAATATTTTATTTTGGGGAATTTAAGAATTTCAAAAATATACAAACTGTATAGCGATATAAACATCTGATTCTAAACTCACAGTACACAAATATTTTTAAATTAACACCTGTATTTTGGAAGCTGCTGCGTTTTTCATTCTTTCCTTTCTTTGATGTGCCAGCCAACGCCTTACAGCACCCTGTAATATAAAACAAGTAACTACTATACATCAATTATCAATCAATTACATACCCTTCTTTACTAAAAAAAATTACACACTGTTGTAATTATATATAATTTAAATCTGAGTACCCAAAGTGGCTCTGTATATAAATATTGAATGAGTTATTTAGTCTGAGATAAGGTATAAAAAAAATAAAATTGTATAAATTTTGAGGATTACAAAGCATAATTTAGATCCTTGCCAGAAACTAAACTTGAGATAAGGTAGTCAAAAGCAAGAATGCTAACTAGTACATCAACTGGCGGCTTAAAACTTTAAAGAAACACAGTAAGAGTTAAACAAAAATTTAACAAATAGTCAAGCAAATATTGCACATTACCTAAAAAGAACACAAAAAATTAAATCTGACCCTTTGTATTACCTCAAATTTACTGCATTCATCTAATCTCTTCGTGATGGCTTACATGAAATAACTATTAAACATCCTAGAAAGGTAAGTTGAATTTTCAACGTTTCTAAGTTAAAATAACTTGAGTTATATTAATCGGAGGTTAGGTCTTATACAGCTAACCCACCGGATTGGTCTAGTGGTTAATGCGTCTTCCCAAATCAGCTGATTTGAAAGTCAAGAGTTACAGCGTTCAAGTCCTAGTAAAGCTAGATATTTTTTCATGGATTTGAATACTAGATCGTGGATACCGGTGTTCTTTGGTAGTTGGGTTTCAATTAACCACACATCTCAGGAATGGTCGAACTGAGAATGTACAAGACTATACTTCATTTACACTCATACATATATCATCCTCATTCATCCTCTGAAGAATTATCTAAAAACGGTAGTTACCGGAGGCTAAACAGGAAAAGAAAGAAAGGTCTTATACAGCTATCTAATATGTTAAAATTTAGTAGTGAAAAATTTTTAAGAGTAATTACGGGAGAGTAAAAAAAAAACATGTAGTGACTTGTTTTTATTGTGTTTTGACTAATAAAACTTATTTACAGTAAAATATATAAAATTATAAATATATTTTTTTGTTTATTACTTATCTGTAAACAATATAATAGAATCATACTATAATCAAGACAGTCTGTATTATATTACAGCAGTTAACAACAGGATAACGTAGTGAATAAGAGGTTGCTTTATTATATGCATAGTTAAAAAACTGTATTAACACATGAACATTTAGACATTTCATAAAGTTAGCTTATCCTGTCAAACAATTTTTATAACTAAAATTTTGATGTTTCAATAATATTCAACAAATTCTATTTTTAAAAAACATCAAGTATTATAAATTATAAGAATGGAGCCATATGAAAAACATTTTGAAATTTGTTATATCACCAGAATTTATCTAAAATTTGGTTGCCAAAGTTCCTAATAATTCTAAACAGTCTAAATTTTTTTGCAGATAGGATCTCATCCATGGAAAAAACAAGAAAAGCTTTTTCTCAGGAAAAAAAATATGGAAAAAATGTTGAATTTGCCTTAATGAATTTTCCACAAATATTTAAAAATACACTAATTATGTAAAAATTGAAATCATGAAGCAAAGGGGAAAATCTTACACAAAATCCTTTTTTTTGTAACTGCAGTAGTTGATTTGTAAAAAAAAAAACTATCTTTTGATGAGTGATAGTAAATATATAGTTTCTTCTGTCTAAACGTCAACCTCACCTCCCGTGGTAAATCCTGTTATTCCTGCAAGGCTCTCTGATGACCAACTGTGGACACAACAGTTCTAGTAACTAGTAAGAAAAAATACAATGTTTTTCTTAACTCGCATAACAGTTAAGTGGGGATGGTAAATATCTGGGCCAACTGATGGCAATCAGGGGCTCCAATCATGGTACAAGGGTGAGAGAAAACTAGCAACCTACAACTGAAGATTTAATTATTTTTCGAGCCAAAAGAAGCAACTGGTTCAGATTTCATTGAAGATTTTTAGATTTTGGAATGTATCACTTAAGAGAAAATGGTAGGTTGAAGTGAATCATTCCAACACCGAAACATATATCTTATTAATACTGGGAGTCAATGAGACAAGATGGGAGTAGATTTAATAAACTTGCAGAATGGTGTTATATTTTTGTATTCTGGTCAGCAGGGGGAAGTTGATACTCATATATATGGATAAGATTTTTTGTTGAAACCAGAATGAATTTAATTATGTGAAACCCTGTTTCTGTTATGGTTGATAGGTTAGGGTCTCTAACCTATCTAAAATTTAAAAATGCTAGAATATTGCATTTTTATATAATAACAGAACTTGCTGAGAGAAAAGGAAGGGTTAATTTTCACAGCAAATTACAGGATGCATACAGAAAGCTTAGAAAACAGACCTAAAAACTGTTACAAAGATCATAATGCAGAGTAGGGATTTCAACATATATAGGTAGACATAGTCTCAGAACATAAATGAAAATGAGGAAACGTTTGCCAAATTTTGCAAAAATCTAGTTATTGAAGGTGATATAACACCTCCAAAAGCAGAGCTATGCAGATTGCTCCAAACCAAAAGATGTAAAATTAGATTGATTATTGGTTTGAACAGAGAATTCTTAAGTTCTCTACTAGATAGTAATAAGGAAAGAAGCTGATATTACAAATTATCACTATCTAATGAGAGCAAAACCTAGACTCAAGCTACATGTAGTGCATAGGAAGTTTCAAACTCAGAATAAGCAATACAAGATGCATAAGAAATATATAAGTATATATCCTTACTGAGAAAACTTTGTTTTTAGATTTAGTAAAAGTTTTAAAATTAAATAAAACTGATAATGTGGAAAATTAGTGGTCAAGGATTTAAGGAGGTGCACAAACAGGCAAGTAAGAAAGTGTTGTGTATCTTAACAGACAAAGGAAAGACTGATGTAATCATAAGAGAAGATTGAATGAAGAAGCATTAAGATAAAAATGATTGTTTATCAAAATATTCAGGAAGACAAAAACTTCAGAAGCAATACAGCTAGTGTGTTCAGAAACTAATGAAAAGCCTGAGGAGGGATCAGAGAGCATGGACTGAGATGCAATAAGGAGAGAGAATGACCTTAGAGAGTTTTATATAACAAGTAATATTTAAGAATACTAAGAATTTATAATAGAATTTCTAATATCTAAGAATTTAGAATAGACAAATTAATTAAAAATAATGAGGCAAATAATGAAATACCTACTGACAGATGGAACAAAAATGTTCAGTCAAGGTGCAAAAAGTAGTTTGGAAGGACTAAAGCTAGTGTGGATAGACTAGGATCCAAGACGGACTGATGAGATTGATGTTAGTGTGATGAATATTGAAATGAGAATTAGAGTGTACCAATGAAAAATTTAAAGGTACCAGATGTAGCTTGAATAGCTTAGAAATTAAGACATTCACAGGGTCAATATCAATGCAGAAGTTCTGATAAGTCTGATTAGTAAAGTATGGCAGAAGGAGAGTATGCCAGAAGATTGGAAAAGAGGCCTACTTTTTAAGACACCAAAGGAGAGGAAATTTGAGTTAGACTGCAGAAATTGGGAATAATCACATTACTACCTATTGTTGATAAGATTACCGTAAAAATAGTATTGTGGAGGTAAAGTGACCAAAAAAACATTTAAGGAGAAGGTTGGTTTAAGAGCAGTATTTTTCAAACTTGGGGTTGCAAAATTAGCCTAAAACTTTAACCGTAAACAATAATGAAATTACTTTTTAAGAAAAAAAATCATTTCTTATAACATTTTATAAGTATTTATAAGTACACATGTAAAGAAAATAAATTAATGAGACAGTTGCATTTGTTTTTCATTTAATATTTTCTCCATACATGAATCTATGTTAGAAACGCAGAAAAGCAAATTGCTTTCAAGTGATAAAAAATAATTTCTATATTTAATTTTTAGTGCCCGTAGAAGAAAAACTTTTTTCACAGAGTAAGACATGGTGAAAGGCATAATATTTTCAATGCTTCTGTGGCTAAATTTCCATTATCACTTCAATGAGCAAGCCAAAATGTATCTAAATCATCTGATATGAATTGTAGTTGTAATGTTTTAACAAAAGACATTTTGATGAGCGGGTTGCAAATCTCAACTAGTAATGTAGCAGCTGCAACAAGATTTTCACTAAATGAATTCAGTACCCATCTCTTTGAGAAATCATTTTTATCTTCCAGGAAATACTCTGCCCACTGAATTTTTAGTTCAAGTAAATGTATCTTCATGCTATCCAAATTTTTCTCAATATAATCGGAAGTGAGTGGAAACATAAAAATTTTTGCTTGGGGCTACAGTGAATAATCCAGATATCATGCTTCTTAATGATAGCATGAACTTTGTCTGTCATTAATAAAATGGTTTTATCACACCACTGTAAATTCAGATTCAAGTTTAAATGCATAAATACATCAGCTAAGTAAGCCAACAACAACATATACTCATTCTATAAAAACATTGAGATTGACATTTGTTTATCCTGGAAAAATATCATTAATTTTTCTTGCAATTTTAATAACTGGGTTAACACTTTCCCCAGTGATAACCATCTGACTTCTATATGGAAAAGAGGATTTTTTTCTTTTCAACCATTTCATTGCATAGTTTAGAAAACAGTAATAGTTTCTTCTGTAACAGTCAACTTGTAATAAAATTAACCATTTTTATAGCTTTATAAAGAATTTGCTTGAGATTTTTCGGCATATTTTTTATGACAAGAGCATATCTGTGAAGGAAGTAGTGCATCCTTTCTGCCCTTGGTATAAGAAGATCTTTTTAATTTTCCTGTCACTTCCTTTGCACCATCACTACATATTGCAACACAATTTGTCCAATCTGTTATTGTTTTTAGTAGCTTCATAAAAAACATAATCCTGTTGCATGGTATTGATTTGCAGAACATATTTTCTTAGATGATCTGTTCCCATTGCATTCATGCGATACGCAGCCATTGACTGCCATGTCTTGACAGCATGTCATCGATCGCTTTTATAATGTGTTGTTACAAAGCAGAATTTTTTTCTATCTTTTTGCTTCTTCCATGCCTATTAAAACACTCGCAGTATCAATTGCAGCAGGCAATATGAAGTATTCTGCGATTATGTAGGGTTTGGATATTTGCTACTCTTAATGCTATGAGAAGATACTTAAAGTATACTTTTATTAGTACTGTGAATTTTGATGGATTCATGCTTTTATCGAAGAAGTCTTGAAAGCAAACAGCACACAGGCTTTCCATCCAATGAGGTAAAACCATAATTTAAATTACTGCATTGTAATTTGTAGTTCTTTTAGAAATATTCTGGTGCTCCTTGTCTGTTCTGTTGGAATTTGTGTTGGTACTTTTGACTAGAATTTTTAATACGGTGCTCTTGCTGCCTATTTCCCTGTTTGCGGGAAAAAAGGTGTTCTAAAATTGTTGTTTAAAGGCAGTGAAGAGACCCCAACTCTTAGCTCCTCTTATAGGCCTTTAACAGTTCTGCCAGTTATTGGAAAGGTTTTTGAGGAGGTTTTTCATTTTGTATTACTGATAGATTAATTCTAGATTAATTCTAAGTTGTTAATGGATGATCGGTATGGTTTTCAACTAGGCAGGGACACGAAAGATTCTATTCTTAAGGTTATAAACATTGTATCATTTTGTGAATCTGATTATGTCTTAGATATCTCTTTGGACATATCAGGTGCTTTTAATAATTTGTGGTGGCCCTCTCCCTATTTCAGTTGCAGAAATGTGATTGTACGCAGAATGAATTGAATGTGCTATATAGTTATTTCAGCAATTGAGATGTTATCTCAGAAGTAGGAAAAACGGTATCTTTGGGTTGTTCGGTGAATAGTGTTTTAGGAACCCTGTTCGGGGTTGTTGAATTCAATTCTTTAATGCATTTGAGGTTAGCTGGTGGATTCTGTGTTATCATGTATGCAGATGATGGGCTTTTGTTGGTTAAAGGAAATTCAAGGAATGAGATTGAATTCAGGACAGCCCAGGTTTGCAAGATACTCCAGTTGTGAAGTTTGCAACATAAGATTGTGTTTAGCCCTGAGAAAACAATGATGCTGTTGCTCAAGGACAGACTAATTATTACACGACAACCTCATGTATCAGTAAGTCATCAAATTAGGTATGTCCCACTGCAGAAGTACCTAGATGTATCTAAGTATGTAGGTGATGAGAATTTTCAATTCAAGGAGCCCTTTCAATATGCTTATAAAAAGGTTTGTTCTGTTTTCTTCGGTGTTCAGAAAGTGAAAGTCGCATATGAGGGCATCAGGAAGCTTGTGCAACGAAGGACCAAGTGCGTTGAAATGCATGGGGACTGTGTTGAAAAATGATGTACATCTAAGTTTCCTATTTGTATTGCAATAATATTTATAATTACATTGAGGATAATAATTGACTTACCCTCGTACATGTACAAATATTAATGCTTTATAATATTATGCTAATAATAATATATTATATTATATATTTATATTATTATTCTAATAAATTATAATATTATGCTTTTTATAATCTATTCAATTTGAAACAGATTTTCTCTCAACGTGATTAATATAAAGAAATATCCCAGTGTACTTATATTTCTTGTTTCAGGAACAAAAGTAACTATACTTTTATTCACATACACAATGTAAATAGTGAACCTGCATATCATTTTTTTCATTTGAAACCGTATATATATAAGGAAATAAAAGTACAAATTACTGATTACAAAAATACAAATCTCAAAAAACAGACCTTTTAATAAAAATATAACAAATTCACTGTTTACCACTAATGCAATAAAATAATTTTATTATAGTTTATAATTTTAGGTTTAATAAGTTCCAAGTTTTCTAATTCACCTTTATTTATGAATATTGCTATATTTTGTTTTTGTAAAAAAACTAAACTAAAACTATTTGATGTTTGTAAAATATTATTACAATGATGAAATTCAAAGGCATGTTATAGAATGCTACGGATTGATAGGACCACTATTTTTATTAGAATAATTGGAATGCTACTCTATATAAATGTTTCTTTCACTAATGCAATTAATATGATAACAGCTCATCTCATCTGTTGTTTAAATGTAAACTTAATGAGTATTCCAGACACCGTAAGGGAAGGTAGTGTACAGCCATTTTCATCAGTTAAATATATGCCCCCTGCTCTTATTCTGATATGTTGAGAAAATTATAACATAAAGAAATATGTAATATTTGAAGATTGAATAATCAATTTTTCTCCTTTCTTATTACTAACCTTTAAAATTATCTTTTCTATATGTAATTTTTTACTCGACACACTGGGATTGAAATTATCTTGTGCATGTAGTTCACAGTGCAATTGGACACATATTAGATTCATCAAGCGACGTAATCTGCCTACCATATTATTTACATGTGCCACACTGTTATACAGCATGATTAATTGGAGCAAGAAAAATGCTGCACATTTGTGGAATCATGGTCCCTGGCATCTTGCTTCCATAATCACACTTTTAGCTGCATGGAAGTCTTATGAATGGGAATTTATAAAATAAAACGACAACTTTTTCTGTTTCTGTAGAATAAAATTGATTGCTAAGGAGTAGATTGAGGTTTTCTTGAACCTAATTGTTTGATGACTTCTTTTTCAGGTTTTTCTTACAAATTCTTTTCATTATCTCATTTCTGAGCATTTGTTTTTGTAAATTTGTGTATTACATCATCAGCTTAAAGTCATAAAAATATCAATATTTCTTCTGGTCTAAATATTTTTCAAATTCCTAATATTTTTTCACACCGATGTTTTAAAAAAGTATTTTTTTTCATTCAGTGGTCGACTTTGAAACACCAAAACTTTCATTAGTACTTATCTTACATAATCTTGCAGCAGTTTTTTACTACTCTAGAAATGAATGACGTCATCTCTAATGTATTATATTTCTCTTCTTTGGTTATTCCTGCAGAATATGATTATTAATATTATTGATCTCATCAACTATCCATCATGTTTTCTTAAATCAATTACAACTTGTAGTTGGCCAAAATTTAATAAAAATTTGTCACATGCACGAAGTTTAAAGAATTAAACCATGTAAAATTAGCCAAATGTAACCAGTTTCCACCTTTCATTCAACTGAATGAATGTTTCCCTGATTTATCTTTGAGCATCTACATTAAAGCAAATTATTTTTTAATTATCTTAATTATTTTATATTATATTCCAATAAATTAAGTTACTACATCATCACAGTTTTACAAAGATGATGATTTTTCTTTCTAAATGTCAAATATGTTGACCACTCATATTTCCAAGATGGAAGGCCGCAAAATCAATTATACCAGTTTCCAAATTACCCTGTCACATCAATGGACTCATACCTGATGTTCATGTGCCCTGAACATCTGTCCTTTAAACTATTATGATGATGATTTGTCATCTAATTATTTGGGCAGAGGAATTACTGTGGTAATATATATATATATATAAAATAACATAAATATAATAATGTAAATTTTATTTTGATCGTGATTTGTTTGCCATTTGAAGTAATGCTGTACTTTTACAACAGAGGAATACACTGAAATGGTTATTCATTTTGGGTATGTGCAATGGTAATAACAGCTGCTGCAGTAGAAAAATAAATATATTTTCCGAATCGAAGGATTCCAGATACCAAAACAATTAGCGCGACTTTTCGCAATCTTCGGAAAACAGGTTTATTACCTAGTGTTTGTATCAGCTACAAACTATCTGTCCAGCCCAACGCTGTTGATGAAATTATTATTGATGCAGTTCAACGCAATCCAGGCATCAGTATATGACATCTTTCTAAGAGGCAGAGTTTCTCATTCGAAGGTTTGGAGGACACTTAAACAAAACAACTTTTATCCTTATCAAAAAAAGCCAGTTCAACATCTACAACCAGGAGACGGACCACTTCGCTGAAGTTCTGCAACTAGCAGAATACAAATCGACAACTCTACAAGTATATTTTATTTACAGACGAGACAAATTTCACTCCAGATGGAACAGCTTACACAATGAGCATACATGGGCAGAAATAAATCCTTATGATATAGTGGTCAATGTATGATGCAGCTGTCTTCACAATCAGCTGTTTGGACCATCCATATTATCTGGCTGCTTAAATGCTGAGGTCTACTTGGAGTTTCTTTAAGAAGAATTACAGCAGCTGCTTGAATAAGTTCCTCTAACGCTGAGATGCATGATGGCGTGCTTCCCCACTTCTCTTGTGCCATTTTCCCTCACTTAAATCATCATTTCTCTGAGAAATGGATAGGTTGGGAAGGTCTACTACATTTCTTTAAGTTTCATTTCTGAACATTTATTATAAACT
Organism: Lycorma delicatula; assembly: GCF_047948215.1. Taxonomy (NCBI): domain Eukaryota; kingdom Metazoa; phylum Arthropoda; class Insecta; order Hemiptera; family Fulgoridae; genus Lycorma; species Lycorma delicatula. The sequence goes on along the minus strand of NC_134455.1, from coordinate 21,626,909 downwards.
GGTAAGTATAATGCACTTTGGTCTTTAGTGTAATGTTCTAGATAAAATTAAAATTTTTCAAACCTTTCTATGTTTTATTCAACTTATCTTACACAATTTTGTTCAAAATTAAATTTTCTACAGGTTTTATTTAAAAGTTTTATGTGCTCATTACTCATTATAATCAACATTTTTACTGCAATTTGTTGGTTTTCACCCCAGATTTCTCAAAAATTGCCACAGATACAGTTCTAAAAGTTATTTTATTAAATTTTTTTGGTCAAAACCCGTAAGAAATCACTATTTTTGTTTATTAATTAACGTCATAAAAATGTTAATACGACCTCATTTCATCGGGGTAGCTGAAATCCAAGCGAAATCTTTCACTCGCGAACGAAGCATTTTAGGACATGTGTTTTATGTCCTTTTCGATTATTTTTATGAGTAAAACAGGTTATGGAAGTCCTGGAAGTACTTCGCGATACCCTTTATGTATATATAAGTTATATGACTGAGAACTGTCTGAGAATAGATGAAGCATTTCATTCCATATGTCATGTATGTTGCTTATCCCTAAATTCCAGGAAAACCCACCGTGTGAAAGAATGCAATGCAGCTGCAGCCTTTGTCTCTTTATGTTAATTGTAATAATAATTAGTTAGTGCCACTTAGAGCTTTCATGACGTAAAGTCCGTGAACGGACTTACATCTTATGAAATTACCTACACAATCACAAAGCCTTATTTGTAACTGTCTTAACATTGTAAGTAGAAAAAGTGAACTTTAATAAAAGTAAATTTTAACTATAAATTTATAACAACAAAAAAATATTACTTTCTCCAGTTAGGTGTAAAAATTTAATGAATTTTTTTTTGATGTATCAATTAGAAGTAGTTAAAACCTATAACGCTTTCGTTTTATAATTCGGCATTGATGGCAAGACGCGCAGGATACACTGAGCCGCTTTTGATTAAATGCTATATATTATATAATATATTCTTATTATAATTAATTTTAGATAAAAAATATTTATAAAAATCTCGTTCGTAAAATTTCCTTCTCTTTCAATATGCGTATACACTTTGATAAAGAAAATAATGATTCTATTTATAAAATCTTTTTTGGTAATTATTTTTTTTTACTTTGGTTGTTGGTATATTTATAGGTTGTATTTTGTTATAGTACACTACGTTAAATTACATAAGCGTAACCACAACGGGGTTCATTTAGGGCATAACTACCTGACTCATTTAGTCAAACGAAAAATTATAGGTCATCAATAGGTTATATTAGTACTGCGCGGCAAGAAAGCCTGTTTGAATCGTGGTGGAAGCGCTCTCTGTTGAACTGGCGGTTCAAGGTTTGAATGGTCTAGGGTAAAACTCGAAGATTATTGAATGTTCGAGGTTGGATTAACCGTAAAATTTCTGAAACCTTCTGTTCCCTATTTAAGCGCTGCAATCAGTGCGAGTGAGTCAACTGAGTGTGTTGACGCAATTAAGTTAGTTCAGACCGCAATCCCGTAACAGTAGCAATCTAAAATGGATATTAGAGACGATTTTAGCACGAAAGGTGTGTATCTATATTATTTTCATTTGAGTCGATGAGTTGCAAAACCATATAAAATGTTCAGGAAATGCGAAGACTGATATTTTGTAGGTAATAATACTGATTTTGATGTTGTCCTTATAGAAATTTTAAGAAAAATCATACAATACTAAATAAGGAAATAATAACAAGTATACCACACTCCAATAATTTTAAATAATGATTGAAAATTGTAATTAGCTACTTTTGCAGCAGTTTTGCTTAATTAGATGGTATTGAATTTTGAAATGCTTGATTTTGTAAATAGTTTTCTTTTTTCTGTTTAGCCTCCGAAACCACCGTAATGTATTACTTCAGAGGATGAATGAGGATGATATGTGTGGGTGTAAATGAAGTGTAGTCTTGTACAGTCTCAGTTCGACCATTGCTGAGATTTGTGTTAATTGAAACCCAACTACCAAAAAATACCGATATCCACGATCTAGTAGTATTCAAATCCGTTTTCCATTTACCTTTTGGCGTACCTATGATTTGGCTAGAGCCTATTAGCCATTATGATGACTGCTATTTCTGCTTAACAAATGTTACTGCTCTCAATTCAAACAATAAAAGCAGTATTGCGTATCCAAACGTTCGTTCAGCTATGAGAACCAGTAGTACTTCAGGGTATTGATTTACCGATTCTGAGTTCTCCAACTACTTGGAAAGAAATTTCTGATTCCCAGAAGGCTGAACCGTGAATCCTCAACTTCAATGGATATTTATTACATTCCAGAACAATCAAATACTGAACCTCACAAAAGCAGAACTCAACGACCTAATTCGTGACTTGTATTTGTCGAAAAAACATACAGAACTTCTAGGTTCATGTCTTAAAGAATGGAATTTATTAAATAGGGATACTAAAATTTCAGTATATAGAAATAAAAACAAAACTTTTTCTGAAATACTTCAGTAGAGATGGTTCAATTTGTTCCTGACATGATATCAGGGGGCTAATGTCTGAACTGGACGCTGAATATATTATTCATGATTGGCTTTTATTTATAGACTCATCAGAAAGAAGCTTAAAGGTAGTGTTGTTGCATAACTCGAATAAGTTTTCTTTTTCACCGCTAGCACATGCTGCAGGAATGAAAGAAACATTTAAAGGTATGTAAAAAATTGTTAAATCTATTAGTATGATGAACACTAATGATGGATCATTGCTGATCTGGAAGTGATAGGGCTTGTTCTCGGTCTCCAGAGTGGCTTTACAAAATATATGTGTTTCTTGTGTTTGTGGGATAGTCGAGCTACAGATAAACACTACCCAGTTACAGACTGTCCAAAAGAAATCAATTTATCCCAGGAAAGGAAAATGTTGTCGATCTTCTCCTTGTCGAAGCAGATCGTATTATTTTACCACCTTTACACATTAAGCAGGCCTGATGAAGAATTTTGTAAAAGCATTAGTTAAAGGTGGAGATGACTTTAAATACTTAGCTGAGGTTTTTTCGCAATCAAGTGAAGACAAATTAAAAGAGGGGAATATTCATTGGGCCACAAATAAGAAAATTAATTTGTGAAAAATATTTGACAGCAAACTGAATCCTAAAGAACTAGCAGCATGGAAGTCATTCAAAGATGTCGTTACTGGTTTTCTTTGAAACAAAAACGCTGAAAACCACGATCAGGTTATAAATGAACACTTAGTGAACTACAAAAATTTAGGCTGGAGAATATCATTGAAAATTCACTTTTTACATTCTCATTTGAACTTTTTCAATTGGGTGACATCAGTAACGAACAGGGAGAAAAGTTCCACCAAGATATATTGCAGATGGAACAACGTTATCAAGGCAGATGAGATGAATCTATGATGAGTGGCTACTGATGGATGATAAAAAGAGAAGATTTCACTGAACACCAAAGGAAAATAAGAAAAAGAAATTAAGATAACGTAAATGTCTGCAAAATAAAGGTATGAATTTTAATGGTAATTATTACTGTTATTTTTGTATTCTATTATTTAAGACGTTTCTCAATATTTTAAAGGGTCATAACTAAAAATCAGAGGGTGATGAATAAAAACTGATTTCATTTTAAGATTCAGCATAAAATATACACTCTAATTCACGCCTTAAAGAATGAAATATATTAAACAAGAATACTAAAATTTCAGTATATAGAAATCAAAACGAAAATTTACTGAAATACTTTAGATGAGATGGTTTAATTTGGTCTTGCCATAATGTTACATTAATCACAATCTTTATATCAGTTACAAATTATTTTTTTTAATTTTGTGGGGATGTTATTGCTATTATTACAGTTAGTAAATAGTGTATCGCTATAATGTAAAAACAGCTTTGAACCTCATAAACATTTCATTCCTAAATTATTTTATTCTTTCGGGTCTGCTAAAAAATTAAATTTATTTTATATAAAACTATTTCTACACATTGATATTATCAAGGTATAGTATTCTCAACAAAAAAAAAAATAAATAAATAAAATTCATCAACATACCATGACTTCTATTTTTGTTTTTACTCTAAACGGATTTAGTTATCTATTCGTCTGCTTTACTTGAATTCAAAAGCAGGTTTTTAAATATCAATGGTTTTTTTCACAGAAAACATATTCCGTTTTTTGGATGCACAAAAGGTGCTTTCATGTCATTTCTTGATGGCTATAAATATGAACTGTGTACAATGATATCTAGTAACTACCAATTCTAATTCATCAGTAAATGTGCTACCTAAAAGAGAAGATATCAAATATCGTCCACTTTCATCAAACCGGACACAGATTTGAGGTACTGAAATACTTTTCCATATGGTATTCAAGTGCTATAAAATTTTATTTTGGTTATTATATATAAAAAAATTACCTGCAAATCCAATCAAATACTGTTTCAGATGACTACTGACCATTCTCATAAACGTGCAGTTACTCTGCGAGCGGGTACAAAAAAACTTCAGTGACGCGAGTAAATACTTAAATTGTACATTAATATTCTTTTCAACGTTGTAGTTACTACTTTCGAAATTATTTTCTTAAAATACCAAATAAATATGATAAGAAAACAATGATAAAAACTCTTAACAAATTTGCCTATTATTAATTCTGCGAGGGAGATGATAGTTGCTGAAACAATGCATAATGTGATAATAGATAATAACTACTTAATGAAACAATGCATAATGTGATAATAGATAATAACTACTTAAAACCTTTCTATTTTGATTTCAGTAATTAAATAAAGAGTAAAAAGTATTTTTTTATGAGTATAATTAATGCAACTCAAATGTTAACTAAAGTTGGTAAAAAATATATAAATAAAGTAATCTTCGGGTGGAAAATCTTTCATATAAGATGCCCTGGTTCACACCCTAACTGATACACACCCTAAGCGATAACAGATCACTATAAGATTATAGTTTGTAACTATCCGTTAGAAAAAAATGAAAACTGTTCTATTTTATAAAAACTCATTGAAACACCAATTAATGATTATTTATGTTTGCAGAAAAAATGATTTCAAATATAAAAATAATTGTATAATTTCAACAAAGCAATTCTCTACACCTTTTACTTAACATACATTAAAATATGAACTTTTATATTCATTTTCATCAAATTTCAGATTGTTATGGTTAATATTTCGGTCACGGTAGGTTTTTGAATAATTCCTATCTCCATCTCCATTCTTCATAAATTATTTGGGACTTCTGAATTAGACATTCCTCACAGTTAACGAGTTATTGTTTGTTACCAATTAATATTTATTTTTTAACATTAATCACAAGCTATTATATTATATTACATTGTACATCATCCTTTAAGGGGATACAATCACCATTATTCTTGTTTTCTTTATTATATATTTTATGAAAAAGAGTTATTGAAATTATATCAAACATTACATAATAAAAGATTTAATATTAAAAAAAGTGTATTTTAATATTTCTTTCTTTTCTTTAATTTCTTTTTTTATTTGTGGTAAATATTAAATATGCTGCAGCATTACTCTGTAGTAAACAGTTAGTAATATAAATATTAAATATTGTAATATTTTACTATATTTAACAGTAGTACACTAAAAGTAATCACGAATAATTAAATTTTGACATATATATTACGTACTTATTCACAACAATTTGGCACTTACGAGTACATAAAGGTAAGTTGGTGGGGAATTTGTTGTCTTCATCAAGAACCAAAAATTTATATTATTAATTAGTTTTTTTTAATTTAATGATATTTTTTTAAAAGCATCAAGCTGGGTAGAATAAATATACATTATAGATTGGAGATCATTCTGTGATTAAAAAGTCAATGTTATTTTTCTATTTTTTCAATTTGAAAAAATAATCGATAGATTCGAAGTTATTTAATTTTTTCTCTTATTTATTTTTTTTTTTTAGTATTGTAATAAAAATGGTAATTAAGAATTTTTTTTGATCAGAGGTTTTGCAAATGACAAAACAACAAAGACTACAATTATTTTTTTCTAGGAATTTATTTCCTTTGTGAATTCAAAGGATGATATTCCAATGAGAAAATTAATCTCTTCATATTTTTCAAAAACCTGATTATTATATCTATAAACGAATCTGTCCTGACTGATGAATTATTCGCTCATCAATACCCAGCCTACACTGTTAAAGTTAATTTTGAGGGTTTTGTATAGTAGAGGTGTGCTAAGAAAGGATTTGCGAAATTCTACTTCTAAGGGAGTGAAATATACTTTGCACTTTTCTCGATTTTTTTTCAGCTTCTAAAAGAGGATTTTATCTTTGTTTTAAAATATTCCTTACACAGATATATATATATATATATATATATATATATATATATATATATAAACTAAATGTAATTTCTGTGTTTTTCAATGTCCTGTGTCTTAGGGAATGAAATATGATCGAGCAGAAATTTTAAAAGTCGCTGATATCTTCTTCAATAATTAATGATTTATTCAGTCGCTTCTAGATAATAAATATTCCTGAGATGAACATTTAAATAGTAGTTCCTGGGTTTTATGAAATTCACGTTCTAAATGGCGAAATGTGGTAAAATTGAATTTAGGCTTTTTTCGAATATATGCAGAACAGATTGAGATATCAGCATGATTTTTGGTAAACATGTTTTTCATTTAAATATCTAAAAATCGCTTTCTGCGTTTTTCGATATCTTGGGTCTGAGGAGGATGAAAGGGTGTGAAATGTGATCGAGCGGAAATGAAAAAAAGTCGTCAATATCTTCTTAAATTGATGAGATATTCAGTCGGTTTTATATCATAAATTTTCCTTACATAATATTTTTGTTCGTTTTCTTTGATGATTATCTTGGTCCGTAAATTATTTTACACTTTGACCATACTAAAATCACCTGTTGTTATATTTAACCTGATGTTATAAATAATATCGGCCAATTTATCCTCATCACTTCTGTCTCCTGATTGGTTAATGACATTCTATAGTGGGTAGGGTTATATTCTATTGTTATTATTAGTTGGTTATTATATTGTTGTTAGAAGATGTTTTCCAACCCACCGGGTTGGTCCAGTGGTGAACTCGTCATCGTAAATCAGCTGATTGTGAAGTCGAAAGTTCTAAGGTTTAAATCCCAGTAAAGGCAGTTGCTTCTATACGGATTTGAATACTATATCGTGAATACCGGTGTTTTTTGACGGTTGGGTTTCAATTAATCATAGATCTCAGGAATTGTCGACCTGAGATGTATAAGACTACACTTCATTTAAATTTATAAATAACATCCTCATTCATCCTCCGAAGTAATATTTTACCGTGGTCCCGGAGTAAAAAGAAAAAGAGAGTAGATGTTTTCCATGTTGTGATGTCAATTAATAAAATAAAGTGTAACTGATTAGAGGTTTTATCAATGGACGTTTTATTATAAAATTGTAGCTTATATTAATTATGCACCTCAAAAATAGTAGCAGATCACAATTTTTAAACGATACATTTATTACGATGAATGACAAAAGCTACAATTAGAGTAATTCATTGGGGAAGAAAATTGGGTAACTTGGAAAAATATTATGACGAAAACTATTGTAGAATGTGATGCAGTTTTTAATGTAGTTTATGGTAATTTATAGTTATAGTTATGATACCAAAGAAAGCAGGGGCAGATAAATGTGAAGAATATAGAACAATTAGTTTAACTAGTCATGCATCAAAAATCTTAACTAGAATTTTATACAGAAGAATTGAGAGGAGAGTGGAAGAAGTGTTAGGAGAAGACCAATTTGGTTTCAGGAAAAGTATAGGGACAAGGGAAGCAATTTTAGGCCTCAGATTAATAGTAGAAGGAAGATTAAAGAAAAACAAACCAACATACTTGGCGTTTATAGACCTAGAAAAGGCATTCGATAACGTAGATTGGAATAAAATGTTCAGCATTTAAAAAAAATTAGGGTTCAAATACAGAGATAGAAGAACAATTGCTAACATGTACAGGAACCAAACAGCAACAATAACAATTGAAGAACATAAGAAAGAAGCCCTAATAAGAAAGGGAGTCCGACAAGGATGTTCCCTATCTCCGTTACTTTTTAATCTTTACATGGAACTAGCAGTTAATGATGTAAAAGAACAATTTAGATTCGGAGTAACAGTACAAGGTGAGAAGATAAAGATGCTACGATTTGCTGATGATATAGTAATTCTAGCCGAGAGTAAAAAGGATTTAGAAGAAACAATGAACGGCATAGATGAAGTCCTACGCAAGAATTATCGCATGAAAATAAACAAGAACAAAACAAAAGTAATGAAATGAAGTAGAAATAGCAAAGATGGACCACTGAATGTGAAAATAGGAGGAGAAATGATTATGGAGGTAGAAGAATTTTGTTATTTGGGAAGTAAAATTACTAAAGATGGACGAAGCAGGAGCGATATAAAATGCCGAATAGCACAAGCTAAACGAGCCTTCAGTCAGAAATATAATTTGTTTACATCAAAAATTAATTTAAATCTCAGGAAAAGATTTTTGAAAGTGTATGTTTGGAGGGTCGCTTTATATGGAAGTGAAACTTGGACAATCGGAGTATCTGAGAAGAAAAGATTAGAAGCTTTTGAAATGTGGTGCTATAGGGAGAATGTTAAAAATCAGATGGGTGGATAAAGTGACAAATGAAGAGGTATTGCGGCAAATAGATGAAGAAAGAAGCATTTGGAAAAATATAATTAAAAGAAGAGACAGACTTATAGGCCACATACTAAGGCATCCTGGAATAGTCGCTTTAATATTGGAAGGACAGGTAGAAGGGAAAAATTGTGTAAACAGGCCACGTTTGGAGTATGTAAAACAAATTGTTGGGGATGTAGGATGTAGAGGGTATACTGAAATGAAACGACTAGCACTAGATAGGGAATCTTGGAGAGCTGCATCAAACCAGTCAAATGACTGAAGACAAAAAAAAAAAAAAATGGTAATTTATAAAACCTGGACCAGATACTAACGATTATGAAAAACTTAATACGATGAAAAAGGCAAATGCAATAGCGAAGAAATGTCTTATTCTATCTCTCAATACCAAATCGTTACTTTTTTTAGCTGGCTGTGATACTACATAAGTTGTCTGGAATAAATTGAACCAAGTTTATGATATTCAGTCTACTGAAAATAATGATTTATTACGGCAATAGTTTCATAATATTCGGTCGGAATCACGAGGTAGTGTGCCGAATCACTTAGTAAAATTAGATGATATACAGACAAAAAGTCGTTACTTAATATTCCAGTTGACGGAAATTATGTGCTCAATTGCTGCAAACTCTACCAAAAGATTTTGATTACATTTATGTCACTTGTCAAGAGTACCTCAAGCAGAGAAAACGTGGGCGAAATTACAAAAGAAATGTCTGTATTATGAATTTCAATTGACAAATAGAGATGAAACAGATGTGGCTGTAGCGAGGATATAAAAGTCAAAATCTTGTGTACAGGTTAAAAAGGCAAGGAAAATTGAAGGTTAATCAATATAAGGTCTTTCCGTGAAACTTTTTTTTGTTATCCTGTAATGTATTTGGGTCGTAATTGTTTTAAATAAGGCACATTGTTCCTTCATACAATTATACTCGGTGGTTTTGCGGCACATTACGAACTGCAACCGTAACCATAGGTGGAGACTATCGTACCGATGGGTGGATGGCTCTACGTGTCTCTCTAATTATGTGACACGAAATGGAAATCAGGTTGAATCCATTTGTATGCAGCCCTAACTCCCGTACGCGAGGGCTTTGTAGGAGTGATCCGTTGAATCACCGGTTATCGTAGGAACAAAATTTCGGTTCCAATTAAAAATATTACGGTGGTTGTTAGTCCACTTGAAAAGATTAATAAACCCGAGAGTTTGAAAATAATTCGACCGACCTTGTTAGCCGAAGATGTGCAAAGCGATAAAGAAACAAGACATGAAATAGAGAGTGATATATTATCCAGTGTACAGTTTCTTGTAGTTAAGTGTAACGAGGAAGTTAAATCCTTTACTAACGTTTTCACGTTTCTTATAAATAAGTGCGTCGTAGCATCTTGTGAATCTCCTAAATTTATTAAAAAGATTAGAATTGGCGCTGTGCTGATTGAGGTGAGTAAAGATGAACAGAGTCGGAAGCTCCTAGCGCTAAATTATAGAGGAAACGATGAGGTGATAGTGGAGCCTCACTATACACTGAATTCGAGCAAAAGAGTAATATAATCTTTTTCCGTGACTTGGCTGGTATTGAATTATTAAAAATATCGAAGAACTTTCACCGCAGTCAGTCACTTCTGTGCACAGGATTATGTGAAAGGAAAATGGTGATGCACCATCCACACTCATTCTAGCCTCTTCTACTCCAATTTTTTCTGAGCGAATAAGAATTAGCTATCCCTGTCTATGTGCGACTTCGTTTTAAAAGCCCAAGCAGCCACTTTCAGGGTCAGGGTTTTGGTTAAAAAAAAAGGTCGTAGTTGCAAGGGGGAACAAGTTTGCAGCAGTACGGAACATGATGATAGTGCATGCACTGAAGCTGAGAAATTTATTAACTATAAATATTCACATTCGGCAAGGTCTCGACAATGTCCCGTTTATGCTAAATTAAAGATTTGTTCTGAATAGAAAACGTCCTTTTCTGTCAGTGAATAGGAATACAGAAAATTCCTCAACATGAGGAATCCTAAATACAGACGGGTATTAGTTTAGTTCAGGCTCTTTATAACAATGTGCAAAAGGAGAAAAAATTAGCATCGTAAAAAAACTGTCAAAATTGATCAAGATTTTGTCAAACCAGGTAAAAAATCAATCACTTGTGCTATTTCAACGTTTCGTACAGGCAAGAAGAAAAATATTTTTGTTGGGAAGACAGACAGCGGTTTACCGAAAACCCCTTCAGTCAGGACACCACCAAATAAAATTCCGCACCAACTACGCTAGCTTCTGGTAGCAAACTACCAAGATCCCTATGAAGGGATACATTAAAAAATCGTTGCCTGGTGCGGTATCTCCGGTCTCTCAGGCTACCAGGTTTCCACCACCATCTCGAGTTTTCTTCGAGAATGTGGTGGCGGATTCTCCACATCGAAGTTTTCGATGCAGCGAAGCACTTCCTTAAAGTTTTAAACACCAAACAGGAAAACCGGATAATATGTGATATATTTTCACGTAGAGTTTTTCATATAACAGGAAAAAGTAACTTTTATGGGTACAAATATTTTTCATTGAAATCTCTGCGGTCTCCGTTATCGCCGTGAGATTATCGAAATTCTATAAAAGGAAGAAAATCGTTTGGTACTGTGTCTGCATGAAATTCACTTCCGTTCCCCAGAGTAAAGTGTGTTTTCGTGGCTACGTCAGTGAGAGATACGATCATCAAACTGGGTAGCAGACGTGAAGGTGTAGCTGTTTTCCAGAAGGCCGTATTAGTCATGCGAGTAGTAAGAGAAAAGAGGTTTCGCGCCACGATATACTAGGATTGTAGTATTATAGTTACGTGATGACGGCCAACTAGATTTCCCACATCCCTTCGCCAGGAAAAAATAATAAGGATTTCAGGCCCCACCGCCAACCCGCAATTTGGATCTCTCCCTCCCCCGTCATTGGCCAATAGGATTGCATCCTCCACCCATTCACCACCTTGTGTCCACCAATTTGAATTTTTCCTTTTCTTTGTGGAAAATTGCCTTTTCATCGCAGAGTAGTCATCCTAATTATCTTTTCGCCAGTTAAATATTTTAATTATTCGACGAATATTTAAAAGGTTGGCAGTACAAGAACATCAGCTGTTGCCGTCGTCGTCTGCGACTATGGCGGAAAAATTTTATCAGTTATCTCGTCGTCGTCCGCTAGGTAGAATTGAATAAATAATTAGAATATGTCGATAAGAACGTCAAAATTGATGAAGGATCGCTACCTCGTAAGTCGTTCTGCTCGAAGAAGACGCAGGCTATCTCTTTGGTTCGCTTTCCTATCTCATTTACGATATTCAAGTGTTGAATAGAGAGGTGCGTCAAACAATCGTAACTTATGTCGCTGGTAGTTGGAACGAGTTTTCTTATCCATCACATAATTAAAATGGCACATTTATTCAAGTTCCACCGAGTACGTACGTGAAATGCCATTCAACTTACAGATGAGCTTGCGAGGTAGAAACTTCTAATAAACTGTTTCCAGTTTTATTTGAAGTATATTACAGTAATGAATTTTATGCAAAATTCGGTTCAGCTATTCACCTAAAAAAATTACGTTTTACGGGATATCTTTCCTAAGGTAATTTCAATTTATATGTGTTTTTATCTGAAATAGACTTTTAACACTTAATAATCACCAAACTAAATAAAACGTACCACTAAACAAAAAATAAAATAAAAAAAAACTTCGTATTAGATATGCAGACTTTATATGTAAAAAAAATTAATCAGGCAAGTTTCGAAAAGATTTGCATAACGTATCTAGCGGTAAATAAAACAGAAGTGGCCAAATTTCAACATAAACGCCAGTCAGCAGTGAGCAGTTGATAAACACCAACCGAAGTATCCGGAAATTTATTGACCAGCAGCGGTCGTAAAAGTTTTCTCAGTTCAGTTTCCTTACATAATATTTTTGTTCGTTCTCTTTGATGTATATCTTGGTCCGTATATTACGATACATTTTGACCATACTAAAATCACCTGTTATTATAATTAACCAGACGTTATTAACAATATTGGCCAATATTATTTATATTTAATTTTTCAATCATGGCACCGGCTGGTATATAAGATTTTTATGTATATATATAATAAATCAAAATTCAACCTTACCAACAGTATGTCTGTGCTTTTTCAAGCACTTTAGGTCAATCAAACATTATCAGGAAAAATTCTACTTCAATTTAAAAGTATTAAAATCAAAATTAAATAGATTAATTAATTAAAAAATATTAAAATCATCACAACCGGTCGACATAGTATAAAAGTAATTCGTCCGTTATGTAAGAAAATCGCAGTTATTATGAATATTGGTTTCAATTAACCACACATCTCAGGAATGGTCGAACTGAGAATGTACAAGACTAACACTTCATTTACACTCATACATATCATCCTCATTCATCCTCTGAAGAATTATCTAAACGGTAGTTACCAGAGACTAAACAGGAAAAAGAAAGAAGTTATTATGAATGTCAGGTAAACAGGTTAGGTATCTTGATAATTATATTAATTATTTTTCTGAATGAAATATCATACTCAAATTTACTTTGTTCGTTGATTAATTTATTGTTATGATAATAATAATAATATATATATATATATATATATATATATATATATATATTAAGTTTTGCTAGGATGCTGGTTTTATAAAAACCGTTCGAAATATGTATCTAATATTTTAACAAAATTATCAGGATTATAATTATGTTTTTATTCTGTAATATATGTTTAGCGTAATTTGATTTATTTAAGTGACCTTTCTTTATGTTATTAATACGTTCTTTGGTTCTAGTTAAAATATATCAGAGCAGAGTGTAAGTAAATCTGTTATTTCATCTAATCATTCAATATGTAAATTTAATTTGGGTAATCGGTTTTATTTATAGTTCATTTGAGTCAATATTAGTGACTCATAACCCTGGATATCTTTCATATCCAGGGTTATGAGTCTAGTTGATCTGTTTATTTTAATTTTGTTGATAATATCTATGAATTCATAACTACTTTTAAAGTTGTATTTGTTACTTAATTTAATGTCTTCCTTCAGTGTTTTAGCTAAAAATTTGCTTAGTTCGCCCACGTATCAATTAAATGGCACATATATAACCCTTCTTTTTCAAATAAAACCAAAGAAAATATTAATAAAACAAAAAATGTCCGTTTAGATAAATCAAATTATGCTAAACGTATATTACAAAATAAATATAATTATAATCCTGATAATTTTATTAAAATATTAGATACGTATTTCTAACGATTTTTACAAAACCAGCATCCTTGAAAAAAATAATATATATTATTATAGCAATAAATTAATGAACAAACAAACCAAATTCGAGGATGGTATTTTATTTAAACAAATAACTGCTGCTGAGGGAAAGCCAGGTCTGACTTCAATGGACGAGCCGCAACTCTCCGACTTCGTCGGAGACCACCTTTCAGACCCAACAGTTCTTCTCAGATCTAACGCAAAAATCGGCCCTTTTCAGGGCCACCGCAAGGTTATGAATTACGTGCCGTCGAAGCCATTCGGCGACAATATACATATCAACATATTGACCACTGTGTTGATTAAATTCAATATTAACTGAAACTAAGCCACTAAAACCGAAACACAGTACAATATATATATATATATATATATATATATATATATATATATATATATATAAAATAGTTATATATATATATATATATATATATATATATATATGGGTAATAGTGTTTGCAGTAGGTACTCGGAAAGTGTACCTATGTAGAAGGTATGTATAATTTTTAAATATGCTAATCATAGACTGGAATAAAGTTGTTAAATTTTAAATTATATGTTACTAGAAATATAAGACCTAGAATTAACCAACAGGCATATTAGGCACTTTATCAGTTACTAGTTACAGAGTCTCTGAATAACCCTATTGACTCAGACACTATTTCATTAAGAGATTTTCTCCTTCTCTAGCTTCTAGAGAGCATGACTACCCAAATGGAACTTGTGAAATGGATGATATATTTCTCTTGGTATGGATAAACAGAAAGAGCGTATGAAGAAAAGGAAAAACAACTCATAGACAGAAAACTTACATTTATAAAAAAATACTAATTATTATTTAATTATAATAATAAATGGAAATGCCTGTTGTTGAGCATGTTTAAAAAATTATTTACTAAAGTAGAATTACATTTGCTGGAAAAAAGGTAAGAAAATAGTATTGAATTGTTTTAATTTACATGCTTTATAAAAATAATTATAGTAATTAAAATTATTTTGTTACTTTATTACTATTGAGTTTAACACAATGTTCAACACTTAGTAATATTTAGAAAAAAATTCTTACAAATAAATCAAGAGAATATACATATCATAAATATTTTTTTTTTTAAGAAAAGTTAGAATGCAATTAAAAATCTAAAGTCCTTTTTTATTATTAAAAAATTGCATGCTTAAATTTTAAAAGAAACTGTTTCATTTACATCAGCTTTTGGTTTTGAAATTTTACAAAGGATTTTAAGTTCATTTTGTATTACAACAAGAGATTTTCCCTTTGTTTCTATCAGATAGATATACATCAAGACAGATCCAGATAAATTTATGAAGGATAATAACCAAAAAGAAAAGTATACCCCAAAATTTGAATTAATGAAATGAAACATTTTTAATGCAAACAGTGAGAAAAAACACATTGCTGTAATAAATGTACCTGATGCAATACTTTTAATTCCATTTGGGAATATTTCACTTTGATAAACTGGTGAAATAGGTCCGAGCCCAATGCTAGCAAAAATACAGTATCCACCTGTAGCTAACAGCAAAATCCAGCTGTAATCAGAAACGTTGAAAATTCTTTTTTTCTGAACAAAGAAATAGATCCCAGAAACTAAATGACTGACACCTGATCCTCCCGCCGAAATCAGTAGTAGTGGTCTTCTTCCAAACTTATCAACAACTAATGTAGAGAATACACTTAGTATTAAAAAAATTATACCAAGTATAATAGTGCCTTGATCTGCACTAAATAGGGTGATTTCTGCTGAGGACAATATTTCTGTTGCATATGCATACATAATAGACCTTCCCCCAAGTAATCCAGTAACTGCTATAATAAAGATTAAAATTACACTCATTCGGCAAACTGGATCAGTTACTAATGCAGAACAAGGCATTTTTTCAGCAGTTTGCTCATGTATAGCTGCTTTAACTAACTTTATTTCATTCAGTATAAACGTGTCATTTCCACTCCTTATTTTTCTCATTTCTGTTTTTGCCTTTTCATATTTTCCTCTCATTACAAGATTATATGGAGATTCCGGTATAAAATATAATACAAATGCTAACACTGTGGGTAAAGAAATGCAAATGTATGAAAGAGTGTTGTATGAAACATATGGTGCTACAGAGTATGATGAAAGCATTCCAATAAACAACATAACTGTACAAAAAGATGTGATTTTCCCTCTAATCTGAGGTTCAGTTATTTCTCCAAGATATAATGGACATATGCTGTAGATAATTCCCATGCACAGACCAAAGATTAGCCTTGCAATTATCAACATTTTATATGATCTTGTTGCAATTAGTAAACACCATCCGATTAAATACATAGGAACGATTGACCAAATCACTGGTTTTCTGCCAAAGCGATCACTTGTAAATCCAGCTGGTATTGGTGTAAATATATCTCCTATTTCTAGAGAAGCAATGACCCAAGATCCTTCATCTGCAGTTATTTGAATCTCAGAATTGTTAGATTGAAGGCGAATCATCACAGGTGCTGCCCATCCACAAGCCATTCCAGCAGCAGCGAATGTTGATGCTACTACAAAATTGAAACGTCAGTATTAGAGAACAATCTTTTTAGTAATATTGTTTCAAAAATATTTTTATACTATAATAAGACTTTTTTCAGCTTTCCAATATAATAGTGCAACATAGACATGTATTAAAAAAACTGTGATTTTTTACACATTTAGATTACATTGTACATTATACATATACTCGTATATTATTTAGAATTTACATACTACACGTGTTTTATGTTTACGCAAGCATGTGATGTATTATCACATGTTGTATACTGCAATGCAAATATTACTCAGACTTATAGTATATTAATTTTGAAATCGATTTTTTCTCAAGATGATTATTATAAAGAAATATACATCTTGTTTCAGGAACAACAATAACTATACTTTTATTCACAAATAGAATGTTAATAGTGAACTTGCATATCTATGTCATTTGTCTCATTTGAAACATATATGTAAAGAAATGAACGTAGGATGTATGATTGATAAACCACCTCATTGTAATAAAATATCACAAATTCAGCCTTTATCAACCTAATGCAATACGTTTAAGCATAATGCAATACATTTCATTATAGGTTTAATTTTTTAAAGCTTAGTAGGTTTAATAAGTTCTGATTTTTCTAATTTACCTCAACCTATTAATAGTTGTACTTTTATTATCATTCTTTTGCTTTGGAAAAACAAAAACTTAATTTATTTCACGTTTATATGATGATATTATAATAATGAAATCCAAAGGCTTGTTACTGAATGCTATTGATTGCTATTGCCGATATTTTTGTTAGAATTGTAGGACTGATATTCTACACAAATATTTCTGCCTCCAAAGCAGTTAAATGATTACAGTTCATCTCTTTGTAGTTTAAACATAAACTTTAGAGGTTATTATCCACCCACAAACCCTAAGAGAAGGTAGTGTTCAGCCATTTTTGACAGTCAAATGTCAAATGTATGCCCCACGCTCTTATTCTGATATGTTGAGAAAATTTATTTTATCAAAAAAAGAAATATAATATTTAAAGATAAATAATCAATTTTTTTCTTTCTTATTACTATCTTTAAGATTATTTTTTACATCTATAATTTTGCACTCAATACACTCATTGTTATGGTATTGAGACTCTCCAGTGCATGTATTCATAATACATTGGACAAATGTTACATCCATTAATACAAGATGATCTGCCTGACATATTATTTGCATGAGCCATGTTGCTGTAGAGCAGGATACAATAGATCAAGAGCAGTGCTGTGGACCTGTAGAATCTTGGTCTTTTCCTCTGGAGTCTTGTTTCCATAATCACGTTTTTAGTTGCAGGGCAGCCTTACGAATGGGAACTGGTATTTTGGACTGATAATTTTCCATGTTTTGTGGTAATAAAACTGTTTGCCAAAGAGTAGATTGGTGTTTTTCTGAACCTAAAAGTTTGCTGACCCCCTTTCTTGGGTTTTTCTTATAAATATTTTTCATTTTCTGTGTGGCTTTTTATAGACTTGCTGGCATATATGTTAGCGTAGGGACTGAAAGTGTATGAAATAGTATTTTGCATGCATTGGCCTCTGTTACAAGAAAATTAAAAACATTGTCATCATCTATATCTTTTGTGGTATGGTTAAATATAAAAAAAACAGGTTTCATAAACTTGCTATAGTGTATGTATTTGTTGAGTTTTATTTTAAATTATATATTGATGTTGTGATCTAGGCCTACTTCCTGTTGAATAGCAATTAATAATTGTAGAATTATTCATGAAAAAATCATGACTAATGTGATATTTATGAAATGTTGTAAACACAACACGCAATTCTAAGAATTTCATTTACTTATTTTTAATCTACTCTAATCATTGCGTTGTGAAGATCATGTCACACATCGCTTGTAATTATGTTCTAGAAGTGGTTATTACAGAAACATTTATTGCAGTGTACATTTTACTTAATGAAGTGAATAGCTGTTACTGATTTATTTTTACTATTTGTTGTGTTGTTTTCCTTTAAGGCTTTGTCATAAATTCAGTCATGTAAATTTTTAATACTTCAATACATTTTCTTTTAAAATGACAAAGTTAGGAGGAAAAGGTACAGTAGTTCATAGTCAGGAGAGAGGGGAATTGTATTCAGTATTTACAATTTCTTTTTACAAAACAATGCCGGAACCGGAATCGTGAAGAAAAATGAAAGTGCTGAATTCACTTGTTCAAGTAACAAAGGTATCAAAACGAACGGTCGAAAGAATTAAAGTAGAAGGGAAATCATTGAAACTGAAAAGCTATCCGTGTTCGTTTCGCTGAGAAGACGTGTAAATCGCCCCAGTACTGTGTGCAATTTAGATTCGTTTGACATCGATGTTATGAGGTGTTGAATAAATACCTTTTTTGTAACCGAAAAATGGATTCCTACTGTGAAGAAAATTATGCATAAAGTCCACGAAAGTGAAATTAATTTTAAAGAGAGTCAAAGATCTTTAACGAGAATAATATGTAAAATAGGATTTCGATGGGAAAAAATAGAAGACAACCGGAAATTACTGATAGAACGGCATGACATTAATATGCAAAGACTGAAATTTTTATGATAGTTTTTCTGTTTCGCGAAGAAGGAAGACGGATTGTATACACAGATGAAACCTACATTCACAGTAGTCATGCGACACCAAAAATATGGGTAGACACAAAATCCATCATGAGAGACTGAAATAACCAGTATCCAAGGGCTCATTATTAATAATTGTTCATGTCGGCTGTAATAATGGATTCATTAACAATGCTTTACTTATGTATGAGTCAAATAAGAAAGGGATTATCACAAATCAATGGATTCCGAAAAGTACACGAAATGGTTACGATAGAAGTGTATTCCCAATTTGCCACCTCGGTCGGTCATTATACTAGATAAGGCGTCGTATCACAACGTTCTGTTACAAAACCAGCCAAATTCTAACTATTTAAAAAGCGATATGATAAAATGGTTAGCCGAACAACGAATTAACTGTTCTGCTCCTGTGACGAAGACTGGGCAAGTAGGTAAAAGAAATACAACTTTTAACATATTGGACATTTTTAAGTTAGCTGAAGAGGAATTTCATAAAGCGTCTGAAGCTGAGAGGAGCAATGTCTGCAAGTATATTGTCAACATTGAAAAAAAATTCATTTATTACGAACAGTTCTATGATGTGCAAATCGACAATTTTGTCATTAATGTGAATTCAGAATCGGACACAAGCTCTTTAGAATCTACCGACAGCGACTTTGGAATTTACGAGCTACAGCAATTGTGAGTTCAAAAAATAATTATTTAAATTACTTTAAAATAATATTAATTGGCATACTAAACTAGTTTTAATTAAATAGCATCGTATGTATCTTTAGTTATAAATATCATCTACGAGTGTATTAAAGTGATAATGTTTTCAGTCGGCATAGTGCCGTTGCAAATGTTTGCTGAATGCTAGTAGTTTTTTGTTCCAACTTACGTGCCGATAGTTATAACTTTTTGTTTTACGTCTTCAGTTAGTAGAAATGTATCAAATGTCTCAAATGTATCAATTTTTCTTGTGGTTTAAAACTGTTTTAAATTACTTTTTTCACACCTATATGTAAAAAAAACTTCACATCTATGTTTTAAATAAATCTTCTTTCATTCTATGGTCGATTTTGAAAAACCGAAATTTTTATTAGTAGTTGTCACACATAACCTTGCACCGATGTCTTTTACCATCAAGAAATGAAAAAATCCATCTCTATGTATTATATTTTTCTTCTTTGGTTATTCCTGCAGAATATGATTATTAATATTATTGATCTCATCAACTATCCATCATGTCTTCGTAAATCAATTATAACTTGTACATGGCCAGAATTTAATGTAAAATTGTCATACACAAAGTTTAAAGATTAAACCGTGTAAAATTAGCCATATATATTCAGTTTCTTTGGCTTTTCGACTTTTCTTAAAAAATCATTCACTCTTATGGTAGTGTTTACAATAAAAATGGAAAAAATATGTTTTACTTAAAAATAAATTTGTTTTAACTTTTATATTTGACGAGCTTTTAAAATCTTCAAACTTTTTAAACTCGTTAAATATCACCCCACTACAACGGTAAGAATTACAGTAAAAAGTGCAGTGACACTTTTTATTTAGCATTACATTTTTTATAATTTGAGGCCAAGATTTTTTTTTTTTTTTGGAGCTTTAATATTTTTTGAGGTGCAAGGGTTTTATTAATACTGTAATATTTTAATACTGTTTTAATTAATACTTTAATATTTAGTGAGCTTTTGCTGAATACAACCGATGCAATTATTATTTAAACAGAAATATCTCCATTAATTATTAATAGTAAGCGGAATATTGATAGACATGAGTAATTTGGGTGGTGGCTGGTGGCAGGGGGTCAGTTGCTCTAATAATTAAAAAAAAAATTCACAACTTCTGAACCTTTATGTTGATAGCCTTTTGTAACTTTTATAAATTTAAGTTACAACAGGCTATCAAAAAAAAGGTTAAATATGTACTGTCGAACTACATATTCACTACTGAATTTTTTACATCAAAAAATGAAGTAATGAAAGCGATTATTCTCCCATCAAGTTCGGGCAAGTGAAAGTAATGCGTTTTCGAGCAGCCGATATCCGGAGAAACAGGTCTATTAAAGGAAGATGAGTGGTTTCAGGTCCTAAATTGTCACGTCTTTTGAATGAATTTGAAAATATCACAGACATTTCCAATACCGATGAAAAAGTCACGAACAGGGGTTTTCTATTCGAAGATCAAATCAACAATTTAGCCTAAACCAGTTCATCAGAGTTTAATTTCTTTGAGGAATGTAACGAATAAATTAACATTTTTAACTATGACCATGTTGTAGAGGAAGCGATCAGTGAAATACACACAATGCAGAATGCTGCAATACACCAACATTCATTATATGTGAGAGATGTTTTAACCGACAGAACAGTTTTAAAAAATAAACAGCTTAAAATCCATGTACTTATCTTCCAGGGACCTGGACATAGTGCACGAAAAAGTAAATCTGATTTCAAGGATGATCTGAAAAGTGAATATGAACTAATCGCACGACTCTTTATAGGATGTCAAGTACGCCAAGTGATCTTTCAGAGTTCTTTCCGCACGAAAACCCTCCGCAGCCTCCATATTTAAGTAGACATAGGGATCAACGGCTAACTAGGAATAAGTCAGATTTAGTGTTTTGCCTGCCTTCCACCAAAGATCATGACAGACCAAAGTTCGACATGAGAGATCAAAAATATTTGATGAACTGTCATTGAACACGTCTTCATAGATATGAGGCTTGCACCTTTGCTAATATAATGATATGTTCTTACTATGGATTAAGAACCGAACTTTAGGACTATCCAACACTAGATATTGTACGTGACGTTTAAACAAAGACAATCTGAAGGAAACTGCGCTTATTAAGCGAGGAAAGGGAAATAGAAGAAAAGTAACAATAAAAGACATACTTTTATACATTCCTTCAGAATTCAGAAAATAAAACAGAAATTTTACCCTATTAAGTGAAGCAGTCGCAGCCCAGGACTACTAGAAGGCAAAGAAATAAACGTTATTTACGATAAATCTGTCAATTCTAAGATAGCAATACAGCCGCATCAGAAACTGATCACGAAGAGCTCTGATAATGTGCCTTCATATAATGAATGCATTACGAAACGGTACAAATTGCATCCTTATAAGCACTGTTGATACAAATGTTACTCTGTTGATTAAATGTGATTGTAAGCTTATTTTCCAAGCTACAAACTAATAATTCAAATTTTCAACTATAGATTGCATTTGGTTAGGGTAAATTTCCGATATTGGTACCTGGCCCAATATTGATATCTGGCTCTCCTGCTCACCGGCTATACTGAAGCAGAGGTTGAGGATACGGTGAATGCCACTGTGCAAAAAGTCAGTGAGTGGCTACATTTGAGAGGTCTTAGTTTGGCCCCCCGTAATTCCACGGCCATCGCACTCGCTGGGAGGAGGCGAATACGAGAGATTACGGTTACTGTTGCAGATGTTGAGGTTAACACGTCGGGGTGCGCTAAGAAGAAAACAAAAGGAATGAAATGTAGTAGAAATAACAAAGATGGACCACTGAATGTGAAAATAGGAGGAGAAAAGATTATGGATGTAGAAGAATTTTGTTATTTGGGAAGTAGAATTACTAAAGTTGGACGAAGCAGGAGCGATATAAAATGTTGAATAGCACAAGCTAAACGAGCCTTCAGTAAGAAATATAATTTGTTTACATCAAAAATTAATTTAAATGCCAGGAAAAGATTTTTGAAAGTATATGTTTGGAGTGTCGCTTTATATGGAAGTGAAACTTGGACAATCGGAGTATCTGAGAAGAAAAGATTAGAAGCTTTTGAAATGTGGTGCTATAGGAGAATGTTAAAAATCAGATGGGTGGATAAAGTGACAAATGAGAGGTATTGCGGCAAATAGATGAAGAAAGAAGCATTTGAAAAAATATAGTTAAAAGAAGAGACAGACTTGTAAGCCACATACTAAGGCATCCTGGAATAGTCGCTTTAATATTGGAAGGACAGGTAGAAGGAAAAAAATTGTGTAGGCAGGCCACGTTTGGAATATGTAAAACAAATTGTTAGGGATGTAGGATGTAGAGGGTATACTGAAATGCAACGACTAGCACTAGATAGGGAATCTTGGAGAGCTACATCAAACCAGTCAAATGACTGAAGACAAAAAAAAAAGTATATTTACAAGTATATAAAAAATTGTTTATCTCCAATTATTTCTCGACGATTTCATATTTGTTTTATATTAAAAAAGTTCTATCGTTTATTAAAATATTTAATAAAATATTGAGGAATAAAATATTTAATATTTATGAATTTTTAATATTCAGTATATAGAAAGAAAATATTTAACGGTTTTTTTTTTTTGTATGAGAAAGTGGAGTAGGAAAAATATATAAAACAATTATTATTTCGCCTTTTATGCATATCTGCACTTTTAAACGGGTTAGGGGAAAATATCAGGTTTAGAAGAACAAAATTTCACATTTTCAAATTAAAAAACGTGAAATTACAAAGATTATCACATATTTATCGAAAAAACCTATAATTTATTAAGATCATCTATTTATGCGATGATATATAGCTTTATTTCATCAAAATTGTTATTTTTTGAAATATTTTTAATAATTTCAAAAATTTTGAAATGTTGATTTGCGAATTGGTCAGAATAAATAAGTCTTCGGTGTTTCCGCGGTCGGACAAACTCTCGCTGGCGTCATTCATTTGACAGGAATATATACTCTTAAAGAGTTGTTTGTTCCCAAAGAACAACAGGCTTACTATAGTGATCGGTAAGAATAAAAATTTAGCATAGAATTAAGATCAATCACTATTAGTTATAAGATTCTTAATAAAAAAAATACGTTAAATGTATTACAGGCCATATTAATGGAAGAGGGTGAAAGTTTTATTAGTTTGCTTAGAGATCTTCGATTAATTATAAAATTCGTCTCTTCTCGAGAAGTAAAGAGAAGATGGTTGAATTCTTTCTAACTACTTAAAATTAAATTAAGAAGTAAATATAAGTCCCGAAAGTTTTAAGCGTTCATAAATGGGCTGTATTATGATATTGTAGCTGTGTTTTGCTGTTTTCTACCTTTCAAAGGTAGAAAGTATAAAGGTAAAAAGCATAAAGGAGATTAAAAATGTATGCATGTTTAACATCTACTTCTGTGACAAACATTTAGAATTTTCCAATTATATATAAATACTAGCTCTACCCGCCACGCTTTGCAGTGGCACATTGTGGTTGCATGGATGAGAAATGAGAAACAAAACAAAGCATACGTTTCATAGAAGTTTAATCTTGCAATACTTGTGGATATCAAATATTTTTTGTTTTTTCACTGTCTGCGTAGATATAAAGGCTATCTGGTTTGCCGACTCGGGAACACGCAACATACAGTTACCCATGTCAGAAGCAATCCGCATCTAAATCTAAACCACACAATACTAAAGATTGACCTTGAGCTTTATCGATTGTGATTGCAAATGCCAATCGAATTGGGAATTGCAGTCATTTAAATTAAAATGGTGTATCGGTCGGGATTATGGGTATTCGAGGAATGAGGACATCTTCACCTTTGAAAGGCCCCGTTAAAATCGTTGCTTCCACTACGTTATTCACCAATTTCTTAACTGCAAGTCGCGTGCCGTTGCAGAGTTTTTGCTGATTAATATTCCGCAACAGGATAATTGTCATTTTTTGATCGAACCGTTGTTAGAATCAATCTAATGAGGAATGTTTTCCCAGTTCCTCCTGGCGCATCCAAGAAGAAGGTCCCCCCAACTCCGTCATTTATCATTTGCATTATGCGATCGTAAATGCCTTTCTGTTCACGCGTTAATTTGGGAATGTTTGATTGGACATATGACTGAAGATCACCAATGATGTAACTCTGTTCACGGCGTAAATCCACATCAAATGAAGCAATCGCAGCTCAGGTGGGTGCTGGCATTCCCAATTGACTAACAACTTTATTTGCAATGGCTAAGCATTGTCTTCAGTGTTTATCAATGCTTCGTTGTAAATGCCTTCTGTAAATTCCATGGTCATATTGGTATTTTCTAGGCGTATTCTATGTAAAATATCCTCAGCCATATGCGATCGATATCTTTCCCATAACTCTGTTGGAGATGAAGGGAAGCAAGCGGTCAATATAATTGCGAATAATGCGCGAATTTGGTTAGGATGTGCAGTGTTGCACGCGTCATTAATACATATATCCCACTGTTGGTCGTTTTCTAATAAATTCAGAGCTTGATGAAAGGCGCAGCTCAATCACGACACGATCACTCAAAAGTACCTCGATTAAAGTGAATATTTAATTGAGATTGTATAATAATCTGAATCAGATGCAAGTGGATACGTTTTTTTTTTGTTAATAAACAATGTAATTGGGAACATGTATTGTTTCACATGTGACTGCGGTTGTCGTTAGCCAGTATGGCGAGTGTTCCCCTATCTTCCGGCAGATGGCGCGGTCACTGGTACACAGCTGACCGTTAAAAAACTGTTTTCTCGCGGTCCCGGGTATGTGACTGATGCGAAAAATAGATAAAAACAAACTTTGATGCGGGTTATATATCGTGCTAAAATTTGAGCTCAATCGGTGCAGAACATTTTGAGTTTTTCAAGCGTACACAACGAACTTAACATTTTTATATATAAAGATTTGTGGGCTGCGAAAAAAAGCCCTTAGGTCGTGCGAAAAAACATCATTTTAAATGCTTACAAAAGCACAGTAATGCTTACAAATTACAGAATAATCAAACGGCGTTATTTCAGATGTTAATAAACTGCTAACGTAAGTAGAAGTTGTGCTGCTTCAGTGTACAACATGATTCTCGAGTATGAATCTACTAATGAATTACGGTCTCCAAAGAAAACAAAACCCCGCAGGTCAATTGAGAAAAAGGTGAGATTTTGATAAAAACGCGAATCGTAAAAAAAATTACACGAATTTGAATTATTTAGAAATAGTTTAGCGGTGTATTATGTCCTTTGGAAGAGAATTCGGTTATTGTCTTCGACAACGCTTCTTATCATTAAACGAAAAGAATTCCAGCCGTGTATACAAAAACAATGATATCAAAATGTGGCTTAATTCAAAAGGAATAATTTTTGAAGAGGTTTAAGTTAATGTTCAATCATTGCAAAGGGTTTCGCGTATTAAAAGTAATTATAGTCCGTATAAAATTGGTTTGACACACAACGCCATATTGGTAAGTCGTGGTTTTATTCGGCTCCTAACGAGTATGTTTGCCGGCCTCCGTGGCGTGAGTGGTAACGTCTCGCACTTTAATCCGGTGGTTCCGAGTTGGAATCCCGGTCAGGCATGGCATTTTCATACGCTATAAATCATTCATATCATCATCTGAAGCAATGCATAACGGTGGTTTCGGAGGTTAGAAAAAACAAAAAAAACGAATACTTAGCTGTGTGGTTTCAGTGTTACTATTTGTGAATTTTGTTCTTTGCTTTTACATAGCTAAGAACGCTAAATGACCAAAAAACGATTGTTTAGTCATATATATGTAAAAAAAATCACCTAACAAATGATTTTTTGGTCATTATGTAGGGATATTATTTTTTGTGTATTTGGTTATTTCGACTTTTTTTGTTTGCATAGTCTTAAGTCTATCTGGGTTATAAGAAATTTGGGTGATTTAATTTATTTACTGTGAGTCATCCTTCTTGGTGACTTTTTTTTGTTTTGGTGTTTTTTTTTGTTTTTTTTAAATAAAATACAGATGTTTTAGCTGTTAAATATAATTCAAAGAAATTTGTTACTTAATCAGTTGTGATTTTGTTTACATTGGCAACGGCCATACGGGCTCTTTGTGATTGGTCGTTGTGTTTGACAGCGGCCATCTTGCATTGACCTGATTGGTTTTCCTTTGTTTACATTTCCAAATTAAAAATAGATAGATAGATTTATTAAAAATAGATGAAAACAATCTTTGATGCGGGTTATATATCGTGCTAAAATTTGGGCTCAATCGGTGCAGAACATTTTGAGTTTTTGAAGCCGTACACAAACGAACTTAACATTTATATATATATATATATACTTACACACTTCCACATACAAAGAGTTGTTTGTTAAAAGAGTTGAAAAAAAAATAAGTTGAAGAAAATTAAGAAATAACATTCTACGAGTCAGACCGTGAAATGTCAGAAGTCTAAATATAAGTCTCTCTCAATCTCTCTCTCTCTCTCTATATATATATATATATATATGTATATGTATAAATACAAACTTTCTCTATGAATCATGAGACCCTGTTGATCATGAGGGGGCTTGAGTACTCAGTGATACAGGGTAGCTGGATCGAAGGTGCAACCATATCAGAAAGGTATCTGTTGAGAGCCAGACTAAGGAATGATTCCTGAAAGAGGGCAGCAGCTCTTTCAGTAGAAGGGTGAAGGTCAGGAGGACTAAAACAGCTATATCAACATCACTTAATCTTCTGAGTACTGCGCAGCTGAAAGCAATAGGAAACTACAGATGTTTTTTTTCCAAGAAAATGTAGCTCTCTGGATTTTCATGTAACAAAGATGAAGGCGCCTTCCTTGGTAAAATATTTCAGAGGTAAATAAGGATTCAAGTATAAGAGAGAAGAAAAATTGTTAACATTTACAGGAATCAAACTGCAATAGTAATATTTTTATATTACAAGAACATAAGAAAGAAGCCGTAATAAAAAAGGGAGTTCGACAAGGATGTTCTCTATTCCCATCACTTTTTAATCTTTACATAAAACTAGCAGTTAATGATGTTAAAGATCAACAGTGCAAGGTAAAAAGATAAAGATGTTACGATTTGCTGATGGTATAGTAATTCTGGCTGAGAGTAAAAAAATTTAGAGGAAACAATGCATGGCATGGATGAAGTCCGATGCAAGAACTATTGCATGAAAATAAACAAGGACAAAAACGAAAGTAATAAAATATAGCAGAAATAATGTAGATGGACCATTGAGTAGAAAAATAGGAAGAGAAAAGATTATGGAGGTAGAAGAATTTTGTTATCTGGGAAATAGAATTACTAAAGATGGACGAATCAGGAGCGATATAAAATGCCGAATAGCGCAAGTGAAACAAGCTTTGTCAGAAATATAGTTTGCTTACATCAAAAATTAATTTAAATGTCAGGAATACTTTTTTGAAACTATATGTTTGGAGCATAACTTTGTATGGAAGTGCAACTTGGACGATCGAAGTACCTGAGAAGAAAAACTTAGCTTTTGAAATAGGTACTATAGGAAAATGTTAAAAATCAAATGGATGGATAAAGTAACAAATGAAGAGGTGTTGTGGCAAATAGATGAAGAAAGAAGCATTTGGAAAAGTATAGTTAAAAGAAGAGAGAGACTTGTAGGTCACATATTTAGGCATCCTGAAAAAGTCACTTTGATATTGGAGGGACAGGTAGATGGGAAAAATGGTGCAGGCAGGCAAAGTTTGGAATATGTAAATCATATTGTTAGGGATGTAGGAGGTATACCGAAATGAAACGAATGGCATTAGATAGGGAATCTTGGAGAGCTGCATTAAACTAGTCAAATGACTAAATACAAAAAGTTCATATGTAGATGTTGATGATGTGAAATATGATATATATGTTGTTCAT
The DNA here is from genome assembly GCF_047948215.1 of Lycorma delicatula. Taxonomy (NCBI): domain Eukaryota; kingdom Metazoa; phylum Arthropoda; class Insecta; order Hemiptera; family Fulgoridae; genus Lycorma; species Lycorma delicatula. Next base: position 21,598,180 of record NC_134455.1, on the reverse strand, counting down.
GCTGAAAGCAAGTATTTATGAAAAATTTCTATTAAAAGCCAATGAATTATGGTAGCCCAGTTTCAACTAAGGTCAATACTTGTATTAAAACTATAGAACCTAAAAGAGTTCTCCAGTTTAGTATTGATGGAAATGCTGAGTTGAGCCAGGTCCTTGAAAATGGCTCTTCTGGTGATTTGGTTCCCACAATCTAATTGAGATATTGGAAAATAAGGTTTGTGAACTTAGTGATATAGTTGAAAATTATATCTTAGTAACTAAAGTTTTAAAATCAGGAAATGTGAAAGTAATTAACAGACTTGAGATGATCTTGGGGAAACTGAGGAATTTTCAGACTAGTGGGTCAGTTGTAGTTTCATATGATGATGTGGTCAAAGTTAAAAATAATAAACAGTTAAATAAGCTGTCAGAAGAATCAGAGGGAGCTTGCAAATAAATCTTCTCTGGGTGTTGCTGATACTTCTGGCACTCCAACTGATGGTATTGTTACTAATATTGAGATTAATTCGCAGTTAAAAATTGGGACTGCTGATAATGAGTGGAAAGTAGTTAAAAAAACGATGAAAAGAGTGATATATTACTGATGAAACTTCCCCACTATGGTATTTCAGGTGTGATGTTCAAATGGATCCAGTCTTTTTTTATCAAAAAATCTTTTACATAAAAATGACAGGTAAGATTTCTAAATTATATTAGGCTACCTTGGGAGTCCCACAGAATTCAAATCTTGCACTGATGTGTTATTAATATTATTTACTAGTAACATAGCAAATGAAATTCTGTTGTTTGCAGATGGTATGAAAGTTTATAGAAAGGTAAACAGTTGCTGGTATATCCCTCGTCCTGTGTGTATAAAAATTAAAATAAAGAATAATGATGCTCCGTTTGCGTGTATGTTTCGAATCATTCATCCGTAATTTACTTCCCGGGTAATGTGTACAATTCTTTTGAAAGCTTTATCAATTCTTGGTGAGTAATGTATTGCTAGGAATAATCCTGAGATAATTTGAATTATTAAACATATTCCTAGTAGTGATCCAAAGTTTCATCATAATGAGATGTTTGATGGTCTTGGTAGATCAATTAAAAAGGAATGAATGGGTCTTCTTAGTTTTTAGAGTTGCAATAGGATATAAAATGTATTTACAATGGGTTTTGATAGTTTGAAATTGCTTGCCTTAAAATCTTGACAAGTTTGGTCATGAACTTTTTTCTGAAGATGTTAATGATTAACTATGATTGTAAAATTGCTGACACTTTCATTTGTCATGAAAGATTAATTGAGAATGTTGCAGTAACTTTTGGCTCTAAATTACTACATAATTATCACATTGATAGAATTACACCTAAAGCCAGATTTTATTACTGATAATGCACTTCTCCAGTTTTGGAATAGGCTGTACCACTTTCCTGTTTAGAGTAGGAAACTTTTCATGAGGTTGCAATATCTATAATGGATGTGGAGGTCATCACTAAAAAATTATTACAACTGTTGGGGCAAGTTGCAAAAATAAAGCTACAAATAGCTCGTTTTTACCAAAAGAATATTGGACTTTATTAGAGGACAGCAACTTAACCTTATCTTAAATCATACAGTTATAAAATTGAATGAAATTACAAAAATAAACATAACTTAATTCTATACAGAATTTATACAAGGAATATCAGCTGAAATTAACATATCAAATTATAATATTAAAATGAGAAATACATAAACATACATTTTTCAAATAATCAGTATGAAAATCTACAATTTATCACACACATAAACTGCATATAGGCTAATAATATGAAAATCTGCGATTAAACAAAGTCTGAAAACAAGAGAACTTAAACACCTTTTTTTACAATTATAAACTTATAAACATAACATCAATAAACATAGTGTAACTAGAAAACTGTTGTATTACTGACATATTCCGTGATAATGAAAATTAGCAATGAAACAAATGTCATTAACTTAGAAAAAATAAACTACAATATTTCCAGTATAAAAAAGAGTTAATTACAATATAATCAAATTGAAATAAGTAATCATGCAAATAGAGTTCATTTTAGTAAGTAAGCTTTCTTGAAAATATGAAAGTACAAAGAAGCCCAAAATCATAACTTCACATCAAGAGTTATTTTATTTAGATTAATTTAAGAAAAATAATATGAATTCAGTTCATGAATAAATAAGAATTAATCTCTGCGATTAACAAATTAAATAATAGAGTCAGTATTTAAAAGGTAATTTACCCTCAGTAACTGGCTTTTAAACAAAGACTTTTAATGAACAATCAGAATATTATTAATAATAGTTATCATAATAACATATAAAAATGTCACACATGAAAAATAATTTGTATTTGGGGCTTTCATATCATTCTTGATGACTATAAATATGAACAATGTACAACGATTTTCTAGTAACTTAACAATTCTAATTCATCAATAAATATGAAACCTAACAAAGAAGATATCAAATTTCACCCACTTCTATCAAACCGGACATTCTATGTCCAGATTTGAGGTACTGAAACACTTTTTTATGCGATATTAAAGCGTTATAGAATTCTATTTTGGTTATTATATATAAAAAATTACCTGCAAATCCAATCAAATACTGTTTCAGATGACTACTGATCATTCTAAAAAAAGTGAATTTACCCTGTGAGCGGGTACAAAAAGCTTCACTGTTGAAAGAGAATACTTAACTTGCACAATAATATTCTTTTCAACATTATAGTACAACTTTCAAAATCATAACTTAATGAAGCAAATTAGTATGATAAGAAAACAATGATAAAAACTCTTAAAAATGTTTTGTTATTAATTCTAGGAGGTAGATAATATTTGCTAAAACAATGCATAATGTGATAATAGATAACTACTTATACCTTTAAGTTCTATTTTGATTTCAGTAATTAAATAAAGAATAAAAAGTATTTGCATATATAAAAATGATTGCATATAACTTCAACAAAACAATTTTGTAAACCTTTTACTTAAAATACTCTAAAATATGGACTTTTATCTTCCCTTTCATAAAATTTCAGATTTTTATGGCTAACATTTCGGTCACTGTAGGTTTTTGAATGATTGCTATCTCCATCTCTATTCTTCATCAATTATTTGGGGCTTCTGAGTTGGACATTCCTCACAGTTAATGAGTAATTGTTTGTTACCAATTAATATTTATTTTTTAACATTAATCACAAGCTATTATATTATATTACATTGTACATCATCCTTTAAGGGGATACAATCACCATTATTCTTGTTTTCTTTAAAGGTTTTATCTTCATCAGCATATACCAGTTAAATTCTAACCTGGCAGTAGTGTGGCCTCCGATTGTTACATCAGTAGTGTGTGGGGTGCACACCCCACACACCAAAAATGTTTTATTTTTGCTCTTCGATGCAGTTAAAATAATTTTAGTATAAATAAATTAGTAAATAAAGGTTTACACAGAATTTTGTTACAAATTCGGTCATTAATTTATTTCTAAAATGTGTTAAAAGTTAAAATTTAAAGCTTAAACAATTTTGTACAATCTAATTATTTTATAACCATCAAACATAATATTGAAACAATGAGTTATTAAAATAAAAACAATATGAATTTGTTATTAATGAAATGTACATTGATTAAAATTAATGATATAAATAATTTCTTAAAAAAACATATTTTTGTATAAATTGAAAACCAAATCTTGCTCTCTGCCCTAAAATTGTTTTTCCTGCACATTCGTCACACATTACTACATGCTATATACAAAGGTGCACATCACATTTACAGCATGTCATCTTGCTTTTCCGATCCATTTTCCTTGAGGATTTCACGCACTACTTTGTTTCTTTGCAGTTTTTATGAGGGTTGAGTTGTTAACGAAGTAGATGACGTAAAACTCTTGACAGCAGTTGCCAATTGCTATGGAATATTTACATTTTGTTGCTCACGTATCAAAATTTTTATTAATGGTATGCTAAAATCCTTTAGAAATGTCTTGCAAACAATCTTATATTTTTCATCGACAGAATCCTCTGCTTCCTGTATTTTGGTTCATCCAAGATAATCAGGTTCATCCTCACAATCTGAATTTACACGCTCTTCGTTAAATACTTCGTCAACAACTAACCTTAATCTCTCTTGTTCAGCTTAAAACAGATGCATCTGTAAAATATTTTTAAAAAACCGAACAACATTATATAAAAAATTAAGTTTGAGAAAGTAAAAACAATAGGACGATTTGATATGTGTAATAATTCATTACTAAACTAATGGAGAACAGTATAAAAAATGAAAAGTAAAAGAAAAAATAATTCTTCACTATTTATTTTATTTAATCCGTCGTTGCTGGCTAGAGAGCGTTGTGCTCACCCTACATGCTTTGTTTGTAATAGTTTTTTTCTTTCAATTCCTAGAAATATGACTGACTAAGTACCTTTTGTACTGGACATTTAAGAAATATCAGTCATCATTATTTCTTATCTTACCGTATTTTTTGTTGATGTATTCAGAATTTCTTCGTTCAGTGTCATATCGGTGAGAGCAGAGCTCAGTAGCTAGTAATTTTGTTACGGAAAAATTCAGTTTTTTCAAGTATATATTTATGCGTTAAATATTTTCTTATGTTTTTACCCAAGTTTATTTATATATAGATTTTATATATGGATGAAATTGTCAGTACACTTTTTGTTTCACGCATAAGCTGCAGACGTGTTTTTTTTTTTTTCATCTTGCGACAATAAATAGTCAAATAATTTTTAGAAGTAATACACAGAATCTAATTTCAAGACAAGAATTCATAAAAATTTTACCCAAAGATAGTTGTTTGGGTAAAATTTTTATGAATTCGAAACCTTTTCTAATAACACGAGCTTCAATAAAAAATCTGGATCCAGTTCTAAAAATGCTATACGAAGACAAGCTAATTTGCCGGAGGAAGAAGAACTACCTACGAGGAAAACAAAAGTTAGGTGTCTAAAATGTCATTCTGCTATTTTTAGGGAGCATAGAGTTACAATCTGCACAAAATGCAATAAAAAATGGGAGTAGATACTGAAAACGATGATTAGCTAAAATATTACTCTATTTATAATAATTGAACTATTTTAGCTATTATATATGGGATGAATTTTTTAAAAATCTAACAAAAATCATTAATTGATTTGTTTTGTTATTGGTAGTATAAAAACAATTTTTCTTATAATTTGTAACATGTTCACTATTATCTTTTAATTTTCATACTGGGAACTTATATGTTAGGTTTTTTTTACAATAAATAAAACTAATTGTAAGAATAAATAACCTGCTTTACGCAAATATGGCGATAAGTGTATCTAAAATCTCCAGAAGCAACCCGGATACATTACTTACGTAAGTCAATAATAGGTATTATTAAGTACTATATAAAAGAAAATTAATTTTATATCATTAATTAGTAATAAGGAACAATAAAAAAATACTTTGCGTAAAACTAACAATAATTGAACTACGAAAGAGAAAAAGTCGAACTGTGAGTTGAGCGCTCACAAGCCAGCAATGCCTATGGGATAAAAATCTCACACAGTAGAAAATATAACTTTACTAACCTTCATTAATTCTATAACGTTACTGGTGTGTAGCACACTCCAGTGTGCTACAACCCAGATGACTTCAACCGCTTAACACAGACGTCCATCAACAACTGAACACAAACTAATATTACTAACACACTCTGGCAGAAGTTACACGGAGCCATGACTATAAAGCATAATGTACATAAAATTAATAATAAAAGAAAAATAGAGTGGGGTGTGTCAAACCCCACACATCACTGCCGGGCTAATGATTCCTGATGAATAATAGTTGTCAATAATGATAAAAGAAAATTAAACTACGTAGAAAACTGGGAAAACCAAAACGGTGAGCACAACTAACACATAGAAATTGAACTCATATACTGATTTAATTGAAAAAGAGTTATTCAAATTAAATCATACATTAAATAACGAAAGAATTAATATTAAAAAGAAGGTTCAATAACATTTCGTTTATTTTTCATAAATATTAAATATCTTGCTGCAATACTCTGTAATAGCGGAAAGTAACATAAAAACATTAAATATAATTTTTTTTTTTTTCTTCAGTCATTTGACTGGTTTGATGCAGCTCTCCAAGATTCCCTATCTAGTGCTAGTCGTTTCATTTCAGTATACCCTCTACATCCTACATCCCTAACAATTTATTTTACATATTCCAAACGTGGCCTGCCTACACAATTTTTTCCTTCTACCTGTCCTTCCAATATTAAAGCGACTATTCCAGGATGCCTTAGTATGTGGCCTATAAGTCTGTCTCTTCTTTTAACTATATTTTTCCAAATGCTTCTTTCTTCATGTATTTGCCGCAATACCTCTTCATTTGTCACTTTATCCACCCATCTGATTTTTAACATTATTCTATAGCACCACATTTCAAAAGCTTCTAATCTTTTCTTCTCAGATATTCCGATCGTCCAAGTTTCACTTCCATATAAAGCGACACTCCAAACATATACTTTCAAAAATCTTTTCCTGACATTTAAATTAATTTTTGATGTAAACAAATTAAATTTCTTACTGAAGGCTCGTTTAGCTTGTCCTATTCGGCATTTTATATCGCTCCTGCTTCGTCCATCTTTAGTAATTCTACTTCCCAAATAACAAAATTCTTCTACCTCCATAATATTTACTCTTCCTGTTTTTACATTCAGTGGTCCATCTTTGTTATTTCTACTACATTTCATTACTTTTGTTTTGTTCTTGTTTATTTTCATGCAATAGTTCTTGCGTAGGACTTCATCTAAATATAATAATTTATTCTATTTAACAGTGGTACACTAAAATTATCACTGATCAAAATTTCTAACTATATTATTACTACACGTACTTATTCAAAATGATTTTACAGTTATGGTACACAAACGAAAGTCGGTGGTGATCTGTTGTCTTCATCAAGAACCAGAGATTGATATTATTAATTTGTTTTAAACTTTAATATCTTTAAAAATAATCAAGCTTTCTAGAATAAATATAATTTTACAGATTGGAGATTATCTCATTTATATTTTTTTTATTTTGCCAAATTGAAAAAATAAAATGTTAATCGACAGAGTCAAAGTTATTTAATTTTGTCTCTTATTTTTTTTTTATTATTGTAACAAAAATGGTAATTAAGGATTTGATTTTGATCGAGTTTTAAAAATTACAAACAAAAAAGAGTACAATTATTTCTTTCTAGGAATTTGCTTAATTTGTGAATTCAAAGGACAATTTTCCCACGAGGAAATTAATTTATTTTCACATTTTTCAAGAACCCGATTATCATATCTAAACCTATAAACGAATCTGTCCTGACTGAATGAATTATTCACTCAACACCCAGCCTACACTGTTAAAGTTAGCGACATGAAATCTTGAGGGAATGTTTGTTTAATATAATAGAGGTGTGTGCTAAGAAAGGATTTTGCAAAATTCGATTTCTAAGGGAGTGAAATATACTTTGCGTTTTCCTTGATTTTTTTCAGCTTCTAAGAAGACATCGACTTGATCTTTGTTTTAAAATATTTCTTACTTAAATATATAAAAATTACTTTAATTTCTTCTGCCTTTTTCGATATCTTGCGTCTGAGGGGCGAAATGTGATCGCGCGGATATTAAAAAAGCTGTCGATATCTTCTAAAATTAATGAGATATTAAGGTGAATAGACGGAGTATACAGGAAAGTTAAGGAAAATTTTGGGTTACATAAATTAAAATCTAATAATGTGTTAAACAAAGATGGTACACCAATATATAATACGAAAGGTAAAGTCGATAGATGGGTGGAATATATTGAAGAGTTATACGGAGGAAATGAATTAGAAAAAGGTGTTTTGGAGGAAGAAGAGGAAGTTGAGGAGGATGAAATGGGAGAAACAATACTGAGTTCTGATTTTAAGAGAGCATTAAAAGATTTAAATGGCAGAAAGGCTCCTGAAATAGACGGAATACCTGTAGAATTACTGGGCAGTGCAGGTGAGGAAGCAATTGATAGATTATACAAACTGGTGTGCAATATTTATGAAAAAGGGGAATTCCATCAGACTTCAAAAAAAGTGTTATAATCATGATACCAAAGAAACCAGGGGCAGATAAATGTGAAGAATACAGAACAATTAGTTTAACTAGTCATGCATCAAAAATCTTAACTTGAATTCTATACAGAAGAATTGAGAGGAGAGTGGAAGAAGTGTTAGGAGAAGACCAATTTGGTTTCAGGAAAAGTATAGGGACAAGGGAAGTAATTTTAGGCCTCAGATTAATAGTAGAAAGAAGATTAAAGAAAAACAAACCAACATACTTGGCGTTTATAGACCTAGAAAAGGCATTCGATAACGTAGACTGGAATAAAATGTTCAGCATTTAAAAAAAATTAGGGTTCAAATACAGAGATAGAAGAACAATTGCTAACATGTACAAGAGCCAAACAGCAACAGTAACAATTGAAGAACATAAGAAAGAAGCCGTAATAAGAAAGGGAGTCCGACAAGGATGTTCCCTATCTCCGTTACTTTTTAATCGTTACATGGAACTAGCAGTTAATGATGTAAAAGAACAATTTAGATTCGGAGTAACAGTACAAGGTGAAAAGATAAAGATGCTACGATTTGCTGATGATATAGTAATTCTAGCCGAGAGTAAAAAGGATTTAGAAAAAAACAATGAACGGCATAGATGAAGTTCTACGCAACAACTATCGCATGAAAATAAACAAGACCAAAACAAAAGTAATGAAATGTAGTAGAAATAACAAAGATGGACCACTGAATGTGAAAATAGGAGGAGAAAAGATTATGGAGGTAGAAGAATTTTGTTATTTGGGAAGTAGAATTACTAAAGTTGGACGAAGCAGGAGCGATAAAAAATGCCGAATAGCACAAGCTAAACGAGCCTTCAGTAAGAAATATAATTTGTTTACATCAAAAATTAATTTAAATGTCAGGAAAAGATCTTTGAAAGTATATGTTTGGAGTGTCGCTTTATATGGAAGTGAAACTTGGACGATCGGAATATCTGAGAAGAAAAGATTAGAAGCTTTTGAAATGTGGTGCTATAGAAGAATGTTAAAAATCAGATGGGTGGGTAAAGTGACAAATGAAGAGGTATTGCGGCAAATAGATGAAGAAAGAAGCATTTGGATAAATATAGTTAAAAGAAGAGACAAACTTATAGGCCACATACTAAGGCATCCTGGAATAGTCGCTTTAATATTGGAAGGACAGGTAGAAGGAAAAAATTGTGTAGGCAGGCCACGTTTGGAATATGTAAAACAAATTGTTAGGGATGTAGGATGTAGAGGGTATACTGAAATGAAACGACTAGCACTAGATAGGGAATCTTGGAGAGCTGCATCAAACCAGTCAAATGACTGAAGACAAAAATAAAAAAAAATCATCTAATAGGTGGATATTTATCACATGATTGTAAAATTGGTATAGTTTGTTTTAAATATAAAAGGACAGGGCTATCGATCAAATATCTGTCCCAATCGAGATGAAAATAAAGACATTGCCATGATATCTGCTGAAAATCAAGTGGTTGCCATCCTCACGGACATTACCGTTTCATGAACATATCACTGTTTAAATTATCGTGATAGTCCCGTTTGATTTGTCGCTTTCCATGTTGTCAAGGTATTTGAGACGAAACTTTTTTCACTGCCATCACGAATAAATTATTAAATCTGTACCCTTTAGAAATTAGACGTCGGACACCATTGTTGGAATTCTCTGACCACGATTGATTTTTAAGGTGACGCTAAGTATTCATGGAGATAAATTATGGGTCTTCCTTGATCTCTGAAACGCTTCATTACCTTCAGATAAGAAATTCTTTGTTCACAAACGTCTGGCGTTTAATTAATAGTTTTCTGTTATTTTGGATCCTTCTCTATTTGAAACCAAGATCCTTCAGAATATATTTCAAACTGCTTTTCTACCCTTGAAAGTCAATACGCTCTCGTAGCTCTTGTAATATCATTTTCACTGTAGGAAGGCAATGTTTTTGCAGCTGAAAATTATAAACTTTACTTCTTACCATATATTTAACGAAGTCGTCCAGTTCTGTGATACGACCTTTAGAAGTTGGTCGTTTGCCTAGCGTTGAAAAACGTTTTGTTTCGTTGTCATCAGTGTTATTATTTTTTTCAGTTCGCTATTAAGTGTTGTCACTACACGCTCAGACACACCACTTGCTTGTCGTAGCCTTGTTATGCTTCGTCCTTCATAAATCTTTAAACGTTAGAAATAATTTCTCTGCCTTGACTATGAATGACGCGTCCTTTCAATTTCGACTGAACGCCGTTGTCCATTTTTAGATTTTTATGCAAACACAAACTTTTTAAATATTAAATTATACCAATGAGACTACCATAAAACCTACCTACCATATTTGTAAGCAAAAAATCATTAACACTTTATTTAATTTATTACAGGAAGATTACTATATAAAAATCTTACTATCGTACACAACTTCGCAATGCTCGGTTGAAGACGGTTAATTTGTTTGTTTAAAAATTAAACAAACATATTGTTTGCAATCTGTTTGTTTAAAAATTAATTGTAACATTAGTCACCATACTATTGGTCGTTGCTACTGTGTTGACATTAGTCATCGCATCAGCAAATCCTTAGATAAAGATTAATCTAAATACGATGACGTAATAATACGTTAACTGTGGTGAGTTATTGCTTAAATAATTCGAATGAGATTCTATGAAAGTGTCATGCTGACAGTCAATCAACACAATGATTTTAAAACCCTCTTCACCGCTCGCAGATATTTTGGCACAATAGTACGGTCTGGAGACCGTGGTGGCCAGGCAATCCACCCTTCTCTGCCGACACATCGGTCAGGAAATATTTTGTTAAGAAACTCCTGCATGATTGCGGCAAAATGTGAAGGAACTTCGTCTAACTGGAAAATGAAATTCTCCGGTATTTGGGGTGTTTCATACCCTTCTAACGTATTCAGGAAGATGTTCCCCGTAATTGTTTTTCAGTAAAAAAGAAAGGGGCGTATCGTCCAATAGGGCACCAGACTTTCACTTTTTCACTGTCACACTGATGTTCAATAACGGCATGTGGAGATTCCGGCTCCTGTTTCTTTGAGTTGTTTGTCTCATCGCCGAATGTTATTTTCACGCGGTGGGTCTTCATTGTACACACGACAATATTCACGCCTAACACGTGTAACCGACTCAAACATAGCAAACCACACAACACATTGAACATTCCTCTGCACCGCAAACATAATGACTAAAGCGCACGAGCTGCTTGCATATACTGGAAATGCAACGCACATTCGCTAGCTTTCGCACTTATAATCTTGGAGTGTTTCTCTTTCATATAACGTACAGTTCATTTCTCTACAATACTTTGTTCCGAAGCTATAACCGTTTAAAACCCCGCTATTATTTTACCGACCGTTATTACACTGAATACTATGTAGTGCGTACAATGAAAATAAAAGTTTGTGTTGGTGAAGGTAGAGACTGCATTACTACCGAACCTAAAAAAATATTTACACCCATTTAATAGTACAACAATAAAACTCGTGTTGTACTTTTATTCACGTACTTTTAATGTATTACCGTTTTCATGTTTTATTGTTTATAGTTCATTATTAAGTAATTAGTGTTAATAATATTTAATTGGAATTTGTATTGGTATTTTTTTTTTTTTGTCTTCAGTCATTTGACTGGTTTGATGCAGCTCTCCAAGATTCCCTATCTAGTGCTAGTCGTTTCATTTCAGTATACCCTCTACATCCTACATCCCCAACAATTTGTTTTACATATTCCAAACGTGGCCTGCCTACACAATTTTTTCCTTCTACCTGTCCTTCCAATATTAAAGCGACTATTCCAGGATGCCTTAGTATGTGGCCTATAAATCTGTCTCTTCTTTTAACTATATTTATCCAAATGCTTCTTTCTTCATCTATTTGCCGCAATACCTCTTCATTTGTCACTTTATCCACCCATCTGATTTTTAACATTCTCCTATAGCACCACATTTCAAAAACTTCTAACCTTTTCTTCTCAGATACTCCGATCGTCCAAGTTTCACTTCCATATAAAGCGACACTCCAAACATACACTTACAAAAATCTTTTCCTGACATTTAAATTAATTTTTGATGTAAACAAATTATATTTCTTACTGAAGGCTCGTTTCGCTTGTGCTATTCGGCATTTTATATCGCTCCTGCTTCGTCCATCTTTAGTAATTCTACTTCCCAAATAACAAAATTCTTCTACCTCCATAATCTTTTCTCCTCCTATTTTCACATTCAGTGGTCCATCTTTGTTATTTATACTACATTTCATTACTTTTGTTTTGTTCTTGTTTATTTTCATGCGATAGTTCTTGCGTAGCACTTCATCTATGCCGTTCATTGTTTCTTCTAAATCATTTTTACTCTCGGCTAGAATTACTATATCATCAGCAAATCGTAGCATCTTTATCTTTTCACCTTGTACTGTTACTCCGAATCTAAATTGTTCTTTAACATCATTAACTGCTAGTTCCATGTAAAGATTAAAAAGTAACGGAGACAGGGAACACCCTTGTCGGACTCCCTTTCTTATTACGGCTTCTTTCTTATGTTCTTCAATTGTTGCTGTTTGGTTCCTGTACATGTTAACAATTGTTCTTCTATCTCTGTATTTGAACCCTAATTTTTTTAAAATGCTGAACATTTTATTCCAGTCTACGTTATCGAATGCCTTTTCTAGGTCTATAAACGCCAAGTATGTTAGTTTGTTTTTCTTTAATCTTCCTTCTACTATTAATCTGAGGCCTAAAATTGCTTCCCTTGTCCCTATACTTTTCCTGAAACCAAATTGGTCTTCTCCTAACACTTCTTCCACTCTCCTCTCAATTCTTCTGTATAGAATTCAAGTTAAGATTTTTGATGCATGACTAGTTAAACTAATTGTTCTGTATTCTTCACATTTATCTGCCCCTGGTTTCTTTGGTATCATGGCTATAACACTTTTTTTGAAGTCTGATGGAATTCCCCTTTTTCATAAATATTACACACCAGTTTGTATAATCTATCAATTGCTTCCTCACCTGCACTGCCCAGTAATTCTACAGGTATTCCGTCTATTCCAGGAGCCTTTCTGCCATTTAAATCTTTTAATGCTCTCTTAAAATCAGATCTCAGTATTGTTTCTCCCATTTCATCCTCCTCAACTTCCTCTTCTTCCTCCATAACACATTCTCTAATTCATTTCCTCCGTATAACTCTTCAATATATTCCACCCATCTATCGACTTTACCTTTCGTATTATATATTGGTGTACCATCTTTGTTTAACAAATTATTAGATTTTAATTTATGTAACCCAAAATACTTTCAAAAATCTTTTCCTGACATTTAAATTAATTTTTGATGTAAACAAATTATATTTCTTACTGAAGGCTCGTTTCGCTTGTGCTATTCGGCATTTTATATCGCTCCTGCTTCGTCCATCTTTAGTAATTCTACTTCCCAAATAACAAAATTCTTCTACCTCCATAATCTTTTCTCCTCCTATTTTCACATTCAGTGGTCCATCTTTGTTATTTCTACTACATTTCATTGCTTTTGTTTTGTTCTTGTTTATTTTCATGCGATAGTTCTTGCGTAGGACTTCATCTATGCCGTTCATTGTTTCTTCTAAATCCTTTATTAGAATACTAATATTTAATAATAATAATAATAATAATAATAAACAAACTACTCGTATATTGTTTAGTTATTGTTTTTTATATTGTTTTTTTTTCAATAAAGATTGAAAAAATAAAAATTTTAATTTAGGCATGTTTTTACAATAAAAATCTTAACTAGTTCTTGAATGTATTATTGTATCCGTTATTACACTAAATTAGATGTACAATTATTACTGTAAATATTTTTTTGTTCAATATTTAGAATTTTCAAATTATTACTTTTTTTTGTATGATTATTTTCATTGTTGATTGTTATATTACATAATAATAGTTATTATATGAAATATAATTAAAAATGTTGTATTAAAAATATATTATATGTTGTTTGTTATTATATGTTTTTTATTATTATTATTAACCTTTTCTTGAAATTTGCATTATATGTCCAGATCTTGTGAACGTTATCTTCTCTGTCTTCATCGGAACAGTCACTTTCACTATCATTGCCTAGATGTATGATAAATCTACCCGTTATTTCTTGTATTAGCGGTTCCATATTTTTATACTATTTCAGTTTCAGCTTTTTTTACACATTTACAATATGGTTTCTAATCATCTTTATTCATTTTATTCGTTTTTTCCTCAGCTAACGTTTTAATATCTGACGTTAAAAATGCGAAATTACTACAAATATATCTTTTCAGAGCTGACCACACCATCTCATCGAATTTAAATCGGGTGGTAAGATAAAAGTTGCAGAACCTGATGCTCCTGTTATTTTTACAGTTCATCAAAATGGTACTTTATTTTTGAATTTCTGCGTGATTATTATGTCATAAAATTGCGGTGTTAACAGTGCTTTATTAAGCAGAATATTGTCCTTTTCTAAGCAATTATTATCCATCTTTTCCTATCATTTGAATTCGGAGGCTTTTCTAGATGTGAATTGTGGTATGGCGCGTTATCAATAACAACAAATAACTTCTTCTTCTTCTTTCTTTCCTGTTTAGCCTCCGGTAACTACCGTTTAGATAATTCTTCAGAGGATGAATGAGGATGATATGTATGAGTGTAAATGAAGTGTAGTCTTGTACATTCTCAGTTCGACCGTTTCTGAGATGTGTGGTTAATTGGAACCCAACCACCAAAGAACAACGGTATCCACGATCTAGTATTCAAATCCATGTAAAAATAGCTGGCTTTACTAGGACTTGAACGCTGTAACTCTCGACTTCCAAATTAACTGATTTGGGAAGACGCGTTCACCACTAGACCACCCGGTAGGTCAACAACAAATAACTGACGGGAAGAAAGATCACGAATTAATTTTTCAGACGCCCGCTTCATGAAATTATTATTCCTGACGCTGCCGTGATAGTCACCGCTTTTTGAACTTGTTTTCCAAGTTAACATTGCGTTCAGAAAAATCCCCATCTCTCCTTCAGCGTAGATTGTGATTAACCGATTATATGCACCACTGTCATCCGACCACGATTCTGTCATCGAATGGTACATTAAAATACACGTTTAGTCCAAATAAACGATAGAAGACTTTTCTTTTATGCAAATGGCCATTTTCTTAAATATTATATCCTCTTCCACCGGATGTCTTCTTTTTCAATCAAAAATTTCCTATTATTATCAGTTTTACATTACTTAAACCCTAACGTTTTTTCAGGATAGCACTAATGTAGTTATATAACCTTTAAATTGAATACTCTTTTCAAGTTCTTCAAGTAATTTATTTAATGTTGGCAGTTCGTTATGTTTTGCGTGAAACACGTTAAATATTCTTCTTACAACTCCTTGATCAAGACTGTCTAATCCAATAATTGGTTTTAAAAGTTATTTATACTTTTTTTTTGGTGTGCTGAATCAACTTACCAAAAAATACTAAAAAAACACGGCTGCGATTTAGATTTAAGAAAAGATGGCTGCTTTTCTTTTCGGAGTTTTTGAACTTGTAATTTTGAAATCCCACAAGCTGCAGCGGTTCTTTATTCATTTTTTTGAATGCTATTAAATGTTTGTCATCTTCTAATTTTCCTAACTTTATAACTTCTTTCTTCATAAAATCGTAAATATTATTACCTATTTCACAAGCTTGACTACGGAGCTTTTTATTCTTAATTGTGGATTTAAATTCTGCCATTGAAAAAACACAAACCACTAAAAAAAACGCAAAAAAATATACAAATCTATTGAAATACACAAACATTTAACTAACACGCCACACACTACAGAAGGAAACAACTATACCATTCTTACCGGGACACGCCAAAAATTGAACTAAATCAGGTTATTGAAAATGAAAAAAAAACATTAGTATTGAATATTGGTTACAATGCGAAAAAAAATTATTTAGCTATTCTATGAATACGTATAAAATGATTAAGCTATTAATAAATTGTTGTTATTTTTAGGGTATAGGCCTGTGATTATGTTTATTACTATAATCATATCAACAATACCAATATCCATTACAAAAAGTGCATATAAATATAACTGAAATGAAATATTTTGATAACCTTTATTCGTATAGACAGGTCATTCATTTTATGACCCACTTGATGGAGGGAGTGTAATAATAATCAACTAATTCAAACTATTCGTTTTTTCTACTGTGTAGAATAATAAATATTTATGCTAAATATTTTTGAAGTTAACCCACCGGGTTGATCTAGTGTTGAACGCGTCTTCTCAAATCAGGTGATTTGGAAGTCGAGAGTTCCAACGTTCAAGTCCTATTAGAGTCAGTTATTTTTACACGGATTTGAATACTAGATCATGATACCGGTGTTTTGTTGTTGGTTGAGTTTCAACTTGAGTCTGTAAATGAAGACCTGTACAAGACTACACTTCATTTACACTCATACATATCATCCTCATTCATCCTCTGAAGTATTATCTAAACGGTAATTACCGGAAGTTAAACAGGAAAAAGAAAGAAATATTTTTAAAGAAATTATTGTCTAAAATTGTGGAAAGTGTTTTTGCTATTTACGAAAATCGTTAAACACGCTGTATTGCAGAATACTCGGTATCCAAATGACGGGAAAAGAGTAAAATAACTCCCTGCTCAACGAATGTCTGCTCGTGCAAGCAAGCTCTATACTTGCATTGTTCATTCATATGAGAAGTATATAAATGTCTTCTCTTGGAGTGACCTTGAACTCGATGTAATAAGGTAACTACAGGTAAAACTGGAGGTATAGGCGAAACTGGGCGAGTGAGAAAGGAGGAAATACTATTTTGATAAATTTATAAGCTGAGATAAAAGAAGAAAAAGGTAAATTAAAAACAAAGTAGGATTGGAAAAAATTATTTCATTTTTCTGAAGAATTACATTTCGGTAAACAAAAAAAAAAAAAAAAAAAAAAAAAACATTTTATGAGTACAGTTCGTTCGGTGGCAGACCTCACGTTTGTATTCCTGAAATTTTGATTATAGAATAGATTTAGTACTTGAAACGAATTCGTTGAATTGTTTCGAGATGAAATTATTGCGCAGTGTAACCCAAAGAGACGGTGATCTTTCTTCCCGACTTTTGTCACTTTTCTGAAAAAAAGTCACTGTATTCGAGTATTTGTTTTTGAAAAATCACAGCAGTCCATAGTTGAATCGGCCGCTACTTCTACGTGCACCGGTATTCCGGGAAACAGATTCGAACGAGATCCGCCTAACCGTTCTGTGACTGCATTCGTCTATCAATTTTTTCTAGCTATTTTTTTTATTTTCTGTCTTTTTAAGTTAAGTAGTGTTTGTTATGTATTTACATCAGAAAGGCCTGCCTTGCAAATAAAAATAAATTTTGTTTACAAAAATAACATTGTAATGATTTATATGAAAGAAACGTATACACTCTACATCCAGGGACAAAAATTGACCACAACGCTAAATGAAACTTAATTAAGAGAAAACAAAAAAGATTTGATAAATAATTATGATATTCAGTGAATATAATTATTAAACTTAATTTTGAAAAAAAATAATATATAATATATAATCTTATATTTGGAAAAATAACACTGAGAAGGATTGATGAATGAGATTTAGCTTTTATAGGTTTGACCTGAAAGTTTTTTGTGTGAGTAAACACTGAACAGAAACAGTTCTGACTAGATCATTTCTATTTATTAAGTTTGAATCATCATCATTATTCCGAAAAAGGAAATTGTTAGATGCAAAATAACAAAATTTAAGTTTATAAGGCGGTCATGAGGCCCAAGGATGAAGTAGAAGGAATAGATAAATTTAAAGTAAGGAACAAACAACATATTATGATAAATTTTAGTTGTTTTAATACACATGTAACATCTGTATTTTTTTGTGCCAAATAATATACCCGTTAACCATTGATCTGGAAACATAAAATAATCTAAAATTATACCCAGTATAATCAAAATGCTTTAATTACTGAAATTTTCAGGAAACGGTAATTAAATCTGGTTTCAGTCTATGACATTGTACTTCACTTCTTCCTTTGACGCTTCTAAGATACTACACCTAGAGACCTTTCTGCATATTATGGATCATTCAAATTGTAAAAGTTTTACGATGGAATTTTGTATCCCATTGTATTGTAAAATACATTTAGATATTTTTTTTACAAATAGAAACAATTATAAAAATTTATTATAAATTATTTTTAATAAATTTTCTACTTTTGGAACTAAATAATAAAGAAGATAGCAATAAAAACAATACTAAAATTAAGTAACATTAATAACACAATAAGGTAGAATAAGATCTTCATTTAATCAGTAATAGGAAACCTGACATATGGCACAAGACATTCATGAAAGTGTATTAACATTCTTAAGAATAAAAGCATACCGTGGCAGTTTACTAAGAAAAGTTAGATATTAATTAACTTCTGCTACCTTCTTTACAGTGAAATGTAATGTTGAATACAGAGCACAGCAAACTTTCTGAAATGAAAGTATTAGTCACTTAGCCCTACAAGTGACATCTTCATCTGTACTCACAGCGACTGGGGATTAATAATGAACATCATTATGTTCATATATATGACAGCTCTGACTCATGCCACTTAATCTCAGATGCTTCAAGTCATAAGAAAAATTGAACAAATAGAGATCAAGATATTGTAGTGTAGTAACAACAAATTGTATGCACTGTGTCCATCCAGTAGTGGATGCAACACTAACATAGTACAAGAATTATTTATTTTATACTCAGAATAAAGATCAGTGATTTTATACAATGAAAACTTGTCTACATTTTTCTTTAAAATGTATGTTTTACAATTTATTTGAAGACCAGAATCAACTTCCTAGTCTGTACATTCACACATTGAATAAAGATCTTGTCTAATATTGCTGTAAATCATTGTCATGATGTTATTATCCACATTTAACAATAATAAAGAATTTCTAATTAAGAAAATTAAAATTTCTAATTAAATTTCTTTTTAAAAAATCATAATTAAATTCTTTATTTTATATGGAGGTATTTAGTTTCAATAATGTAATAAATTAAATTAATTCCTTATAAAAGAATATTCAACAAAGAATTCATTTTTAATGTAAAGAAAACTAAACATTTATTTAATTTTTCTGATGTTGATGTTTTTATATTTTTAAAGCAAACTATATATCTTATTTAAATTATAATAAACACACAAACAAAAAACACAAAAATACATTTAAGTGTTATCATATCACAAATTGTATTACCAACCTTTTTTATCTCTTTCTCCCAGAGTTTATTGAACAACATTTTTAAGAATTTCTTATCAAATTCTGATAATATATATTTTTTTAGTAGCTTGAATCTGTATCTTTTTTTACCAGTACAGGTTTAGTATACACAATTGGCACTTATTAATAAACTATACTTAGGGAGAAAATTAATCTTTTGAAAAATGGACAGTGGTCATTTGAAACAGTATTTCATTGCATTCACAGGTAATTTTTTGCTGTTAATGTTTTTCTGAGGAAGTATTGAAGGATGCTTATAAATGTGTGTGTGTGTGTGTGTGTGTGTGTGTGTGTGTGTGTGTGTGTGTGTGTGTGTGTGTGTGTGTGTGTGTGTGTGCATGTGTACACACATGTGTGTGTGTGGGTGAGTATCAGTAAACTAAACCTTAAGCACCTGATCTGATGGTTCTACTGCACTAGAAAAATCTCAGGAAGGAACACCTTGAAAATAAGGGCATGAAGTAGAAATTTTGTGGCAAACATCACAGGTAGCAAGAAATCAGTCACAATCCACCACCAATTAAAATATCATGTTTCTCTTAGGGCTCATATAAACTTTATGATATTGAAAGTCTAAGCAGTTACCTATCCAAGTTGTTTTAACTAATTACTTTAAATTTCTTTTTCAATAAAAAACAATTTTTTTGATATTCAACTTTATTTTCAACCTATTATCATTCTTCATGGACATACAAATACCTCAACGATGTCAAAGTGGTCTAGATCCCACTCTACTACAAGCCTTTAACTAACTGAAATTGTTTATTTTACAATTTTAGTTGATGGAAATGAATATTTTGATGTTCTAATTATTCTTTACTGAATCCTTTAATTTTGAAAATATGATAGGCTTCACAATTTGCATACACAAAATTCTCCCCCTTCCACTGTATTATTAGCAGCAGCACCATAACTACTTCAGACACTTCATTAAAAATTCGAGCACATGTATGTGTTTATGTTTTCTAAATTTTGATAAGTAATATTCTATTTACAATTGTCATTTACATTTGATATAAAAAAGTGTTAATAGCTTTATTATGTTTATAAGTTTAAGTTTTCAAATTGTTTACTTTTGTTGATGCTAAATTTGAGAATAAGATTAACAAAAGGAAAGAGTGATGGAAATGGAAAGGAAAATCTACAAACTACAGTTAGATATATTGAATTATATAAAGATTCTTAAAAAGCAATGATGAAATTATATCCTTTTTCGAATCATATTGCAATGCGCCAGGGCTTGTATCATTGACAATATTTTATTCTAAAATAGCAAGTCAATGTAATCACACTTTTTCAATTTAAATTAATTAATTAATGACAATTTCATTCACATGAACTAATATTTTATAACATATAACACAATTTATTTTCATAAATCTTTATAAAATGTAATAATGAATTTTATCATTTATTGACAAAATTATTTAGGTTAGCTTTTTTTTAATGAAAAGTATTAGAAATTTTTCCATTAATATTTCAATAATTTGTATTAAATCCCACATACATCAGGGCGTATTTATTTCTGCTAGTTTTTGATGACATTGACTTCTGCGGATGTTAGTGGCTAAATGCTTAAAGCAAGCTTGTATGCATAATAATGTTGATCAATGGAAAGAGAAATTGTAAGCAGAATTACTTAATTTTGTTGAAATCTATGGAATATAATTAATTAAATGTAGCTTAAGTACTGATTTCTACTTCATGCCCTTATTTTCAAGGTGTTCCTTTCTGAGATTTTTCTAGTGCAGCAGAACCATAAGATACTTAAGGTTTCAGTTTACTGACGGGCTTCCCCCCACACACCCACACACACACACACACACACACACACACACACATACACACGCATGCATCCACATGTATATATAAACAGTGTTTAACTTAAAAGAAGTTCATCTCTCAGTAATTTATACTAAATATACATTTCTGTTAAAGTGCATATATTGGTGTGGAAAATGTATAAATAATATGGAAGATGTTGATACAACAGTACCTGAAATGGAGAGGACTGTTTATTTTCTACATTTGAGTATTGCCAGTCTGTGTCCAGCATTGGCTTTTGAACAAGACTGCATAATCATGTGTTGTTTGATTAACTGTGGTAAAGTGTTGAAGAATGTGTATTTGTGATGCAAACTTATTTAGAGATGAATTTCATGTTGTGTGTTCGTAAATGTTCAGGGGGAAATTTGAAAAGGAAGCAAAAGTGAGAAGTGTAATTCATAATTTAGTTACAAAATTTTGTGAAACAATTCAGAGTTAGACCAGAAATGTGCCAGACAGGTCAGATCAGAAACAAAGCAGGTCGTACAGGACATTAAAGCACCAATTACAAGATCTCCTCAAAATGTTTTGCTGAGACTAACCTGGGAAAAGGACATTTCATTAGGTTCAGCCCACACTGCAGTAAGGAGAATGCTGAAATATATCCATACTGAATGCAGGGTTTCCATATGCTAACTAATGCTGATTATTCTAAAAGGGTTCACTACTGTCTGTGGTTTAAGAACTTTATTAGAGGCAACAATGGCGTTTTAGATTTAATGTTTTTCACAGATGAAGCATGGTTTCACCTTGGTGGGTATATTAATAATCAGAACTTTTGGACCTGAGGTACTGAAAACCCACACATTTTCTTGGAATTTCTCCTACATTCAGAAAAATAGGTGTATGGTGATCAGTTTCAAGGCAATGAATAACAGGATTCTTATATTTTGAAAGAACTGGAATGCTGCCTTCTACCAAAAATTATCAAACAGTTCATAGCCTTACTGCAAGAGGATGAGCATAACTGCTAGTTGCAACAGAACAGTGCCACTTGCCATACAGCTCGCTCTACTATGGAGATGTTACAGGATTTTTTTAGTAGAAGAATCATCTCTAAAGGATTGTGGCCACCATGATTCCCTGATCTTACTAATCCAGACTTCATTCTGTGGGGTTAGTTAAAAGAAGTTGTTTATAGGAGCAATCCACACACTCTGCAGGAACTGAAGACAAATATTACTACCATTGCTGTTCAGGAAATAGACAGGGAACAGCTAACAAAATTAGCCAGGAAAATGGTCAAATGTGTTGACAAGTGCATAGAAGTGGATGGACATCATTTTCAATACCTTCAGTAAATTATTATGTAATGTTTGCCACCTATCAAACTTTAGAATTGAAGGATTTGGTAATGAATAATTAGAACATCAAAATACTAATTCACATCAATTAAAGGTAGAAAATAGCCAATTTCAGTTAACTAAAGGGTTGTAGCAGCATGAAATCCAGACCACTTTGACATCAGTGAGGTATTTGTGTGTCCTTGAAGAATTTTTCCATTGCTGGAAGAAATTTTCAGAATTATTTCTGTGAATAACACAAGTCCTCTTTCGCATTTCTTTTGATGTGTTCTTGTCTTTAAATCTCTTTACTTTAAGCAGAATTTTAAACTTAGAAAGGAGCCAACCTCTAACAATCGCAGGGAGCTATGTCTGATATGTAAGAAGCTTGATGAAGTTGTTTGATTGCGTATTTTGTTTAGGGTCTCTGAATAAGTTGTGATATAGGGGCTGTAGTATTGTTATGATAAATTTTCTAAAGCTGTGACCTCTTTCATTGAACTCTTAACTGTCAAAGAATAATAATGTATACTGTTTATTGACTATTTATCACTGAGCAGCATACTCATGATGAACCATACCTTGATAATTAAAAAAAAAGACTGTCAGCATAATGTTCACATTGCTTCATGATTGCCTGGCTGTGATTTTTCAACGGGTGACTGTCCATTTTTTCAGAATAATAGGTATAGAAACTATAATACAAAATGCAAATACTGAGCAACTCAAAAAATTCAGAAATTAAACAAAGGTTAAAAATAAATAACAGCAAATTAATCAAATCAGACAAGAGTAATTAAAGAGTTATAATTAATATTGATACATTAAAAAGTAAAGTTTACATTCAGGAAAAAATATTATGTAACTTACAACTTACAAAGGATTCAATGAAATAAAATTCCAAAACATAATTAAAAATATCAATAACAAAATCTAAACACACTGCACTATGATAGGAAAAACAATAAAAATATCTCCCTGTATAATCTACTCTAATTAAGACAGCAGTCACCATTTTGAAACAGAAAATTCTATCCTACAAATATTTCCTAAAACAAATCCACCATGTAATCTCCACCCTTCAAGCCTTTTTACACTCAATAATCTTATATATTTTATAATAAATTATGAAAATGCTCCCACTCACAAACTTGCCCAACACATGGTCAAGGTCATCAAATAAATTAATATACATACTAACAAATCTACAAAAACAACACAGATCTCATATATAATACAGGAACCTTCAGCATATAACATTGTCATCATTTTACATAACAAACCTAAATGGTAACACTAATAACAAAAACACTCCATTCATAAAAATAAACTGAAACAATACAGTGTCAGGTGGCAAATTGAACAGTCAATTTTGCTATTTACTCTGAATAACAAACTGAAATTTACAGTGAATGCTGTATTAGAAATATCATAAGCACTCTTTCCAGGTGTAATGTACATTACTGACTAATGACAGTTGAGGAAATACTTTCACTATTCTCATGGTTTTTTTTTTCTTTAATGAGCTTATTGAAAACTGGCTTCAGATTAAATATTAATATTGTACTGTGAAAGGCACAGTCTGCTTAGTGAAATATTGATTGGAAATAGTGGGTGATATCATTCACCAAGGAGGTTGCATCATGAGTAGAGGGGAAATTATGACTTAACTAAGCAGCAGTGATTGACAGTGAGGTATTCTCTTCCACCTCATCACTCAACCATATCTAAATAAGAAAAAAACTGCCATTTAAAAAAAAAATATCTGTAAATAAATATATCATTCTCCTGAGTAGCAAGGACATTACAAAAAGATTTCAGCAAAACACATTTGCCATAATTACACCACAACACATACAACAAACAGACAGAGCCAAAAGTCAAGTTAAAAAGGATTTCACTTCACTAAGTAAACAATGATTAAAAAACAAATGCTTCTAGTAATACCTGCAGTATTATGCCATCTTACACATACAGTATCATATGGAACACATGTCACAAAATTAGCAAAGTATATTTGCATAAAAGTGCAACATATTTCTGAGACAAGAAATACATGAAGTATTTTTCATGCTAATCATGATCAGAGAACCGCTATTTCAATAGCGACATAACATAAATCACCATGGGTATATTTAACATTTATTTAATATGTACTATTTTAAGTGCACTTATATGTGATACTATTTTATGATTATCATTTTTTTAACCTATTATATTTATATGTACGTACTGATTTTGAAAGTTAAAATAAACAAAAAAGGTCATGTAAACAAATGCCTTAACTCGCTTGATTTTCCCCTCCGTCCTAAATTTTGGGGTTTTTCAATAAAAGCATTTATATTAAGAATGAGTTGAAGTAGTTTAATGAAATTATTGAGCTACTAATACTTACATCTTCTACAAAATAAATAATTTTGAAAATATTACATTTAAAAATTCAAAAATAGTGATTATTAAAATATTTTAATCATTAATAGCTCTGTAAATGTTAGTTTTTAGAATTATATTTTATTAGATTAATGTTAAGCTTTTTGTTTTTAATAAAACACCTCATTAATTCAAATTGGATGATGGATAACTGAGAATTAAAGTGGATTGAAAAAATTACGTCACCTTTTGTCAGTTATATCAAAGAAAATTTCAAGCCTGACAATTTCTATTATTACTTATAATAGAAATTTATATTCTTTATCTTTAATAAATTTGATGAAGTAATTGAAAACATCATATAAGAATATTTTATGATGTTCATGATGTGCAACTACTGCATCTCCTAATCCATCTGCATCTTACATTACCTAAAAGAAAAGACTGTGCTGCATATTTTGAAAACTGAAAAGGCACTTTTAGAAAATAATACTCAAGCACAAATTTCTTCAATTTTAAAACCTAAAAAATTATTCAAATGCAGTACACCAAGCTGGTCTAGCGGTTAACTCGTTAAAAATCACTTGTTTAACAGCTGATTTTTGAAGTCTAAGGTTTTCAAGTTCAAATCCTAGTATAAGTTATTTGCTTTTATATGGATTTGGAATGGTGTACTTTGGTGGTTGGGGTTCAATTAACCACATGTCTCAGGAATTGATTAACAAAATGAATAATTTCTCAATTTATTTATTTCAAAATCATTACTAAATAATGAATTTTAGTTTCTTAAATTTTTATCATGACAGCAAAATTTAAATGATGCATTTAAACTATTGTCTTATTTAATTTTAGTGGCTGGTTTGTTTCTAATTTTTAGATAATTCCCAGTATTGAAACATTTTTGTTTAAAATTATAAAACAGTAATTTTTTATCTGCTTTGTTTTAATAAAAGTCACTTCTCTAAAGCTTTTCTTCATTTTCAGCTAAGATTATTTACATAAATTTTCCAAAATTAAAATCTCTTCAAGTTCTGTTGCAAAATTCTATTTTTTACCAACAATTTAACAAATTCATTGTACAATAAACCTATAAATTTGTGTTTTGTGAGTCCATGTTTTAGTTTTTTTCAAAAAATGTTATAAAAAATAAGTGTTACAGTTTCTGTAACGCTGATGTATTCAATTTTTCTCATCAATAACCATTTAAGTTCCAAGAATTTCAGCATGGCATGGCTTCATTTTACACTTGGAGAAGAAATCAGAGAGAAATATTTCAGAAGCTGTAATTAGAAAACTAAGCTTTGCTCCACTAATAAAAAAATCCTCCTATGCTTAAATTTTTTTTTTTCACTTAGAAAACATTTCTTGATAATTCTTCTATCTCTTTGTGAGATACTAGGTGTATGTGAATACATACATATTATGTGCATGTGTTTTTTAATATCTAAATGAAAATAGTATAAAAACCTGAAAATACATAATAATTTAGTCTTTTGGCGAGATCTGTAATTTTCATTTCTTGGAACACACATTACTTAATAGGTGGAAATTTTCAGTTTTTGTGTTACAGCTTTATGTGCATTAGCAAGTCCCATATCTTGCAGCTGTGCTAACTTATGGATTGAATTTGATGCATTTTTGGCCATAGTATCTGAAATATCAAGCAGTTTCTGTTTGTTTAGTTTAGTTGGTCTTCCACTTTGGTCAGTGCCTGTTTGAATCACTTCAATCATAAGAACCTGGAGTTCAAACAATGCTCAAGAGTTCACTGCAATGTGATGAAATATTTGGAAGCTTTTCAGAAAATTTGTGCTTCACTAAATCATTAAACTTATCACCTTCATGAAACACATGTTCAATGAGAAAAATGTGTTCCTCTAACGAAAGAACCATTATGTTACTTGTAACTACTATCAATTTCAATAAATGAAATGAAACAAAGTACATTCAGTCACAACTCAACAACTGATGTCTTGGTTTATTTCTGACCAATGCCCAACGAACCCACACGGCATCCAACCTAACGCCGAAAGAACAGAAGCACTACATAATTCTAAAGCAAACTGCACACCGACTTTCTGAACGCACTATTATAATATTCAGTTTTATTATAAAAAAATAATAGCTTAAAAGTAGTTCTGGTAATTTAGTATACTACTAACAGAACTGTAACTGCATATTTTTTATAATGTTGTTGTTTTCTTTTATAGTAGCGTTAACATTCGCAGCAGCTGGAATGGCATATGGATGGTCAGCACCTGTGATGGTACGTCTTCAGTCTAATGATTCTGATATTCGTATGACAGCAGATGAAGGATCGTGGGTCATTGCTTCAGTAGAAATAGGAAATATGTTTACA
Organism: Lycorma delicatula; assembly: GCF_047948215.1. Classification (NCBI taxonomy): domain Eukaryota; kingdom Metazoa; phylum Arthropoda; class Insecta; order Hemiptera; family Fulgoridae; genus Lycorma; species Lycorma delicatula. The sequence goes on along the minus strand of NC_134455.1, from coordinate 21,570,911 downwards.
CCCATACCAAGTGGGTTCATTTCTGATAGATTTGGTAAAAAACCAGTGATTTGGTCAATTATTCCAATGTACTTAATTGGTTGGGGTTTACTCATTACAACAAGATCATACAAAATTTTGATTCTTGTAAGATTAATCCTTGGTATGGCAATGGGGATTGTTGGTACCATATGTCCATTATATCTTGCTGAAGTTGCTGAACCTGAGATTAGAGGAAAAATTACATCTTTTTGTATTGTTATGTGGTTCTTTGGAATACTTTTAGCCTATTGTATAGGACCATATGTTTCATATGATACTTTTTCATACATATGCATTTCCTTACCAGCCATTTTAGGAATTGGATTATATTTTATACCAGAATCTCCTTATAATCTTCTAATGAGAGGAAGATATGAACAAGCAAAGAAAGAATTAAAAAAAGTAAGGAGTGGAAATGATAATGATACAAACATAATAAATGAAATAAAATCAGTTAAAAATTCTATGCAAGAAAAAGCTGCTGAAAAAAAGTCTTGTTCTGCATTATTATCTGATCGAGTTTTAAGAATGAGTGTATTCATATTCCTTATAATAACAGTTACCGGCTTATTTGGAGGATTAACTGTTATGTATGCATATGCAACAGAAATATTCTCCACAATTGAAAGCACTTCATTTAATGCAGACCAATGCACTATTGTTCTTGGTTTTATTTACTTACTATTAAGTGTATTTGCCACAGTAGTTGTTGATAATTTTGGAAGAAGGCCATTGTTATTGGTTTCAGCTGGGGGATCAGGAATTAGCCATCTGGTTGCTGGTACCTATTTCTTTCTTCGGAAAGAATCAACTTTAAATGTTTCTGGTTACAACTGGATTTTGCTGTTAGCTACGAGTGGATACTGTGTTTTTGCAAGTATTGGTATTGCACCTATTACACCAGTTTATCAAGGTGAAATATTTCCAAACGAAATAAAAAGTATTGCTTCAGGTGTATTCACTATAGCAATGTGTCTTTTTTCAGTAATAGCATTAAAAATGTTTCAGGTTATTAATTCAAATTTTGGAATATATTATTCATTCTGGTTCTTTGCCTTTATTAATATATCTGGATGTTTCTTAATGTATAAATATCTTGTAGAAACAAAAGGTAAATCTCTTGTTATGATACAGAATGAACTTCAAATCCTTTCCAAAAGTTCAAAATCAAAAACTAATGTAAATGAAACAGTCCCATTTAAAACTGGAGCATAAATTATATTATAAGTATGAGGATTGTTTTTTACTGTTCCAGTCTCACTAATTAAAGGGAAGAGTCTAAATTTTCCATGTTAAATTAAGCAAATTTAGGCAAGATTTTTATCAGAAACCATTAAAGTTATGCTGGAATTTTTCCAAGCCTTTAAACGTACAATTATGAGCAAATAGTAGTAAAATCAATAAAATGTATTACACATTTCCGTTCCTGTAATTTTTTTTTGAAAAAAATCTTTTTTTTTCAATTTTTATCAATTTTAAAACCTATTATACCAAGATACAACTATAATTGATATTTGCGTATTAGCCCGTCGATCATAACCATAATTATCCCGTAACTTTGAAAAAGTTACAGGATCTTTCACGTATTAAAAATATAAGCATTATTGCTTATAATAATAGATATAGGTTAACCAAACTTAACCTTCTTTTTTTTCGGGACCACCGTTAGGCATTGCTTCAGAGGATGAGATGAATGATTTGTAGTGTGTGAAAATGCCATGCCAGACCGGGATTCGAACCCAGGACCTCCAGATGAAAGGCTGAGACGCTATCACTCGGGCTAAGGAGGCCCGCAACCAAACTTAACCTTTTCTTTCTTTTTCCTGTTTAGCCTCCGGTAACTACCGTTTAGATAATTCTTCAGAGGATGATATGTATGAGTGAGTGTAAATGAAGTGTTAGTCGTGTACATTCTCAGTTCGACCATTCCTGAGATGTGTGGTTAATTGAAACCCAACCACCAAAGACTAGACCGTATTCACGGTCTAGTATTCAAATCCATGTAAAAATATCTGGCTTTACTAGGACTTGAACGCTGTAACTCTCGACTTCCAAATCAGCTGATTTGGGAAGACGCGTTAACCACTAGACCAACCCGGTGGGTTAACCAAACTTAACCTATGCTCGCTTAGCTCCACTACTTAACAGTAATATTTTGATTATTTAAATAATAAATAATTGCAATAATTACTGAATTTATTATTTAAATACTAAAAACATTACTATGTTAAGTATTCAAAGTTAGCATTAGTAGGTTAAGTTTGGTTAAATTATATTTATAAAATAAATAAATATAAACGGTTATAAAAATGGTAATATAATGGTTATATTAACTACATCCCGAAAGTTTGCAGTTTATTGGTCAACGAATTAATCGTAAGTACCATATTATTTTTTTACTTAAGTTGAAGAAGATAGTAGTAATTAATGTACCATAAAAATTTCAGCCCTCTGTCTATAAGAAATTTGGAAAAGAGTGTACCTTTGTGTAAAAAAACTGATTTTTCGGAAAACGAGCGATAAAGTTCACAAAATACATTTTAAGAATAACTTTCATTTTTAAAATTTCCCTCCACCATATGCTGGCTCTTCTACGGCTTATCTAATCTTCTTTGCTAATCTTCTATCGCTCTTCTTTTCAATCTTCTTGCTGTTCTAGTTTCTATGGCCATATTTTGGGCTGCTTTGTCGGCTTTTCGCAAATGCAGTTGGTCAATTTCTTGTAGCTGATGAACTGACTTTCTACATAATCAGGCCTAATATTTTATAAATTTCTAATTTAGAACGAGAACATTATCATTGAAAGAGAGCAATAAATTATACACACCTACAGTATTCAGTCTCACAAAAACATTTTTTGGGATTTTTTCACTACAACACACTGTTAAAACTTTCATTCCTGTTTAAGTATCTCCATGTAATCATTTTTTCAAAAGTGCAGCGTCTTATTTAGTGCATGATTTTATTTATAACTCCCTGAGTGGCTAGTTTCATAGATTCTTTAGCACAATTTTGTACTATCTCAGCTAATATCTTATTTATATTTCAAATTTTTGAGGAGATGAGGGCAAGTCCATCAGTACGCAAAAAACATTCGCCGCAATCAAACCTTTGCCAATAGATCTCATTGCACAAACAATTTTAACATTTATATCATACTTTTTTGGGTCACATAAAGTAGAGCTGTAAAATTCATATTTTCTAAAAGGAAGTTTTTAGAACTGCTGAATTTTTCCGAACTGTATTTTGTCAGCTTGGTTAGGTTAGCAGATGTGCTTGGTCATGGAAACAGAATTTATACGGTTATTACCGGTTGATTAAACATTTTTACGGCATCCTGTTTGTTACCAGTTGGTGATGTTTGGTCTAGCCTTGCACGAGGTGCTCGCATTATTTCACTACTAGCCTCACACACAGTCTTCCATGGGAAGCCTATTCAAAACTAGGATTTGACTTAGGAAGTCTTTACTAGGATTTGAACCTTAGAACATGGATACCGGTGTTCTTTGATGGTTGGGTTTCAATTAACCACACATCTCAGGAACGGTTGACCTGAGTCCATACAAGACTACACTTCATTTACATACATACATGTTATTTTCATTCATCCTCTTAAGTAATGCCTTACAGTGGTTCCATAGGCTAAACAGAAAAAGAGAGGTTTATTTTTCAGAATCTGTTTTAATAATCAATTTGTAATTATATTATTTTATATTTTAGAATGATTAATTTTAAGACGTTTCTCATATATTGTTTCTTTTTCCCCTTTTATTCATTTTTATAATATTACCATTAGAGTCCTTTTGATAGTGTATAATATCACATTTTAGTCTCTGGTCGTTGTCCTTGCTATCATTCTTAAACTGGTTTGAGAAGCATTCACTACAAAAATATTAATATAATCTTTAAGCCAATTTGTTAGTTTTCTTTCTTTTCCTCCAATTATAAATTTCCTATTTCTATACTCATCCAATTAGTTAGTGTCCCTTATCTCTCAAGGGGTTAACAATAGACTTGTCTGCTGACTATCAGTCTAATTGAGGACAACATGCTGTGTGATTTTATCAGCGGTACTAGGCTTCTAGATTTCTCTGCAGCATATTTTAATAGTAATGTTAATGCAGTGAAAAAAGTTTGGTTTTATTTAAAACAACATTAATTGAACAGACACAGATTAAATAAATTATTCTGCTTAACTGTTTTTCAAGATGACTGTCTTAAACAACAGTTCCAAATCACTCACTGCACTGAAAAAGTATAATTAGCTCTAAAAGGTCTAAAAGTACCTGAAAGCATAGTTTCCATACGCTTGAAACTACTACATTTAATATTTTTGTTTACATTTCATTATGTATGGGAAAATATGAAGTGCCTTAAAAATATTTTTGGTATAATAGAAATTTTACTTCTAGCAAATGAAGTCAAAAATACATTTTTATTGCCTAAAATTAATGTTTATTAAATATACAAAAATGTAAAAAATACTTTTATAAAATTTTATATATGTTTCTATTTTACAAATTAAAATATAAAAAAGTAAATTACTGTAAATTCTCATGTCATGTGTAATAAATAATAAATGATCATCATTTTCTCTTTTTTAATTTACTTTCACTTTTATAAAATAAATGAAGCTAAAAAAACAAACTCTTGCTCAGGTGTAATTCAAATTGAGGATATGCCTTTATTATCGACCTTAAATTCCGATAACTTAATAACCACTCAACCATTCTTCATAAGATTTGCGTATGCACAACTTCATACACTACATATAAATTTCAAGAATAGTAGTTTTAGAAATATTTGAGCCACAAAATACTATACGTGAAAGACATTTTTGTAATCCTCATACCTCAAAACGTAAAGAAAATTCAGTTTCAACCCCTCCACCCATTTCCGCCTTTTGACTGAAAGTATTACTGTAAAAAAAGAAAAACTAGACCTAAGCAGATGTAGTCATTTTTGACTGATTTTTTTTAATTTAAGTTTGCATCATGAGTGGATTTTAGGAAATGTTTAAGTGGCATTACATTTGACATTTTTATTGAGATTTACAGAGGTTAATAAAATAATTATTAAAAAAACAAAATACCTGACTACTAATTGTATACATTTATCTAGAGTAATTATGAAAAACAAATAAAAAATAGTTACACAAGTTTTTACTTCTTTTCTTACAGGCATTTTTTTGGGGATAAATTAGGTTAATCAGCCAATAAAGTCACCAACTCACATAGCTACACAGGCACCCGACTACATAAATATTAGTTCTACAATTTATGTAGAACTAATTTAGTTTTACTTGGCTGACTAACTTACTGTATATTAAAAAAAAAAATGCCTGTAAGAAAAGATAGAAAAACTCTTTCAACTATTTTTTGTTGGTTTTTCATAAGTATTCTAGGTAGATGTGTACAATTAGTAGTCGGTGCTTTTTTAATAATTATTTTATTTAGCACTTTCTTGTTGTTTCTAAAACTTTACCATTTAATATAATTTACTAGTCATCTACGCATATGTATGAACAGGTATAAATGTTTTTTTTTTATTTTTTTTTTTTTAGAAACATGTTATTTAAATAGAAATTTGAATGTTAGTGAATGATTATGTTCATGCCACACACATGTATGTGCTCTTTTTACTGATTATATTTTTTGCTAATACCTAAAGCAATGATTTTTTAAAAAAAAATCACATGAAGCAAAAAAGTTTTTTTATTGTTTTATGGAATACCATCATTAAAATTTGAAAATAGTGTAATTTTTAAATTTTGTCCCTCAGTGTAGTGTCTCCCTCCATATAAATAAGACAATTTAAGATAACCTGTGTTATTTCCACTCCAAAGAGCTGTAACTACCCAAAACTAAGTGTAATTGTGAAGCAACAGAAGGTAACAAACAAGCATACATTACAGTTAAATACTATATCACTCAGGTAAAAATAATATACTTCAGATTAAAAAGAAATGGTATTTATTAAAAAACATATGAACTAATTTTGAATGATATTACACTTTAAAAAACAAACTCATTTATGTTAACATTATTTTAAAAAAGTTATTAACTTAATTTAAAAATAATAAAACTAGTTGTAAATCGACAACTTAATTTAACTTTTAATCTTTGCTAGCCAGGAAAAAAATTGAATTTAAACTAATGACATATTTGTCGAAAAGTATTTGTTTTTACAAATATTACATTTAATTTTTTTAAGTTCTATGTTAACAACTTATTGTGTTAAAAGTTGGATGATACAAACAGCAGTTTTCATCATTCACATACAGTTTTTTTTTATATATACACTTCATTATAACTTTTAAATAAATACTAAAAGTAATAGTAACAAATACTACTAGTGAAAGGTGATAAAAATGGAAAAAGGGAATAAAAACTTACCTAATTAAAAAAGTTTATTCAGTGTATTTCAAAACACTAAAATAAAGGAAAAAACATTTAAAAAATAAAAATTGAAAGTTTTTGAAAAGTACTTCAATAAAAAATCATCATTTTATTAATTAGTGTTTTTATTAATTTTTTTTTTTTTTTTTTTTTGAGGGCGAAAAACGCTTGCGAGTTATCATCGCCCGGAATCTTTTTTTTATATAAAAAATTAAAGGATTTAAAACTAATCTAAAAGATGAATAAAACTTACAACTAATATCACAGGTAAAAACTAAAATAAAACCAAAGAGTAAATAGAATTTTACAAAGTCCGAGATGGGTGTAAAGGGCCCATTCTTGGATAACAAAAGACTAAAAAAAAAAAATAAAAACCATAAAGGATCTAATATAAAACTTAAAACTAGGTTAAAAACTAAAATAAAAAAATTAAATAAAACTTAAAACTAACACAAATTATATAATTAAAACTAGGTTAAAAATAAAAATTAAAAAGGTGAAATAAAACTTAAAACTAACATTACTAAAATCTTACAACTAATATCACAGTCTTTAAAATATAAAAAAAAATAACTATATAAAATTTAACAAATTCCGATAAGGAGTGTAAAAGGCTCCTAATCGGATAAAAAAATCAAAAACTCAGAAAAGAAAAAAATAAATTATTAAAAACTTTTCCAGCATTAAAAAATATACGAAACAATATTAAATTTTTGCATTAACCCAGCACTACGCAGAAATAGAAACATCCGGGTTAAAATTTCATTATCATTGCACAAGACACCACGGATGTTTCTGGGTAGATTAAATTTACGACGCAACGCCGCATAACATATGCAATCCACGAGTATGTGGTGCACAGTCATGGGGCAGTTGCATCGTGCGCATAGGGGTGCTTGTCCTCTTGTCATCAGGTAATCGTGTGTGATCCTCGTGTGTCCTATCCGCAATCGAAAAAGGACTACTTCCTCACGCCGAGTTTTTCTGTACGAGGAGTCCCATGGCAACACAGAATCTTTAATCTGTCGGAGTTTATTATCAACGGTAGCCGTCCAGTCACCTTGCCACCCCGCTCTCAGTGATTGTTTTACACAATTAATAAAATCAGAGGTAGCAATTCGGTTGGTGAAAGAAGGCTGATTACATGCTTCTTTGGCAGCAGAATCTACATGTTCATTACCTGGAATCCCTACGTGGCTAGGGACCAGCAAAACGTTACTTCTGTGTTGCGATTATTCAACTCAGCGATTGCGTTGTAAATTTCAATGACGATAGGATGTTTGGAATAAAAGTTTATTAAGGCTTGGAGAGCACTACACGAGTCACTGCAAATAAGAATTTTTCTATATTTAGGGTTAATGATGTTTAGAGCCTTATTTATAGCGTATAGTTCAGCGGTAAACACACTCGTAATACCGGGTAGACCAAACATATAAGTTCTTTCATTGACAACAAATGCACAACCAACGGTATCGTTTTGTTTCGATCCTTCAGTGTATACAACCGCGTCTGGTTTCATCTTGGAGAGAACACACTGAAACATTTGCTGGAAGACAATAGGTAGTGTTGAGTGTATTGTATGTCGTAAGGTCAAAAGTAAAATTTATAAGGTTTATTCTCCACGGAGGATATGAGCAAGGATACGAAGGAAAGAATGGCGGTGTGTCAACATTTATATGCTGCAGCAGACGCCGGGTACGGACACCTACAGGTGCAGTACGACGTGGATGGTCCTCATACTTTCCTAGATTAGGATTTCTAAAGACTGACTCAAGAACCGGGTGATTTGGCTGTCCTCTGAGACGAGCAAAATAAGATAATAAAAGCTGGTCTCGTCTATCCCAAAGTGATGGTTCACCACAGTCTACAAGTAAGCTTGCGACAGGACTTGATCTAAATGCGCCTGTGGCAAGCCGAAGGAAAGCATGATGTACACTATCCAGCATTTTAAGCACGGTTTGACGAGCTGAAGATTAGGCGACACAACCATAATCTAAAGGGGAGCGAACAAAGGAATAGTAAAAACGTATCATACATGACCTATCGGCTCCCCAATTGGTGTTAGTAAAGACTCGCACCATATCTAGAAGTTTGGAACATTTTTGCTTTTAATTCTTTTATATGTTTGACCCAAGTAAGTCGGCTATCAAAAAATAAACCTAAAAACTTGACGTAGGTAGAGATAGTAATAGTCTTTCCGTTCAGAAAAACTTGCGGAATAGAAGGGTTTCGTAGCCGAGAAAAGATTACACATTAAACCAGTAATTCTGGACCAAGTTTCAAGGTGAGATATAGTTTTCTGCACTAGTCTCTCTGCTGTGGGTGTTGTACGGCTTGCAATGTAAATAGCAAACGTCTGCAAGTAGAGAACATGAGACAGGAGCCTGCACACATTTGGTAATACTGTTTATGGCTACAGAAAATAAGGTGGCACTTAATACACTACCTTGAGGCACTCCATTCTCCAAGATGACACTATCTGAGAGCGAATCGTCCATCCGAACACGAGCTGTTCGGTGATTTAAGAATCCCCGGATAAAAGCAAGCATATTGCCTTTGATTCCCCATTCTTTGAGGGTGTTAAAGAATACCACGTCGCCAGGCTGTGTCATACGCCTTTTTTTATATCAAAAAAGATAGCGACGAGGTGTTGGCGATTGAGGAAAGCGTTTTGTATGGCGTTTTTAGTGATACTATATGGTCAATGGAAGATCGTCCTTGTCGAAAACCACACTGTTCTGGAGATAGAAAGCCATGTTTCTCCAAGTACCATGTAAGCCTGCGGTTTACCATTCTGTCCATTATTTTACACAAAACGCTTGTTAATGAAATAGGGCGGTAGCTTGAGGGGTTGGTTTGGTCTTTACCAGGTTTTAGTACTGGTATGATAAATGCTTCTGACCAGCCGGGTGGGAAGACTTGTTCAGAGAATAAACCGTTGAAAATATTCAAAAGTTGTAGTGCCGAATTAGGAAGGTGTGAAAGCGAAAGGCGAATGTTGTCCGGTCCAGGGGAAGTGTCCCGTGAGTTTTTAAGTGCATGTAACAATTCCTTAAATACGAATGGGGTGTTTAATTCACCAACCGAATCACTAATGTTTAACGATAATACTTCTATCTGTATCTTGAACCTTTGAAAATCGTTATTATGTGATGAGGTGAGAGACACTGAGCGGAAAGATTTCGCTAGACTATTTGCCACTGTCGAAGGTGATGAAAGGAGTTCTCCTTCATCAATAAGACCGAGAATTGATTGTTTCGGTGAAAATTGCACGAATTTTTTTCCACACAGTAGACGTGGAAGTAGTGCGTGAGATAGTGCTCACGTATTTCGTCCATGAATTCTTCTTAGCGTTCAAAAATACCCGACGGCACACCGCTCTAGCCCTGCGGTATAAATTTAGATGTTCAGCTGTAGGCCTACGTTTAAATTTGCGTAGTGCCTGCCGTCGATTCCTAATAGCATATTTGCAATCATCGTTCCACCATGGAATGAAATCTATATTACCTATAATCTTACCTATTAATCTATATCGGGTAATCTAGGATTACCCGATGTTTGTGGGATATATCTGTTGACATTCTCAAGTATCATGGACGTAAAAGAGGAATACTGGTCAAGAATGTTCGCATCATCGTCACACTGCGATTGGAAAGCTTTATGGTATGCATTCCAATCCGCCTTTTCAACAATCCATCTCCGTGGCCTTCTTTTAATCTCGCAGTCTACATCGAAACCAATAATAATTGGTCTGTGATCACTGCCGTGAAAGTCATCACAAACAGACCAATTAAAATGAGGGAGTAAATTCGGTGAGCATATGGAGAGATCAATGTTAGATACAGTACCAGATGATAAGGACATGAATGTGTGTGATCCATTATTCAGTAGACAAAGGTCCAAGTCTTGTCTCACTCTGCTTATCATACTTCCTCGAGTGGAGCAGAAGATTGAGCCCCAGGAAATATGATGGGCATTGAAGTCTCCTACTATTAACGATGGAGATGGCATTTGCGTGAGAAGATTTGAGACATCTAGAGCACTGAATTCAGTGTTCGGTGAGAGATACAGATTGCAGATATGCAATTTGAAGGGGATATATACCTTTACTGCAATAGCAGGAATGACAGTGGTTAGTTGAATTCTTGTAGCTGGCACCCCATTCTTCATGAAGATAGCCACTCCACCACTCTCCCTACTGTCTACTAGGCAGTTGTATCTCTCACAGAAGTTTCCTCTGAGTGTAATTGGGTCATGTTGTAGAAGGTGAGTTTCTTGGAAAAACATGATTAGTGTATCATGTGCGTGCGCCAGTACTCTAATATCTACAATGCGGGACCGAATATCTCTAACATTCCACTGAATAATGTTCATAAGTGTAAAAAAATAAATAAAAAAAATTAAGTAATTAAATTTCAGAAATTATATAAAAATTAGCTGTACGTGATTCGGTTTTTCTTTTTTGTATTTTTTATTTTAAAGAACTTCGATGCCCTAGGGTCGGGTGGTTCTTCAACCATATCCTCAAGTATATGAGGATACTTGAGGAGATTTATTTGAATGGGATGCTGCAGTTGACATCCCAGAGGAGATAGTTATGTGGGTTCCCTTTAGGGGGAGCTTATTAGGCGGCTTACTGCCAGCTGTGATAGTCGCTACTCGTGCCGGTACGACTTTGGGAACAGGAACTTTCGTATGTATCACACTGTTGGATTCACTAACTGCGAAGGAGGACTTTTTATTCATTTTTGTCAGCTCTGAGATAGTGGCTGTAAGTGAAGCTACTTGATCAGAAAGCATCTGAACAAGTTTTTTAAGCTCATTGCAGGATCCGCACTGCTGATTATTAACATTTGTAGGAATTTGTTTAGATGCAGCGGTGGCAAAAGATACATCTGGTTTAACCAGGTTCCGTGAATTGTTTATCTTTTTATATTCTCTACGTGCAGCCGGGAAAGATAGTTTTTGTTCCGTACAGGTTTTGAGAATTGCCTTTTCTTCTTTAAAAGTTGGGCAATCTCGGGAGCGGGCTGTATGTGGACCACTGCAGTTTGCACATTTTTCGCTTTCTTCGCAGTTAGTGTCGTTGTGACCTTCTTTAGCACATCGAGCACAGATCTCAGTTTTCGTGCAAGATGATGTAGTGTGACCAAAACCTTTGGCATCTGAAACATCGCCGTGGGTTGGGTATGAATGGTCGTACCCGAACCGAGAGGTAACCCACTTTAATCTTCTCTGGTGGAACAGGGAGATTGAATGTTAGTATAAGAGACGGTGTCGGTTCTTCTGTTCCGTTCTGCCGTTTCATTATACGTTTCACTTCAACAACATCTTGGTGGCAAAGCTCATCAACTATTTCAGTGATATCTACATCTAAGAGGTCTCGACAAAAAATTACACCCCGGCTCGTATTTAACGTTTTGTGGCTTTCTGCATTTATATTTATAGCACCCATATTACGAAGACGTAAGATAGATCGACTCTGTTCATCGTTGAATGTTTCAATCAGAATCGATCCGTCACGTAATTTCCTAATATTCTTCGGGGAGCCGCTTGCACCTGTAATAGTTTTATTTATTAAGAAAGGTGAAATCTTTTGGAGGGAGCCACCTTCCTGACTATTTCTGAGAACAACGAATCTAATATTTTTAGAATTCGATTCTAATAAGTTGTGGTTCTCTTCAGTAGGACTTTTATACTCGGCAGACAAAGCTGACCGCGGTCTCTTCACAAGACTAGATGTGGTGGTTTTTTCAGATGGACCTCCAACCATCATTGTGTTTATTATTGGAACTGAAATTTTGGTTCCACGAGTACCGGCGAAAAATGGACCACTCTAGCAGAGCGCACGCGTACTGGAGCTAGAGCTAAATACAACTGGGTTCGCCCTGGTGCCCAGAGGACATCGTTCGAAACTCACTACGTTGAGCCATTCACCCATCGGCACGATTTGTTCCCACCTTGGGTTACGGTTGCGTTTCGTAAGATGTCGCAACACCACCGAGTGTAAATGTAAGAAATATCAGTGTAGGTTGTTGTTGTGTAATTGTGTAAGTGTGTATGTTGTAATTTATGTAGTGTTCTTGGTGTAGTATAAGTGTATAATGTAAAGTGTTCTGCAGCTCATTGTATAGTGGGAAGAAAAGCTGCAGAGGCTAGGCCCGTGGGGACGCCAACCCCCAAAGTTTTAAAGAATAAGACTCCCCATCGGGGGTTTTATTAATAATAAGTACAACATTTCAATAACTTATTTAGAAATCTGTTATAATTTGTTATAATATCTGTTATAATATTCAGAAATCTGTAATAATTTATACTGGAATGTTTTGGTGTGGAATAATTTTTGTTTATTTATATTTCCGCATAATTTTTTTAAATTTTATTTTCAACTGATAATAACCAAATGGCTTCAAAAGACACAGCCACTCAGCGACATTACTATAACAGTGATTAAAATTAAATTAATTCAGATAAACCTAAGCATGTTTTTAACTAGCTCTTCATGACTTTTACTGAAACATAACGACATTTCAAAGTTGTCTTAAGTTTTATACAAAAATTGAAGTCAGTCTTCTAACAAAGTGGCTAATAAATTTTGGTGAGTCTAGATTGATAACTAGTTTTTTGAGGAGGTTAAGACTTAGTTTACTCTTGATTTAATTTAAACATACACAGTGAAATTCATTTAATGCTTGCTATACATAAATATAAAGTTTTTATATATTACCTTTTTTCTCCTTTTACAGTTCCTGTATAATGATAAGAAATCCTAAAAGATGTCAAAGGCTCTGAGCATACTAACTGATCAGGTTCTTGTTATACATTGTTGTAGCTATTAAAACTAGTGCTAAATTGATAGCAGATGCTTTAAATTTGTTAAAATCACAACTATTCTAAGTTGCCAACAAAATGTTAGCTAGAATATATATTTATTTATTTTTTATATTAGCATGATATTTAAGTTATAACTGCTATCATTATCTAAACTTACTTTTCAGTAACTGTTTCTTTCCATATAATGGTGAACAGAGATGTAATGGCAGATACAGAGATAATGATGATAGAGATGTAACCCTCAAAATTTCTGTATAACTGCATATTTCCTATTTACACATAGAATAAAATGTAATATTTTTTGTAAATTCAAAAAGTGAACACTACAGAATTTGTATGTCACCATCAATCCAGCTAGCTGTTTCTATTATAATTCCTCCACTACTTTATTTTTGCCTGATCTGGTATCCAGTTGTATAACTTGATAAGTACTTAATAACTTGTCAATTTGTTAACAACTTATTTTAATAAGAAGAATTGTGTGTTTTTACTATTAGAAAAAATAACAGTCAGTGCCTAGAAGAATTTTTAAAAAACGTTTTCTAAACATATGAGTAGATGAAAAGACCATATTTTATAAAATATGCTTAGACTAAGTTTAGTACTGTATTCATACATTTTGGTAAATATTAATATTGACAATGTTAATTTTCTGTTAAATGTAAGACATAACAGAATTTAAAATTTTAAATGAGCCTTGTGTTGTGGAAGGTGTCCATACTTTTTCAACACCACGTTGTTTTTATTTGTTTTCAAAAGTAGAAGATCATTGAAATATAATGTTTAAAAAATGTCACAATATTTGTACTTTGGTTCCACATAATGGTGAAGCTGAAGAATGGGGCCTGATCTTCTTTTATAAGATTGAATTTTTTTGGTCCTGAAAGTACAATACATTTTGTAAAAGAATAGCATCTGGTTGATCAATAGAACACAGTTTTTTTATCACAGATTCCAAATAATATATACATATCCTGTAAGATTATAATGTATCATATTTACTGGCCTCCTGGAGTAAGGGTTTTAAAAAGTATCATTAAAATAAGCCAAATAATATCATTTTTATTAAAGGATGCTAAAAGCCCAATGAACTAACCTCTAGAATACAATTCTAGTAAGCAATTTTAATTTGTTAAAGAAAGGTCTAAATAATTCATTATTTCAGCCTGTATTAACTGAGAGGGCTAGGGAAACTAGAAGAAGGCTTAAGAGTCAAGAGTTCTTAAATCTTTTAACACCATGTTATGTTTTACTTATTCCTGAAAACAAAACATGATTTTGATAAGAATGGTTTTTCATTTTTATCTCCCTTAATATTTCATTTTTTGGAAATATAAGAAAAATCAGAATATTAAGCAAAACTTCTTGGGGGTTCATGGAGACCAGTCTTAAGTATCAAGAAAGGATTCAGAGATGAAAACCTAATTTCTGATAAGTGGTGTGATATAATCTCTATCTAGTTTATATAAGATAATTATATCTCTCAAGCAACTGTAACCAAAATTAAATGGCACCATAGATCCATGTTCAGAAGATTTCATAAAAGTCACTTAAGCCGTCAGAAAATAACAAGCATAATAATAATAACTGACAAAAAGACACGATAATTCGGTTTATTAACCTTCAACCCAAATGAAATTGCTCAAACTTATAACCAAAGTGACATACTCATGCAATGGACTTAATTCATAGGTAGGGGACCCATAGGGTTCATACTCCATGCTTCTTTTGTCAATTGTAACCAAAATTGAATGGCCTCATATTCCATACACACAGATTAACTTGCTAGATTTCATCCAAATTGGCTCTCTAGTCTGAAGACTGGAGATTTCCAGTATGTTTATTTTTAAAATTTTTACAATTAGTAGTCAAAACAACAAATAAAACATAAGAAATTATTATACATAGAAACAACCACCAAAGACAATGCCTCTTGAGCGTATAAACTAATCTAACTGCAGACTGTATTACACGGGTAAAATTAGGTGAAGCTTCAAAGTTACTATGACACTTAAAAGTCCTTTACACCAAGTCAATGTTTAGCAACTCATAGGGAGAAATCCTAAGTACACCAAACAATGACTATAATTATTCTGCACATACTCAAAACCAGACCACATCTTATCACAATTAAACATTATTAAAAGTATAAACAAAAAGCATAATATACTAAATGGACACAATCTAAATCGAACTCACTTTCTGACCACAATTTAAGTGTTTGTCTGCCTAACTTATAAAAACTCACTAGTAACAATGTCTAGTGACACAGAGGTGAGAATAAGCCACTGAGAGATGGTCACAAGAGTAAGTGAAACCATTTTGAAGTATGTTGTAAAAAAAAAAAAACATAAAATTTGATATTTGTTTATAAAATTTGATTAAATTTATTACTTCAAAAGTTCATTTTTAAATAGTCAAATCTTACATTTAACTACACAGGGTTAAAGAGACATTTGGTAAATCTTATACACCTTATGACACTTGCAAAAATATCTAAATTATAGAAGAGATGCACATCAGCTATTTTAAAGAAAAGCCTCATTAAGTAGTAATTTACTGAAAATACCACACAAATTTTGTTAATATAAAATAGTAAACAAATTTTTAAACTTGTTTCTTAAAAAAGATTCAACACTTAAAATACATTAATAATATCTAAAACATATTAATCTATCATCACATATATATATATATTATATATATATACATATATATATAATTTATTTCCAAATTACAGCAGTAACTATTTTTTATATTCTACATCATCTATCCAGCCTTGAAAACAATTATTGAGAGAAATGGTAACAGTAAATTCAGTTTGACTTAAAGCATTGATAAAATAATTAAATGTAATTCTTATTTCTATCAACTATTTGGATACACAATGCCTTACAGAAAATCTTTATTGTTCATTATTAGATTCAGTGGTGCTTAATTTTTACAGTTGTATGTAAAGTTTAATAAAATAAGAATAAAGTACAGGCTGATAAAATATGACTTACATTTATATCTTATGTTTTTATTAAAAAAATTAGATTTAATAACTTAATTAATTCAGTATATAATAATTATAAAATCTGTTACAAATTCAGTAAGAAAAATGGTGTAATTTTATTTTTACTGAATTTTTAATAGAATGACTAGGTTGTTAATTTTTGTTTTATGTTTTTAATACTTCATACCTTCTGCACATTTTAAATTAATAAGCTACCAGATTTTATGGATTTAAAATTAATAATTTCTTTGAAAATCTTACATGTAAAACATTCTCATGAACTTATATTACTAAACAAACCAGTGATTATCTAACTAAAACAATGTTTACCTGTTTAGTCTACTAATAAATTCAAATAACTTAATATACATTTAAAAAAATGTCATAATATGTACGTTTCAAAATAAATAAAGGAGTAAAATATTTGCCTTCAAACTGTTTATGGATTGAATGTTTTATAAATTACAGTTAATTTCATTTAAAACTATTACGTTACTGGCATTGAATTTAACGTAATATTTTTCTGTTTTTTAATACTTATAAAAATTTAGCATGAGAAAGAACTAAAATATACATTAAAAGGATTTTTAATCTGTTTTGAACAGTACAGTAAAAATCAGTCAATAACTACATTGTTATAAAAATATTCATGTTTCAGTTTTAAGTGGAAGAGTTTGATTTATATCAGGTTTGTTTTTTGGACTTTTAGAAAGGAGACTAAGTTCATCTTGTATTTCGGCCAGAGATTTACCGTTTGTTTCTATCAGATATATATACATCAAAATACACCCAGATATATTAATAAAAGTAAAGAACCAAAATGAATAATATATTCCAAGATTTGAATTAACAATTTGAAACATTTTTAATGCAGTTACTGATAAAAGACACATTGCTAAAGTAAATATACCTGATGCAATGCCTTTAATTCCATTAGGAAAAATTTCACTTTGATAAACTTGTGTAATCGGTGCAAGGCCAACGCTAGCAAAAACACAGTATCCACCTGTAGCTAATAACAAAATCCAGCTGTAATCAGAAACATTGAAAGCGGTTTTCTTTTCAAGAAAGAAATAGATTCCAGCAACTAGATGGCTGAGACCTGATCCTCCTGCTGAAATCATTAGTAATGGCCTTCTTCCTAAATTATCAACAATTAATGTTGCAAGTACACTTAATATTAAATAAATTAAACCAAGAACAATAGTACACTCATCTGCACTAAATAAAGTACTTTCTACTGAGGAGAATATTTCTGTTGCATATGCATACATAACAGTTAATCCTCCAAAAAATCCAGTAACTGTTATAATAAAAAATAAAAATAAACTCATTCGACAAATTGGATCAGTCACTAGTGCTGAACAAGGCATTTTTTCAACAGAGTCCTGATGTATAGCAGCTTTAATAGATTTCATTTCATTTACTATAAATGTGTCACTTCCATTCCTTATTTCTTTTAATTCTTTCATGGCCTGTTCATATCTTCCTCTCAGTATAAGGTTATATGGAGATTCTGGTATAAAATACAAACCAAATGCTAAAATTACAGGCAATGAAACACATATGTATGAAAAATTCTCATATGAAACATATGGTGCTATTGAGTATGATAAAAGTATTCCAAAATACCACATTACAATACAAAAGGATATGATCTTTCCCCTAATGTCAGGTTCAGCAATTTCACCAAGATACAATGGACATATGGTGTAGATAATTCCCATGGCCATACCAAGGATTAATCTTACAAGAATTAAAATGGTGTATGATCTTGTTGTTATGAGTAAACACCATCCGATTATGTACAGTGGAACGATGGAAAAAATCATAGGTTTTCTGCCAAATTTATCAGAAATAAATCCGGCTGGTATCGGTGTAAATATATCTCCTATTTCAATTGAGGCAATGACCCATGATCCTTCATCTTCAGTCATATAAATATCAGAATTGTTAGACAAAAGACGTACCATCACAGGTGCTGACCATCCATATGCCATTCCAGCTGCTGTGAATGTTAACGCTACTACAAAAGAAAAGGTCAGCATTAGAAAACAGTCTTGATAGTATTACACATAGTTATAAAACTAGTGAACTGTAACATGTTAAAATGCACAATATATTACACACACACACATACACACATTCTGCACTTTACATAATGTTACACATGTATGAATATATTGAATAAAATTCTAATTTTTATCTTTATATAGAAAAAAGAATAGCCATGTGTACGTTGTTTATTTGTCTGTACGTAACGATACAATCTTCTTCAAACACTGTAAGGCCAATCAAAATGCTATTTTTACCATTGATTTTATTGAACTTTAAGTATGGTTTTAAGTGTAAATTTATCCAAAAAACTATATTTGAGAAAGTAAGCAGTACTCAAATGTAGAATATCAAATGCACTGTTTCTAAGTTCCTGATGAAATCATACTCTGTTAGAGATAACTATGTGGTTTGAGTATGTGAAATTAACAAAAAAAAAGAAAGAAATTGAATTTTGATTTAGTGTTTTATTTAAAATGAGATTAAGTAGGTAATCTTGAGATACAAGCAATTTAATTGGAAATACTAAAAAGCTATGTCATATTAGTATAAAAACTATATTTTATTTCCATATTATCTTTATCATGACTTAACTAGACTTATCTGGGTTTATGTTCATGTAGGTTTATGGTTTTTTGATGTCTTATAAATTGCAAAACTTTGTATAATAATCATAATGAACTTATTATTCTTAGAATGCAATTTACTGAATTCTAAAATAATCAATTCAAATATTTATATTAACTCTTCTATGAAAAATATGCTTTTTTGTATTTATTCACTTGTATGGTACTCTTGAGTAAATATAATAGAACTAAAATCTTAATCTGATTCTGTCGACTAAAAGGTTTTTTTTGCAATTTACATGCTCAGAATGCACTACAATAATAAACTTCTAGATACAAACATAAAATTTGTAACTATTGTACTCAGAAATTTTCATCAATATTTTGAAGTGGTGATGGAGATTCCACCCTCTTTTTCCTAAAATCACTTTCATGGTTTACTAGTTGAAATTGCATTTTAGAGAAAAATTTCATGAAAATTAAAGAAATTACAATTTTACAGCCTTCATAGAATTTTGTATTTAATTTCTAATAAGAATTCCTGCTTCAATTTTTCAAAAACAGTTTTTACATATTTACTGTATGTATTTTAGTGAAAAATCTCGGAGAAGAATTAAAGCGCATATAATTTAAAATAGTTTCTTATTAAAGAGTGGTGGAATTTTGACTGAGGATTCTTTTCTAAGTAATACATGAAAACCTTACTGTTTATAAAAAACAATTGCAGCTGATTTTTAAAAATTTTGGTTATTTATTTTCATTTATTACTAAATAATTTCCACACAAAACACATGATTGCTGAAGGAAAAGTGTAGTTTAATAAATATTACATTAAGTGCATGCCTTATATAGCCAAGCTTGTATATTCATCCGGCACACATACCACACATACCCCATCATACCCATCTCCACACACATACCCATCTCCATAAAATGTATTTACATTGAAATGTCTATTTTTCCTAAATGTAACATATAAAAATATATGAAAGTCCACTTTTGCGTTTCTTATGTCACAAATGTTGTTTCTTTATTATATGTTAAGGCTGACTCAGAAATGAAACTTTAAGTCTGTTATATGCTCCATGGAAAACTGATTAAATATGGAAGATAATACCTTAGCTGTTTTTTGGATTATTGAAATAATTTAGACTATGAAATATGTTTACATTTTTCATGTAATCTTGAACTTTGCAATGAGAGCCATTCAGTATAATTTGATTATTTCATAGGGATAATGAGGTAAGGCAAAGGATTACACCCATAATTTCCATGTGGCGTTTTATTTCAATCTAATCAATCCAACCAAGAAAAAAATGCATTATATTTATAAAGCAATTGTTAAATTTCTAAATGTTGGGTTAATTTCACTTAGATCACCTTACAAGATCAGAACTCACGATGTTCAATGTTTCATCTTAATCTACTGCTGCATCCTCTATCTTATCTTTTCTACCATCAGATTGTTCTAGAATATGATTTATTTACTGAGGTTATGTGATGCTTGTTGATATTGACTTATATATATATATATATATATATATATATTATTTTATTTTATTAGATCAACCAAAGTACAGAATAAGTAAAGTAGGATGACTTGCCTTATTCCACTATATGTACTTTCGTGATTTACTCGCATCATCAGCCGTATTACGTATTCATATATTCATCTCAAATTACATTACAAACTTCATAAAATATAATAACTTATCACGTATTTATTTAAAATTTAAAACCTTTAATCTTTTTATTTAAAAAATGTAAACTTTTATACTTTGATCCAATTAAATTAAAAATTGTAACAAAATTTAAAAATATGAAAAATTAATTAAATACAAAATTAACATTAAAAATTAAATTAATTGTAAAAATTTTTACATATGTAAAAACATGATGTCAAGGCATAAAATCAAATTAATTTTAAGTAAATTAATTTTTAATTTAAGAATATAGTAAACTAAGTTCAGTTAAATGGACAACAAGCATAAGAGCTTTTCTTAAAATTATTTTTAATTGATTTTAATTAAAATTTTTTATTGTTTATTTTAACTTAATTTTATGCCTTGACGTCATATTTTTACATACGTAACAATTTTTACAATTAATTTAATTTTTAATGTTAATTTTAATTAATTTAACTGAAAACTTCTTTAGGTGTGTTGTGTCAGAATTTTTTGTACATATGAATTACATGGGAACATAGGAAAAAGAACGCTGACTCATAATCAAAATCTGTAACATAATGCAAGACACTAAGCATATATATATATGAAAGAGAAAAAGGCATAGAGTGAGAATATATATGTGTATATATGAGCGAATAGTATAACATGTAGTAGCAGAGGATGGGAGGTGGGAGAAAAAACTGTCGGTGATTCACAATAATTATCTCTCTCTATTACTCATAATAATAAAAAAATAATAATTGTTTAAATTCAGTGTATGTGTAACATCAACTGATTCATGTCAACTGACTGAATCATTTCAACTGATTCAACATGTGAACACACATTCATCATTGAAAGTAGCCATTCTTTAATGTATTCGATTAAACCCGTGAAAAGAGACGGGAAGGTTCAATAGCCAATTTCTTTGTTGTAATTTTGGGGGCATCTCAAACCCATGTTTTACTACATATTTTGCAGTAAATCTACTCTTTCAGCGTGAAAATGTAACTGCAAACAGGGAATAATAGTTGAAAACACACGTTCAAATTGTGCGTCAAATTGGTTCTAGGGGTCAAAGGTTAAAGTGGCTATTGAATGTAAACATTATATGCTACTTGTAATATATATTAATTCGAAACGAATGCGATCCCATACAAGTTTTCACTTCGGCCGTGCAGTCTTAAACACATATTTTTTTTTCATATTTTTAAATTTTGTTTTAATTTTTAATTTAACTGAATAAAAGTTTAAATTCTTAAAGAAAAAAAAAGATTAAAGGTTTTAAATAAAATAAATGAATGCGTGATAAGTTATTATATTTTATGAAGTTTGTAATGTAATTTGAGATGAATGTATGAATAAGTAATGCAGCTGATGATGTGAGTAAATCATAAAAGTGCTCCTGTGTATAATCTGGAATAAGGTAAGTCATCCTACTTTATTTATTCTGTACTTTGGTTGATATAATAAAATAAATATATTTGTTTACAGTACAGAGGAGTATGATTCTTAAAAAAAATAAATGTATATATATATATAAAATTATGATATGACATTTTATCCCAAAGTTTTAATTGTCCTTTCTTAATCATTTGAAAAAATATATTTGAGTAGAGTTCACTCATGTTAATCATATAAGACTAACGGAAGAAGGAAACATAGCTGTGAAAAAAATTTCATAAAATACTTCAAGCAAAATCTGAGATTTTCATTAAAATGGCCTCAACAATTTTAATTCACTTAATAATGCTTCTTTGGCAGATGTACCTTTTCTAATCTTTGTCAGTGTATTTCATATTTTATTAAATTATATTAATTCCTTGCTTATGTAATCATTTGTGAAGCAAAAGAAGCAACCTGAGTCATTTTGTTCTTGATTAACATTTATGGTGTTAAATTAATCAAGACGCATAGCGATAGAATCATTGTAATAAGGATAAAATCAAAACCTAAACAGACAACGATTGTTAACGTCTATATGCCTACAAGCGCTCATGATGATGATGAGGTAGATGATGTGTATACAAAGAGATTGATGAAGCAATTAAACACGTAAAAGGAGATGAAAATTTAATAATAGTTGGAGATTGGAATGCAAGCATTGGAAAAGGCAAGGAAGGAAATATAGTGGGTGAATACAGGCTGGGCAAATGGAATGAAAGAGGGGACCGACTTATAGAGTTTTGCACGAAGTATAATTTAGTAATTGCCAACACCCAATTTAAAAATCATAATAGAAGAATATACACTTGGAAAAGCCAGGTGATACTGCAAGGTATCAGATAGATTATATCATGGCTAAGCAAAGATTTAGAAATCAACTCGTTGACTGCAAAACTTACCCTGGAGCAGACATTGATAGCGACCATAATTTGGTGATAATGAAATGTAGATTGGGGTTTAAAATCCTGAAGAAAAAGTGTCAGATGAATCGGTGGAATTTAGAGAAGCTTGAGGAAGAGGAGGTAAAGAAGATTTTTGAGGAGGACATCGCAAGAGGGCTGAGTAAAAAAGATAAGGTAGAAAATGTAGAAGAAGAATGGGAGAATGTTAAAAAGAAAATTCTTAAATCAGCAGAAGCAAACTTAGGCGGAATAAAGAGAACTGGTAGAAAACCTTGGGTTTCAGACGATATATTGCAGCTGATGGATGAACGTAGAAAATATAAGAATGCTAGTGATGAAGAAAGTAAAAGGAACTATCGACAATTAAGAAATGCTATAAACAGGAAGTGCAAACTGGCGAAAGAAGAGTGGATTAAAGAAAAGTGTTCAGAAGTGGAAAGACAAATTAACATTGGTAAAATAGATGGAGCATACAGGAAAGATAAGGAAAATTTTGGGGTACATAAATTAAAATCTAATAATGTGTTAAACAAAGCTGGTACACCAATATATAATACGAAAGGTAAAGTCGATAGATGGGTGGAATATATTGAAGAGTTATACGGAGGAAATGAATTAGAAAATGGTGTTATGGAGGAAGAAGAGGAAGTTGAGGAGGATGAAATGGGAGAAAAAATACTGAGATCTGAATTTAAGAGAGCATTAAAAGATTTAAATGGCATAAAAGGCACCTGGAATAGACGGAATACCTGTAGAATTACTGCGCAGTGCTGGTGAGGAAGCGATTGATAGATTATACAAACTGGTGTGTAATATTTATGAAAAAGGGGAATTTCCGTCAGACTTCAAAAAAAGTGTTATAGTAATGATACCAAAGAAAGCAGGGGCAGATAAATGTGAAGAATACAGAATAATTAGTTTAACTAGTCATGCATCAAAAATCTTAACTAGAATTCTATACAGAAGAATTGAGAGGAGAGTGGAGGAAGTGTTAGGAGAAGACCAATTTGGTTTCAGGAAAAGTATAGGGACAAGGGAAGCAATTTTAGGCCTCAGATTAATAGTAGAAGGAAGATTAAAGAAAAACAAACCAACATACTTGGCGTTTATAGACCTAGAAAAGGCATTCGATAACGTAGACTGGAATAAAATGTTCAGCATTTAAAAAAAATTAGGGTTCAAATACAGAGATAGAAGAACAATTGCTAAATGTACAGGAACCAAACAGCAACAGTGAAGAACATAAGAAAGAAGCCGTAATAAGAAAGGGAGTCCGACAAGGATGTTCCCTATCTCCGTTACCTTTTAATCTTTACATGGAACTAGCAGTTAATGATGTTAAAGAACAATTTAGATTCGAAGTAACAGTACAAGGTGAAAAGATAAAGATGCTACGATTTGCTGATGATATAGTAATTCTAGCCGAGAGTAAAAAGGATTTAGAAGAAACAATGAACGGCATACATGAAGTCCTATGCAAGAACTATCGCATGAAAATAAACAAGAAGAAAACAAAAGTAATGAAATGTAGTAGAAATAACAAAAATGGACCACTGAATGTGAAAATAGGAGGAGAAAAGATTATGGAGGTAGAAGAATTTTGTTATTTGGGAAGTAGAATTACTAAAGATGGATGAAGCAGGAGCGATATAAAATGCCAAATAGCACAAGCGAAATGAGCCTTCAGTAAGAAATATAATTTGTTTACATCAAAAATTAATTTAAATGTCAGGAAAAGATTTTTGAAAGTGTATGTTTGGAGCGTCGCTTTATATGGAAGTGAAACTTGGACAATCGGAGTATCTGAGAAGAAAAGATTAGAAGCTTTTGAAATGTGGTGCTATAGGAGAATGTTAAAAATCAGATGGGTGAATAAAGTGACAAATGAAGAGGTATTGCGGCAAATAGATGATGAAAGAAGCATTTGGAAAAATATAGTTAAAAGAAGAGACAGACTTATAGACCACATACTAAGGCATCCTGGAATAGTTGCTTTAATATTGGAAGGACAGGTAGAAGGGAGAAATTGTGTAGGCAGGCCACGTTTGGAATATGTAAAACAAATTGTTAGGGATGTAGGATGTAGAGAGTATACTGAAATGAAAGACTAGCACTAGATAGGGAATCTTGGAGAGATGCATCAAACCAGTCAAATGACTGAAGACAAAAAAAAAAAAAAAGGTGTTAAATATGTATTCTTTTTAAGAATATTTTTAGTGTAGAACTAATTAAAACCAACACTTCCTAAAATTTTCTTTGTGTTTAACTGTAAATAAAATTGAATTGTTACTTTTGATTACAATAACAATTTATATTTATAATAAGGGAGACATTTCTATGCTGAGTTACAGCATAATGCTGTAACTGTATTTGTTGTAATTTATAACATGTTCATTTTTCAATCATGGTTAATTTTTTTTTTTAGGTCTTTCAAATAATGATGTTTTAATTAGAATAATCTTCTGATATTAAGGGATTCTCACATGTGTTTATGAACTCAAGAATGTTGAAAGTGAATTGACATGTCTGCAAGGCTTCAATTATTTCTTTTTAATTTTTATCCTAAACTTCTTCAATCTTAAAGTTTGCTACAGAAGAATTCATAAGTCTTTTATACAACAAAGGAAATGAAAATTACTGACCTGTGAAAAAGATTTCCTCCAAGTTATGATTTTGGACATAATTTTTCAACCTTTTCAGTCTAGTTTCCTCTTTGCATTACAAAATTAAATTTAAACTATTTACAATCATATAGATGTAATATATCTACATGCTTGCACATACTCATACACTAAACTCTGTGTCAGAATAATTGTAGTAGAGCAAAGCATGTGTGTTATTCGGAGGTATTATCTTTTTCCATCTTTTGTTGTAAATGAAAACTTTTATTCACTGAGAACAAATGAAACTGCTTAATTTTCATTATTTTCATCAGTACATTTGAAAATTGCTAAAATATTTTTGCAATTCATAAATCTTGCAAGAACAAGAAGTAAAATGCATTGAAACAAACTAAGATTTTTTTAAAAGAATTAAGATAAGAACTTTTTTATTTAATGCTAATAATTTAGGGTGCATAAAATATCAAACTTCAACACAAAAATGGTAATATTAATGTGTGAAACTGCTTTAAAATTTCTTACAACAATTCGCTGATAGTTAGGGGAAAAGAATTAAAAGGTATTTTCAACAGTGTTCTTAATTTCCATCTACCTTTATTATTGGCTGATGTTTCCAACTTGTTTGCCAGCTGATGAATTAAAGATTGGTCTAAATGTCAATTTATATATTTTAAAAGAAAAAGGCACTCTAAATAAGATATTCTTAACTGAATAACAGATTCAGTCTTGTGTATATATGTATGTATGTGTTCCTTATGATTCAACACAGAAAATTATATCCCAATTTGCTTTTAATTAATGAATTGCTAGCTGTCAAGTAGGTGGAAGAAAAAATACAATATCACATACTGGTGTGCCTTTCATCCAAGTTTCCAGGTTTAAATCCTAATCAGGCCAGCAACTTTCTCAGAATATTAAGTTCATGTATCATATTCTCTTCAAGCTGGTGACCGAGGTCTTCAAGCTGGTTAAGTAAAAAAGAAATTATTATTTTATAAAAATAAGAAAAAATCATTAAATTATTTAGTTATGTTTATTTATTAAGTAATAGACAATAACTATTTGTTGAGGGGTTATAGAATACTGCGGTATGGATATCAACTCTATAATTGTATTTAACATAAGCTTACGCTGTCAGGGTAATATGTCAGTAGTCAGTATTTCCTCCATAATCTCCCTCACAGTCAATAGTGTTCTGAGACAGGAATCTTAATAATGTCTGGAAATGGTTGCTGTTATATTCTAACTCATTTAGCACAATTAATTATGAAATGAGTTGTGCTAGAGTATTTATTTTCATCTTGTTCTTGTTCATCTTGGTCATAATTTAATAGCGGTTTTAGACGAAGTTATTTGTTCTTTTACTTTCTTGTTATTCATTGACATTTACTTCACACTTTTTGCATGGTGAGGGAAGCAGATCTATTATATTTACTTTAGTAAGCATCTTGCATGATATTTGCTTTCTCATTCTCTAGATGCTTCAATACAGACATAGATATTCATTTCTCATAGCAGTGCTATTTTCACATGAACTATTTATACAACTTTGTTGGTAATAGAATGTATCAAATATAGATGTTTAACATCTTATGTAATATTATGCATGTGTTTATATTTTTTCATCATGTGGGCTGCGTTGCAATCCAGTTTTATTAATTCAAAAACCTCAACAAATATGTCTCTTCATTGTTTGAACTCATCTGTGTTTGGTTAAAATTCCTAAACCATTTAAGACAGCTCACTGGGCTGGTCTAGTGGTAAACTCATCATTGCAAATCAGCTGATTTTGAATTCTACAGTTCTAAGGTTCAAATCCTAGTAAAGGCAGTTACTTTTACATACATTTGAATACAAGATTGTGGATACTGGTGTTCTTTGGTGGTTGGATTTCAATTACCCACACTTCTCAGGAATGGTCGACCTGAGACAGAACAAGACTACACTTCATTTACATTCATACATGTCATCCTCATTCATCCTCTCAAATAATACCTTACAGTGGTTCCAGATGCTATCCACAAAAAAAAAGAGCTATTTAAGGTACCTATAAGAAAAATGAAAACTTCTTATGATTTATAGCTTTACTTATTCATCAACAGCAACATCTTTGAGATCAGCTATTGCTAGGGTAGAGGTACTATATATCTCAGCACATTTCTGTGTTTTTTTTTTTAATTTAAATTCACTATAACCTATTTGTATATAAATTCATATACATATGTATATGAATACTATACAATATACAATATACACTATATACAATACAATACAATACAATACAATATACACAATAATTCATTATTCTAATATAAATTCAATATCTACAGAACATACCAACAAATTCAAACATTTTACAATAATTATAAGGATTTAAGAATATTTACAAATTTATTTTAGTTTTAAAATCATAAGCCAGAGTGGTAATACCATTATATTAAGACATAATATATTAAGACATAACTCATCAGGATAACTTAATATCACAATAATAAATAAATAACTCCTCGTTATATTATTATGGTTCAAATCTTGTTCAGAAGGATCAAACACTGAACTCATAAATTAAATAAAATTATTCCTTAACAAAAAATTAATTATTACTTACATAAAATCAATTTTCCCCCATATTAAGCAATCCAAGGTTGCTGGCCACAATGCAGCTGAAAAAATGTTTACACTGAGCTCCATTAAAAAACACTTTAAGAACAATCATCCAAATTAGTAATAATAATCATACTGCATACCACAGACCAAGGTTAGAGTACTGGTGAACAAGCCTTCATATACATGCATGCATACGCGCGCACACACACACACACACACACACACACCACTCCCCCTACACACCTGAGATAAGTAACTTGTTACTGACCTTCAAATCATTCTGATTGATGTCAGAGTGAAATTGAAAAGTAAAGAGAAATAGTTAAAATAAAATAATTTGTTACAGTAATAAGTAAAGAGCTAATACATTTTATATAAAAATTAAATGATCTTCAACTAGCCTTTTAATAAAAAAAATATTTTACATCTGTGTGTCTCTTAGATTATCTACAAAATTCCTACACTATCAACCACTATGATATGCAATAACACAATCATTTTGCATCATGTTAAAAATAAACCAAATTAAGAATTTTTCCTTGAATGGAACATTACACACACACACACACACATACACACACACACACACACACACACACACACACACACACACACACACACACACACACACACACACACATACACACTCTCATATGTACATGCGCACGCATGTGTGTAGATAAGTAATGAAAAATATTTTTTAAACAATACATTTTTCATTGCTGCTAATCTGCTCATATGTAACAAATATAAATTTACAGAAAATACCTGAACAATATCATTTAGTTCAAAAAAAGTTATTGTTAAAATTATTTTTAAATTTGAATGAGCCTAAACAAAAACATTACAGGTCATACAGTTTGTGCATGTTTCAAACTGATTTATCTGACTTTTTAAACTTTTTTAATTTCACTTGCCCAAGTGAAATAAATTGTTTAGACAATTGTTTAGGTATGGCCAAGTGGCTGTTTTCAGTTTTGTACCTCACACTCCATGTCAGTGCCAGCCTCATGTTTACTGTATCTATCACGGGAAACAAAAAAAGAGTATTCTAAGTTTATGGGTTCATCAAGAGCATATCTCAAGAATTTATTGGTCTATCATTCCTTCTTTTCAATTGGCTTCCTTTATCACATTTTGTGTATGATCAACTGGTTTATGCTAATTTTCTGGAGTTACTTCATTAACTCCTCCACAAAACAATGATTTATCTTTATTAAACATTAGGAATTTATTACAGTTAGCTCCCTTACCTTCCTCACTTGTACCAAAGATTAAGCGTATTGGGTTAAATTGGAAATATAATATCGTACAATCTTTCAGTTGGATTAATTAAGCTGGCAATTCATTTTTATTAAAACAGAATATTACTTTTCTGTAACCAGTCATTTTTTTCTGTTTTTAAAGAAGTTGAGTCAGCAATTTTAAATAATTTTCATCACACACCATCATGAATAAAAACACAGTGAATTAGCATAATTCAATGGAGATGCAACAAAAATGTTATAGAATATTTAAAATTAATCCTCAATATTTTTATCACAGGTAAGTGAATATATTAATACAGAGGCGTAGTTTACTTTATGTTAATGAAACAGTAGAGTGAACTTTTTGAAGAAAGTTCATTGATCACTCTTTCTTTCTATCTCTTTTCTATAAATGAAGATGTAAATTTGGAGTTATCTAATAGTGAAAAATTAAATAGGTTATTTCATAAAAATGACAAGCCAATAATAATGAAATATCTTTATTTTAGTAATAATATCAGTAACGTTATCTAAAAAACAATAATATATTTTTATAGCTATACAATCTGTTAAGTTTTAAAATACACGCTGAACTTGATAATCTCAAATAAAATAAATTTTGAAATTAATTCTGATACGCTGATAATGCAGTAGATCTCATACTTATCTGATCTTTTAGTTATTTATATTTATATATTCAATATATACAAGTCAGCATAATACAATAATAATTTTTTGGAGAGGGTAGGGAGGAGAAATCCATTTACGCATGGAATGTCGGGTTCCCACTGGTGGTATTATTCAATCGCTATCAGCATACTACCTACTAAAACCACTGCCCTTTTTATCAGGACTCGACCAGAAACCGTTTAACTCATTACTTCAAGATAAGTGTTCGTATCTTAGCCTGCGAAGACCGCTACTTCACGACTATCCAGGTCACCATTTTTGGTCCTGAGAATGTTGCCAACGAATAGGTTGCTTAACGAATAGCA
The DNA here is from genome assembly GCF_047948215.1 of Lycorma delicatula. Lineage (NCBI taxonomy): Eukaryota > Metazoa > Arthropoda > Insecta > Hemiptera > Fulgoridae > Lycorma > Lycorma delicatula. The sequence goes on along the minus strand of NC_134455.1, from coordinate 21,540,554 downwards.
GCTCTCCCAGCTTCTCAGGTCACGGATCATCATCGCAATCACGTTGTGGGAGATCTGTGCTCTGAGATCCACTCCTAGTGTCCCTCGATCTCCCCCCCACCGGTCACATTTGAAGAAGGAGTGCTCGGCGTCGTCCCGTACACCGGAGCAATGGAGGCAGTCGGAGGACGGCGCTTTCCCTATGACATGGCGGTAAGTGCGGAAGTACCCGTGACCCGTTAAAAACTGGGTCACGTAGTACTCCACCTCTCCTCTCCATGATCTCCTCCGTCAACGGTCCGACCAGAGGGCTAAGCCTTACGGTTCATCGTCCTCTAGTCTCGTAGTCCCATGCGAGAAACGTGCGAGTCCGTTCCTCCTCGACGATGGTCTCCCGGTCTTCGTATGCCAGTCGCCTCCTGTAAGCTGCCTGGCACTCCCTTGCCAAAAGAGGAATGGGTATGACACCGGCGACCACCAGTACGATAGGCTCGGAAACCGTCCGATATAGGGAAGAAACTCGCAAGGCCGCGGTGCGTTGCAAACCGCTTTCCGTTTCTTTCGAATCTTAATACCTGGGTCCACACTTCCGCCCCGTATACAGGACGGAATACACCGTAGACATTATCAGTTAACGTCTGCTGGCCTTCAGTCAGCCGACATTTGCCATGAGCCGGCTGAGAGCGGTTATTGCTCTCGCAGTTTTGTCGGCGGCTTTCCGAAGCTGCTCAGTAAAGTTGAGTTTTCGGTCAATCATCATACCGAGGTACTTTGCGGCCGGCTTAGTCTCGAAAACCTCGTCACCAACCCGCAGGAGAAGGAGGTCATCGATTCGCTTCTTTATTAGAACCACGATCTCCGTTTTGCTGAGAGCTAGAAACAACCCATGGAAGACCCACAGATCACACCCCTTCTGGCAATCTCTTCTGTTCCCACCCTTGAATCGGCGCCTATTCGAAGCGCCGATCTGCACCAGTCCTCGTCCGCCGCTTCCATAGTTTCATAGTCGGAGGATGGTAAAAAAAAGGCTGACGAAAAATCAAACTCAGACACTAAATATTATTAAAACACTAGCCGATTTGCAGTGGAACGTCAAAGTTGATGTTTGTGAAACATCATAGAGTTCCAGCTCTTGTGTATGATTTAGATTCTATTTGTATATATGTCTCAAGAAATATATTCACGCCAAGACGAATATTTGAATCTAAGAAACTATAATATTTATTTGTGAATTCAAGTGACACTCCAATGAAAATATAACTCATCCGTAAAAGATGGTTGTTCAGTAAGGCAGATTAGACGGGCTGACCCAAAAGTCCCAGTAACAATTTGAAATTATTGAAAATGATTTCGACGCAATAACTGTTGTTATATTTGACTCAGCATCAAAGTATATTCCCAGAACATCCAGAAAACTCAAAAAGCGACTGGTTCCGTAGTGAGGTAATGAAATTTGTGAAGCGATTAAAAGGAAGAAAAACGCAAACAACGCTTAAAAAAAATGTTAAATTTTAAGAAATTTAATTGCCTTGACAGGGCGTATGCAAAGGACAAGCTCATTAGCAGAAATATGATCGCGACAGAGGTTTGGAAGAAAGTGGCCATTTATTTGTGAGTGTACATACTTTAGCCCCATAACTTTCCTTATATCTGAAGACGATCTAATAGATTCACCAAACGAAGTTGCTGAATCGTTATCCAATCAATTCGATGGAACTAGTAAAACAGCTAATTATGATGATTGTCTCAAGATCGGAAAACAGAACTTGAGGCTCACTTAAATTTTGGAATAGCAACGAATCTCTCGCACAATGTTCGTTTTGAAATAGACGAACTTCGCCGTTGGAGAAAACGGGCGATACAGCTCCCGGTTCAGACGAAATATATTACAACCAGACGAAATATAACCAGACAACTAAATACCTCAGCAAAACTTAGATCTCTTGAATTGTAGAATCACGTATGGTGGGCCGAAGAAAGTGAAAGAAAGCATTGTTCCAAACCCACAAAAATACAAAAATCTGGCAGAATCCATTTCTTTCCTGTTCCTTTAACGTGTGATATTAGAAAAATTATAGAGAAAATGATAAATTACAGAATTGTTTGGATTTTAGAAATTAAAGGTGTTTTTTTCTCGTATCAAGCAGAATTTCGAAGTAACATTCGACTATTGATCAATCGACCAATTCAGAAGACATAATATATAACAGTTTCATCACGAATAGAAAGTGTTGTAGACTTCTTTGATCTGCAGGAAGCCTTTTATATAACTTAAGGTCATAAGTAAATGATTCAGCTACATGAATGGGCTATTCGTGGCAATTTACTAGTATTACTTGGCAACTATATGAGCAACCGTACTTTTCAAGTACAGGATTATAATGAGTTCTCATCTGAAAAAAGATTAACACATCACAAGTCTTGCCGTTGAGCGGTAGCTTGTTCACGATCGCCACAGAAAACTGGTACTAGCTTTTCCAGAAGAAATCAGCAAGACCGTTTCGATTGAATCTTGATCTTGCAATCGTGTGTGACAGTAAAAATACAAATCTATTGAAGTATAAATTGCAATGGGCGATAAACACCATTAATGATGTTGCAAAGAACAACAGATTCAAATTTTCACCATAGAAAACATGCTGTGTACACTTCTGTAGGAGAGAATCATCATCACAGTCCTGTTTTGATGGCCATTTAATTCAGTACAATTTTAAGATAAGATACTATTGTTAGATAAATCCCTTACTTGGGGATTTCAGATACAGGATCTGAGTGTCAGGTGCAAGAAAGCTCTCAGTTTTATTAAATGTTTATTGAACATCAATTGGGGCTCAGAAAAGAGATGTTGCTGTGATTATATAAAGCATTGGTTCAGTCAAAGCTTGAGAAATGGTGTATTGTTTACTCATCCACGAAAAGACATCTAAAATAATTAGACGTCATACACAATGGAATTAGCTATGCCACAGTTGCTTTCTGTTCAAGCCAGGTGGAATATAACCTTTTAGGTCTGAAGGCCATTACATTATAGAAAAGAGATTGTACTATTAAGATATGCAGCAAATGTGGGACCTATCCTATTCATACAAATTATAATTTTTTTAATAATAATTCATGTGATGCTTTATATGAACACTGTGCCGCTTACTCCAGACCAGCCAGAATACAATACCAGAAGTGAGCATTTAAAAATGAAATTGATTGCCTAATAAAGTTGCACTTTCAATAAGAGAAATATTTCCATGACTTTTGCCATAACATAACAAGATTAGATCTCCCTTACAGAAAAATAAAAGAGAATACTCCACTGATAATCTAACAGGAATTTTCTTCAGTCATAAGTAACTATGATGGATATTCAATAGTTTACACAGATGGATCTAAAACTGATCATGGTGTTCAGTTTTAGATCCATCAGTATAAATAGTAAATTATCAATAAAAAAAATACAAATAAAATATTATAATAACAATGTACATAATTTACTGATCTTATTATTGTTGAATATCTAACATTTCATTAAAACGTTTCACAATCTTGAGGAAAGATGTTGAAAATTTTATTGAAAATCCACAAACAAAATAGATAAGATCACATTACTGACAAGCATAGAGACCGAAATTTAAATGAATGATAGATAAGGAAGCATACGGAGTAATTTTATGGCAGGAGATTTATTAATATATACTTAATATCTTTATTTATTATAAAATAAAGTATAAAAAGTAACTTCGAAGATCAGCTCACTAAAGCTTTGAGATTTAAACTTTTATAAAATGTTTTGGAAATTAAGACTGACTTTCTAATCAACAAGAACACATTAAGAAGATGGTGAAAGATCTTCTGGAAGTACATTTCCAGATATTTAAAAGTTGTCTCGATTACTTTATAGTTTTAAAAGAATTATTTTTTTAGGGATTTTTTTTTTAAGTTGAAATTTATTTTATCCCTAAATTTTTTCAGATTATCATAACTTACCTTTAAATACACAAACAACCTTCAGATACAGAATTCCAAAAAAAATTGAGAAGATTCTAGAATAGATTGGTAATTTACTTTGGAAGCTAAATTTGAATTTAGATAAGAATAAATTATACTTAACATTACTAAAAGTTTTATTTTATTCATTTTTTATAATACTTTATTTTTTAAAAGTATTAAAATATTTTTACCAAAGTAACATTAATCGTACTTTAGCTTTAAACATAATTAAAATTTTAGAAATTATTTTAATTCATAGATTTTTTAATTCCATTACTATGTAATATGAATTACTCATAATTAATTTTCATATAATAAAAGTGTCTGATAATATATTCTAAAAAAAAAAAACAGACTCTTTTACTATAACACATGTTTATCAGTATCATATCATTCTAATTATATGGATTTTCTGTGTTACTAATGATTACAGTAACAATACAAGAGAAAAGAAAAAAAATTAATTTAACACAAATGATGCAAGAGTGAGTTGACAAACACAGATATGCAGTTAATGAACGCATGTATTTGCCTGGTTTGTCACTATCTCAATCTGTGCTATAATGACTGCTATATTCTACATTCTCAGTCAGTGTTTTATATATTCTGATCTTTACCTTCCCCAAAAGTCTTTACTCCTTACACTTCCCACCATTACAGAAATAATTAAACAATGTATATTTACACTGGAATACAACTTGGTTTATTTCCTTACAAGATTTTGCCACAAATTTCTCTCCTTTTCTATTTGTCTTTACTTACTTCTTTACTTCAGATTCTACAACCTCTCTAATTCATAATAACCTTCTGTAACATCACATTTCAAAGGCCTCTAATCTTATCCATCCTCTTTCTAAAACCAAACTGGCCTTTGTCTGGTACACCTTTTACCACACATTCTATTCACTGTAAATATTATTTTAGCTTTTGTAAATATTATTTTATAATTTATTTTTTTATGCATGCACTGTTAGAATGATAGGGTAAGTAATTATTATCTTTGTTCATTTGGTTCCTCTGCTTTTTTTGGTATGGTAACAATTACAATTTTTATAAGTATTTCTAATTAAAAAAAAGAAAAAGAAAAAATCACTTATCTTTTCTTTATATGAGTGTAAATTTCACAAGATTATTCTCAATTTCTACAGCTTAAAAATTTTTACCACTAGGAAATATGTATACCAGATTTCAAATTTTTTTATTTATTGTCACAATTTAAAAATTATTCTTTCCAAAGGAGTGAATACTACAGACCAGTGACAAAATAGCTGTCACCATGTGAACTTCTTGGAGCTATTGGGCATGTTTGACTGATTCACTGTTGTCAATCACAACTATTAGTATAACTAATGTTTGCAATACATCTTATTCAGTGGGATAGGAACACTTGGGAATGGTGTTCCCGTACTGTTTTTTTTTTTTTGCTAAAATTGAACTTTGGCATATATATTGTGGTATTCTCGTTAAAAGAATTTAAAAATAGTAAGTAATTATAACAAATAAAGTTCATTTGCAGACCGGCTGAAAAAAGGTGTTTTTAATGTAACTATGAACAATGCATTACTAACCCGATTGTATACAAATTATAGGTGGGCATGGCGGCAGATGCCAGTGGTTTGCCTGTTGCTGGGGTGCGGTCTACTAAAGTCTAATTTTGTCTGTGCGTACAACTCCTTGTCCTTTTTCCCTATCCTCTGCCAGTTGCTGTTTTGTCAGTTTGTGTGTGTGTGTCTACCAACTGCTGGAGTGCTGCATGTTGATGAGTCAGATGATAAATTTTCAGTGTGAGTACGATTTGCAATTGTTAAATGTGTCTTACTTTTTACTTATGTTTCATGTTCACAAGTTTTTAACCTATAAAACTGTTAACTACCTTACCATGGAACTGTGCAGGAAAAAAACAACAAAAAACACTAATGTTGTTCTTTAATCATCCTAAAAATGAAGGCATAACATAAAAGATGAAACTGCCTATAAAATTGTTGGGGGCATCTATCTCAGAACTGAATAATCTACCTTCAGATGACGAAAGTGAACTACCAGCTGTGACTAAATTCACTTCTTTATCTTTATCTTAATCAGTGGCAGAAATGAATTAGATCATAGTACTTCAAAATGGACATGACCTTCTATATGGACTAGAGAAATGTGGGATCGCAAAAAGGATGTGTTTCCTTGGATAGATTGCCAAAATGATAAATTAGGCTGCACACTATGCCAGCAGGCTTTTCACCTTGCTGCATTTAAAAATGAACATAACCCCAATTTCAAAAGAATGATTTTCATACAGAGTCACTTTCAGTGGGTATACAAAGCCAATTGAACTCCCTGTTTTATAAAACAAAAGGTTTATTTGCATTAACAGTTGGAGGATCACATTATAGCAGAAGGCATTTCTGCTAAGGCTTAATCGGAAACAACTAAAAATTCTTTGACAAAATAAATGTGTCTCACAATGAACCAAATATAAAAATATTTAAACCAGTGCACTGCCTGGTTAAAAATGTTAGGTCTTTTTCTCATCATCTTGAGCTTTTAAAGCTCCCAAAGTTAAATGAACTGGCTATTGGTATTTGGATTACACTCTAGATTTAGTGCCAACAAAAATTGCTAATCACATTTCAGGTGAAATGAAAATAAGAATCACCCAACAGGTTTTGAATATTTCAGGTAAAATTTCATTAATAACTAATGAATCTACAAGCTGGGAGCTAAATTTACTCTGATTATTTATATAAAATGTGAAACCAGCAAAGAGCTTTCATCAAACTTTTTATTTTTAAACCTGATTTAACTGCCTAATCAAACGTCTGATACTGTTTTTCAAGTCCAATTAAACTGTTTGAATAAAGGTCAGTTCAATGATGACTATCTCTAAGAGAATTATGTCGCATTTGCCTAATGGTAGTGCTAGTGTCATGTTAGGAAAGAAATCTGGCTTTTTAGAAAAATTTGCTCAAAAAACACCCCAACATTTTTCTCTGGCACTGCATGAACCACAGGATAAAGTTAACTGTGAGTGATTCAGTCGATGATGTGGATGCTATTAATCATTTTCAAATTTTTATGGATAAATTAAATACTTCTAATAGGAAATCATCTAAAAAAAAACCAGCAGGAATTAGATGAATGTGATAATGAACTAGACCTGCAACTGAACAAAACTGGGCATAGGTACAACATGGGTGTGAGCTCTTTCAAGTCAGGAACAGTGATATATTATGGGTATCAATACTACTATCTCAATGAGGCTAAAGATAATAAAAATAGAATTCCATCTGAATGGGCCATTACAATGCGTTAATTAAATGTCTAATGTCATCTCAATTCCTGTCTGATTTGACTGACAATCATGTATGACATTAGCTGAACTTTCAATGATGTCACAATGTCTTCGAAGCAGAAAAATGATAATCATCTATGCAGCAAAGTCAAGAGAAGTATACAATTTTTTGAAGTCCTTAAAGATAAATGTGGGACCAAATGCCTTGAGGCCAACATAGCAGTAATTGAGGGTAACTTTTGTGTCATACCTGTAAAATATAATGCTAAAATGTGCACTATTAACGATCAGCAACTGCTATCAAGTACAATAAACAACCTTAAAAGAAGACTTTTAACTACAAGAAGTAGTAATAGGCCATAAACTTGCAATTGCAGGCTTTAAATAAACCTGTAGAATATGAATACAGTAAGTCTGAGTTAGAAAACCATAGTGCCAGATTCAGATTAAATTCAAATAAAATAAAAAAAACAGCTATAGAGATTATCTGGAAAACAGCTCTGTTGTTCTAAGGATTTAAATCCACTGCTGAATTGCTCCATCAGTTATACCATGTAGTTCACTAGAGTGTGAGCATTATTTCAGCCACATGAACATAATTATAACACCCACTAGTACTATGACGACTGTTCATTCTACATGATTCGGTTTTTATGCTCATTAAGCTTAATGGCTCAAATATCTGGAAATGGATTCCTGAGCCTTATGTGAGGACATGGTTACAGAAATATTTAACCGCTAATGACACAAGAACACAATGAGCTAAGCCTGCTTACAACACTAACATGGTTGAAGACATTTTTGCTGAATTCTTATAAATATCTTTTGAAAGAAACTTAATTCAAATAAATGTAGTAAATTTAATGTTTTGATTTAAAATTAATAACAACTAAAAAGTAATTTAACATTTTTTTTTTTGGCCTAGGTTAAATGAATAGACTTGTATTCTCATGCCTGGTATGTTAAAATAAATAAATAATGATGATGTTTACTGTTTCTTTATTTTTATATAATCCCTAGCATTCTTTAGTTCAAAAGGGAGTTTGTGTCTTTTACATTAATTTACTGCTATTCAATACAATATCCCAATATCCTTAAGATTTTTAGTGTTTCCACACTGGAAAATTTACAACTACACTACTGATCTTGTAGTAATGTGTTACATATGAACTAAAGACAGGTTAAATGCAAATACCATGCAGTAAATGAGAAGAGGATAATATTAACAACATATAAATGTCTTTTACAGATTCTGGCCAACCAATCCTAAAATTTGTGGTTAGTTAAACCCCAACCACCAAAGTACATTGGTATCCACTATTTCGTATTCAAATCCATACAAAAACAACCAATTTTTACCAGGATTTGAACTTGAGAACCTTTGACTTTGAATCAGTTGTTAAACAGCTGATTTGTGATGAGTTTACCAGTAGACCAGCCCAGCAGAACATTTTGTATATAAAAAAATTGTTTTTAAGTAGAAACCATGTTTTTCCATATACTATACTATGATATACAAAAGAAATATCATTCACAGCATATTAATAAAAATGATCCTTTATTAACTTCTTATAAGTAAATTAGGGAAATTTGAGAGTTTCAAACTAGGTGATTCATATGATTATATCTGCGGATTATTACCTACAATAATATTTTGTTTAAAATTTAGTAATGAGTTTCAACCTTAATATTATCGCAATACAAGTTATTTATTCCATAAGTAAATGCTGGATAAATAATGTTACTGAATTTTTCTATAATTTGTTTGGCAGTTAAAGTTTAATTCTTCTTCTAAAGATAAAGTTCAAGATTTATTTTGAAAGTTCAAAGTTCAAAAGTTATTTACTTCTAACCTTACATATATATTTTTTAAATATATGTAATAAATTTAGTAATTTTTTTTTTTTAATTTAGTAATCTCTTGACCTTACTTATAATCTTATTTATTTAGTAAATTCCTTAACTAATGAAAAAAAAAAATATTTCAGAATAATTTTAAAAATTTGTAAATATTTCTGCAAAATTAAAAAATTTATTTCCTTCATCTCCAGAACCCAGTTTGCAATGTGTCTCCTCTGCCTCCTACATCATATTTCATTGTACTTTTATTTTAAAATTTTGAAAATCCTCAATTTCTTTTACTTTTCTGTTTTTTTAATATATTTTTGTTGATTAAAAAAAATTAATATAATAAATATTATTATACAGACAGATCACCATTTCAAATAACATGACAATATATTTTCATTGTCCAGTGATATTAGTCAGGTAAATGTTAAAAGGTAAACACACACACCCACCCAACACACACACACACACATGTGCGTGCGCATATACACACATACATATATATATATACCATTACATATATACATGAACACATCTATAAAAACACATACAGATTCATCCTAGTTTTTTATTACTTTTTTGCAAAAAGGTAATCTTAAAGCATTCTGAAATATAAAAATCAGATATTGAGAATTTTAATCCGTTAATTTTCCTTGTTATAGTTATCATGGAATGCTTGAATAGTTATCTCATTTTCAGAGTGAATTCATGTCAGAAGGCTAACTACTGTTGAAGCATTTTGTGGTATCTTATCTACCACATTAAATGTCAATTTACAAATTATAGGTAGGCTTAATTATATGCTCTGAATTCATTTTCATCCTTATGTATACATAGTTATGTTACTAATTATTAAAAAAATATTAATTATCTGTTAACTGAGTTATTAATTGGAAAGTCATGTCTTAAAATTGAAATGAAAAGAATTTTATATTTTAAGAATATAATGTTCATTACATTCGGAAAGTCGATTTGCAGTATGCTTCAGAATTATGTGGTCCATTCTGTTCTTTCGGCGTTAGGTTGGTTGCCTTATGGGTTAGTTGGGCGTTGGTCAGTTATAAACCAAAACGTCAGTTGTTGAGTTGTGTTTGAATGTGCTTCAGTTCATTTCATGTCGTTTTGTTTGTCGGAATCAATAGTTGCGACAAACATAATGGTTCTTCCAGTACAGAAACGCATTTTTTTCGTTGAACACGTCTTTCGTGAAGGTGATACATTTACTGATTTAGAGAAGCACAAGTTTTCGGAAAAGTTTCCAAATATTCCTGTTCCTCACCGCTACTCTTGTTCGAAGTCTTATCAAATAATTTTGTGCAACAGGCTCTGATGAAGAAGCTCATCTAAGTGGAAGACCATCGAAATTAAACGAAGAAAATTAGCTTGAATTTTCGGATGCTAAAGCCGAAAATCCATCAAAGTCAATGCGTAAGTTAGCACAGCAGCAAGATATCGGGCTTGCTGCCGCACATAACCGTAAGAAATGCTGAAACTTTTCCCATACAAAGTTAAGTGTGTTCAAGTACTGAAACCTACAGATAATGCCAAAAGACAGTTTTAACAAGCTTCATTAGTCAGTTAACAGCACTGATCTCTATATAACTGGGTAGAGGGCTCATGTATTGGAATTGGTAAAAACTAGCGTCACCAAATGAGTGGCTAGAACTAAATAAAATGAAACCATCTTTTCGCATGCGCAGAGGTAAGTGTAGAAGTAGGGATAAAACCACTTTTTAAAATTTTCTACAACTGTCCGTAAATTTCTGTTTGTGTTGCAAAAATGACCTTTCTTTTGGTTATCTGACTTGAGTAAAATAAACATCCTTACCATCACGATTATAGTCGTGCAAACGTACAATGGTTTTGCTTAGTTCTCAGCCATTTACACTGCGGCGCTGGATTATGTTTCAATATTGAACACTTAATTGTATTTTATGCCATAAGGTTCCTCTATCCATTTATATAGAGATCAATGGTTAACAGAAATTGTAAAAAAGCGTTGTTAGTTCCAACAGGATGGCGCCAAAGCACCACAGCTAACAGGTCTATGACTATTTTATGAAATGTTTTTGGTGAATGAATCATTTCGAAGGTCATCCGATCTGACTTCCCCAGATTACTTTCTGTGGAGGGCAGTGAAACAAGCAGTGTATTACAACAGATCACGTACGTTTGACGAACTAAAAACTGCAATAACGGCATACGTTCGAGACAATCCAGTACATCACCTGATTAAGGTGTTTGAAAACAAATTGAAACGTGTGCATTTATCACCAGTACCAGAAATTATTTCACTAATATTTTATCATTATTTCATATCAATTTTTTTTAAAGTTTAAGGCAAATCAAATTTTTTCTTCTAATTTTAGATTCAAATGATTACAAATCTTTTAGTTACTGCATGCCAGTAACATGCTCTTGTTTATTGAAATTTAAAAGACAACCAGTACTATTAAATTTGGTGATGTATAAGAATATGATAATTAAGTGGGTATTGGTATGACTTCTCATACATTTATTACTTTTTCTTATTTTATAAGTAATCCTTGAGAAGGTAAAGTTGTTGTCAAACTGTAAGGTTTGCTTAGTTTTGTTTACTATGTTAATCTGGGTGGAGCTTATGAGGAGATATAAAAAATTGTCATACATACATACACACATATAAACACACACACACAGTCACAAAGCAGTGGCTCCCTTCTGTACCAAGACTAACAAAAAGATCAATCATTAATAGAAATTACCTGTGAATCCAATCAAATATTGCTTCAAACGACCACTGTCCATTTTCATTAAAATTAAATTATCCTGCAAATGATAATTATTGATACTTCAGTTTCAGCTGTTGGTACCAAACCTGTAGTTAAAAATAGTTTTTTGCTACTTTATAACTTAAATTTCTGTCACTTGAAAGAGAGTATAAATGTGATAAGAAAACAATGAAAAAATCTAAAAAAAATTTACTTGAATTAATTCTGGGCAAAAGATAAAAGGTTGGCATAACAGTGAACAATGTGATAACAGTTAATTGCAGTTTTATGTATTTTTGTTTGTACGTTGATTATAACAATTAAATAAGGTATACTTTGCTTTAATAATCTCATTATCCCCAAATCAAAATAATAACAATACTAGTAATAAATAAAATAAATTTTTACCATAAAAATTAATTCTTTGCTGATTACTTCAGTCACTACATGGGACTTAACACTTTAGCAGTATTTTACTGTTAAGTCATGGAAAATAAATTTCATTGAAAAAATAAAGAGTAGAACTGAATTAATTTCGCCTGTTAAAGTTTATGAACATATAATTACTCATATCAAGACAAAATAACATTTGTATGTAGTAATGTGTGAATGTATAAATTTGGATCTGTAGTTTGAGCTTTAAATAAATCGTTATGAAAATGTTAATTAAATAAGTTAATCATGTGTAAATTAATAAATCTTTCCACAAAAATTGTCTCAGTATAAATATTCTCTGATTCTTATTTTAAATACAAACTAAAGAATTGTAATATAATGTTAGTGTTACACTCCCTACTAATAAAGGCATTGTTTCTACAGAGAGGGGGGACAGTAATTTTTTGCCTTGCAATCTCTCCCAATCTTTCTTACAGTGATCCATGTAAAGAATCTGGGGAACAAACAGCAATGGGCGGAGTTATCTTATACAACTATGAGTGTTCATTATACATCTGATTTTTGTAGTGAAACAGGAGTGAATTTCACTTATAGAACTAAATATCACCAATATTCCATTGGACTTTGAACTAGCCATGGTGACTGACTTCAGTGAAATGTTTACCTAAATGAAGAAAGCAACAGAAATCCCTTTACTTCTCACTATCTTAGTAAGCTTGGTATAGAATACTTGTAGTTATTACAAATAACCTGAGAATGCACTCCCTTTTTGTGAATGAGTTATGTCTATGTGTATGTTATGAGCTAGTAATTAATGGAACTAATATAAATATACCAGTGTTACAGCAATATTATCTCTAAAGTTTGTAAGGAAATATTTAAACTTATTTATAATTTATTATAACCTAAATATGATTAAATTTACCTGTAAAGAGGCAGTCCATATAAACTTAGTGCTTGACTATATAATCCATATAGATTAAGTCTATTAATGTATAGACAAAGTTTATATAATCCAAATAAATTTAGTACCTATTATTATCTTCACATTAACAAAATTTCTAAAATAATAAATTTAAATTACTTATTTATAAGTCTCACGTTAAAAAAGTAATCAATATGCAAATATTTTACAAAATAATTAATACTGCACTGTTAATTGTTTAATCCATTATGCATTACACAACCACCTGATGGTTCTGTAATGCCTTGAATATCACAGGAATACATACCATCTTCTGAAGGAAGAGAAATAAGGTTAAAGTCAAATACTGAAGCCACACTAATTCCTGTAAATCACTGTTTAATAGTGATACTGTTTGGTACAATTTCACTGCACTGGATGCTATTAATATTTATTAGTGGTTACTGATCATCTCATTTGTTGTACTTGAAAGAAATAAAAATTCCAGGATCCTAAAATTAAAAATTTATTATAAAAACTTTTAAGTTTGTTCCTTAGTATAATTTATCTTCATTTAACTTTAATCTTTCTCCTGCTTCACTTGTATTTTAGGCCTCATTACCTATTGACTACATTAGTCTTTTTTTAATTTTGTATCAGTTACTTTATATGAAATAAAATTGATATTGAAGCTGTTGGAACTGGTCTACCCAGTGCTTTTTTTGTCATACCGTACTACAAAACTTCTGAGTAGAAGTTGTAGAAATATCTTTGGTAGATGGACATTGTTTATCCTTTCAACATGAGTTTTCCAATAATGATAGAGTTCATTATTATACCTAAATGAAGAAAACAACAGAAATCACTTTACTATCTTAGTAAGCCTGGTATACAATATAGGTGTGTCCACACTTGTATCTGTATGTTACAGCGTGATATATTCCCATCATGTTATTTATGATATGAATTGCATGATATATCATTATCATGCTACTTTAATGAACCACTATTGGAAGCCATGAAAAGTAATAAAAGTATCTTCTAAGCTATATTGACGTGCGAGATCCAAATTATCAAGTCTCTGTTGAATGAACCATGCTATGAATGCATGTCTACTATATGATTTATTTACATAGGTTCCTGATAGTAGCTAATCATAGGATAAATCAGTACTTTAAATGATTTTTACATTTACATGTGCGTATAGGATTTTTCATTTCATTTTGTTCATGGTATCTTTAATCGATAAGGACTGATAGAAAATTTCAAATATGGTAAAAAATATATGGCAAATAAAGACTGCGAGAGGCACAACTGGTGCAGTAGTGCGCACACCACGTGTTATCTACGTAAACAAACTTTCTCAAATGAAAATATTGTAAAAAATGAAGCACTGGGGGCTAGTAGAAAATATTAGTGGGAGTGTCACTCCAGAAAATTTTTTTCTGGGTCTTTTCAAGGTCCATGGTTAAAGTTTTCATTTTAAGCACATTGTGCTTAAAATAAAAACTTATTTGGTTTATTCGAATAAATAATAAAATGTCAATACAGATATTTTTTAGTATTATTAGATAATAATAAAACATCCGCTTAAAACCATTATAATCCAGTGGTGCTTAATTTAAATTTCTATGTACACAGAAACAAATATATAATTAGTTTTTACTGATTACCTTCTCTTTCGCTCTTCCAGCTGTTTTTGGACAGATTTGGCAAAGAGCTCTTGCTTTCCTCCATCTTCTGATTACTACTGAAAAAACAACTAAATCACTTTCATATTCCTTCCACCGACTAAACTAGAAAAGGGAACGAACAAGTAACGATCCATACACACGCGGAGTAAAAATAAACTACTTTCCACCAGCACACCAGGGTCGGTACTGCGGGAGCTACAGTACTCTCCCTTCCCCGCAGTCTAGCTTGCAGCTTCCTATGTACGCATGCGCACAACATCCAAACACCACGCTTCTGAAAATGTGAAGCGCACAGTTTCATACAAAGATTTTCGTATCTTTTTCTTAAACTGGGAGATGACTACTAACATTAAAGTTTAAGGATTATATATTGTACAAGTATAAAGAAAGAATTAAAGAAAAAGGGCTCATTATATTAAATGTTATCGATAATATCAAGTGGAAATAGGGGATGCTGCAGTTTCACAGTGCCTATACACGAGCCGCCACTGAAATGAAGTCTAATTAAAAGATTGCCAAATGTACAGTAAATAAATAATGCAGGTATTAATTAATTTTGTTCTTAACAAATCTTCAGTGTTAAGGTTTATCTGACTACCACTTAAAGTAGCTCTTTTAAACCTGCAAGGCTTTGTAAATTTATATTAACTCAATAAATTATTATCATTTGCATTATAGAATAGTCTCAAATGTGGAAGAAGCAATATGCTTTACTTTACCTAAAAAGTGTTTTATAACTAAAAATTCCAACAGCTTTGAATACTATGATTAAACTAAAAATATGTACATGACTAAGGTGGTTGTTTGATTTGATTACAAAAGGCAGCTATAAAAATGTGCACTATCATGGTAAAAATTAAGTTAAATTAAATTACATTAAATGTAATTAAATTAAATGTAAACATTAGGAAAATTATTTCCATATGGAAAAATTATCATAATAAAAAAATTCGTAAAATAAATGAAAGAAATCCAATCGTGATATTTCCTGATTAAAAGATAGATTTCTTTATCGGCTAGATTTAAATAAAAATCTAAAAAAAAACTCTTTGTAATATAATATGGAGTTTGAACAACGCCTCTTGTGTGCGATATTTTATTTTATATAATTACGTCATATTTTTACAGCATTTTATATTAAAATATTAATAAATACAATCTTGCAAAGTATTTTTTTCTTTTGTTTTTGTAAAATGTTCTCAAATAAACTTCCTGCTTTACTTTTTCATATTTTACGTTCGGTAGATATGAGGGAAACATTTTCTCTCCATTACCCCCCATTTTAAAAATACAAAACGCTTTAAACAAACTCTCATGAATATTTCGTTTTATACGTCGTCCTGTATGCGTAATCATCAGATCAGGACTGGTATATAATATCCGGATGTAAAAAATTTCAACCGGGACATTTTTATTGTAGTCCTTACGAAGGATGTTTAATCAACACTGCATATGAAGGTTTTTTGTTATAGAAATTATCCATCATCAGATGACTTGTTTGATGAAATATACCTCCCTTTTTATATACTACAAATTACTACGTCCTAAATTCTCAATTTTTATTATTTAAATGTATTTACTCCAAATATCGCTTTAATGAATTTTTCTGCCTTCCTTTGTACTATATTTCTTTTTTTCCAATCAATTAAAATTGGATGTCTTAAAATAGAGGCAACTAGAATAATTCGTCTCTACAAAATTCATTACAAAGCACTATATTCAAATTTTCAAGAATATTTTTCTATTTATTAGATCTATGTTTAAAACTAGCACATCTCTTTCTAGCATGAAAGCTCTCCTTTATTGTTCCAATCTATTTTCGATGTCCGCTTCGTTCATTCTTGTAGTTTTATAATTTAAATAAAAAAATTCTGCAACGATTACACAGTATTATGTTCCTATGTCCTTAGATTTAGTTCCTCATTGTCCTCCTTTGCTCGTTGTTTTTTTTTTTTTTGTCTTCAGTCATTTGACTGGTTTGATGCAGCTCTCCAAGATTCCCTATCTAGTGCTAGTCGTTTTATATCGATATACCCCCTACATCCTACATCCCTAACAATTTGTTTTACATATTCCAAACGTGGCCTTCCTACACAATTTTTCCCTTCTACCTGTCCTTCCAATATTAAAGCGACTATTCCAGGATGCCTTAGTATGTGGCCTATAAGTCTGTCTCTTCTTTTAACTATATTTTTCCAAACGCTTCTTTCTTCATCTATTTGCCGCAATACCTCTTCATTTGTCACTTTATCCACCCATCTGATTTTTAACATTCTCCTATAGCACCACATTTCAAAAGCTTCTAACCTTTTCTTCTCAGATACTCCGATCGTCCAAGTTTCACTTCCATATAAAGCGACACTCCAAACATACACTTACAAAAATCTTTTCCTGACATTTAAATTAATTTTTGATGTAAACAAATTATATTTCTTACTGAAGGCTCGTTTCGCTTGTGCTATTCGGCATTTTATATCGCTCCTGCTTCGTCCATCTTTAGTAATTCTACTTCCCAAATAACAAAATTCTTCTACCTCCATAATCTTTTCTCATCCTATTTTCACATTCAGTGGTCCATCTTTGTTATTTATACTACATTTCATTACTTTTGTTTTGTTCTTGTTTATTTTCATGCGATAGTTCTTGCGTAGGACTTCATCTATGCCGTTCATTGTTTCTTCTAAATCCTTTTTACTCTCGGCTAGAATTACTATATCATCAGCAAATCGTAGCATCTTTATCTTTTCACCTTGTACTGTTACTCCGAATCTAAATTGTTCTTTAACATCATTAACTGCTAGTTCCATGTAAAGATTAAAAAGTAACGGAGACAGGGAACATCCTTGTCGGACTCCCTTTCTTATTACGGCTTCTTTCTTATGTTCTTCAATTGTTACTGTTGCTGTTTGGTTCCTGTACATGTTAGCAATTGTTCTTCTATCTCTGTATTTGAACGCTAATTTTTTTAAAATGCTGAACATTTTATTCCAGTCTACGTTATCGAATGCCTTTTCTAGGTCTATAAACGCCAAGTATGTTGGTTTGTTTTTCTTTAATCTTCCTTCTACTATTACTCGTTGTTTTAATTTTTTTATTTATTTTTTAACAACGTAATGATTTTTTTAATACAATAAACTTATGACATTCAGATTTTTTTAAGCTAATTTTTTATTTCTGCTAAAAAAAAATATCATTAGCCAATTTCAACATGTTTATTTTTTCTGTTTAACTAGTTACACATCTCTCAAATTATTAGTTTTTATATTTCCTATGATCTCTTCTTAATAGTCTGTCCTCGTCCGGGGAACCGACCGCAAGATTATTTTATTCTAAACATAATTTCCTAACTTATGTAATGAAGCGATAAAGTTGTTTTCTTGACTGAGGATATTTATGCGACCAAGACATTGAAATAAAACTTTACTGTAGAATTAAACAGAAAAAATGAAGATAGGGATTAAAGCCTCAGAAACCTTAACATATACACAAAGCTAATTAGATGCGAGCATTTAATTTAATTCTGTCTTGTTTGTAGGGTACATTATTGATTTGGTTTACGTTTTTAAGCGTAGTACTTCATTCATATGATTTTATCCTTTTCTTAAATAAAAAAAAAAATAAATTACAACTTTAATAAATTGGTAAATTGAGATAAATAAACAAGAGTGATAAAAACGGGTTATTTCAGCAATTAAATATACAAATGCTATAAAGATATTCCGTGATGTTGCTATTAATCTTTATTGTTTACTTAAATATTTACGCAAGAACCATTTTTAATAAATTAATAAAAATGAAAAATACTTTTTTGATTATGCAAAAAGTAAAATTATTAAAAAAAAAAATTGATTTTGTTACTAAATACATAATTAGTTTAACTAGTCATGCATCAAAAATCTTAACTAGAATTTTATACAGAAGAATTGAGAGGAGAGTGGAAGAAGTGTTAGGAGAAGACCAATTTGGTTTCAGGAAAAGTATAGGGACAAGGGAAGCAATTTTAGGCCTCAGATTAATAGTAGAATGAAGATTAAAGAAAAATAAACCAACATACTTGGCGTTTATAGACCTAGAAAAGGCTTTCGATAACGTAGACTGGAATAAAATGTTCAGCATTTTAAAAAAATTAGGGTTCAAATACAGAGATAGAAGAACAATTGCTAACATGTACAGGAACCAAACAGCAACAATAACAATTGAAGAACATAAGAAAGAAGCCCTAATAAGAAAGGGAGTCCGACAAGGATGTTCCCTATCTCCGTTACTTTTTAATCTTTACATGGAACTAGCAGTTAATGATGTTAAAGAACAATTTAGATTCGGAGTAACAGTACAAGGTGAAAAGATAAAGATTCTACGATTGCTGATGATATAGTAATTCTAGCCGAGAATAAAAAGGATTTAGAAGAAACAATGAACGGCATAGATGAAGTCCTACGCAAGAACTATCGCATGAAAATAAACAAGAACAAAACAAAAGTAATGAAATGTAGTAGAAATAACAAAGATGGACCGCTGAATGTGAAAATAGGAGGAGAAAAGATTATGGAGATAGAAGAATTTTGTTATTTGGGAAGTAAAATTACTAAAGATGGACGAAGCAGGAGCGATATAAAATGCCGAATAGCACAAGCGAAACGAGCCTTCAGTAAGAAATATAATTTGTTTACATCAAAAATTAATTTAAATGTCAGGAAAAGATTTTTGAAAGTGTATGTTTGGAGTGTCGCTTTATATGGAAGTGAAACTTGGACGATCGGAGTATCTGAGAAGAAAAGATTAGAAGCTTTTGAAATGCGGTGCTATAGGAGAATGTTAAAAATCAGATGGGTGGATAAAGTGACAAA
Source organism: Lycorma delicatula (assembly GCF_047948215.1). Classification (NCBI taxonomy): domain Eukaryota; kingdom Metazoa; phylum Arthropoda; class Insecta; order Hemiptera; family Fulgoridae; genus Lycorma; species Lycorma delicatula. Next base: position 21,520,872 of record NC_134455.1, on the reverse strand, counting down.
TGAAGAGGTATTGAGGCAAACAGATGAAGAAAGAAGCATTTGGAAAAATATAGTTAAAAGAAGAGACAGACTTATAGGCCACATACTAAGGCATCCTGGAATAGTCGCTTTAATATTGGAAGGACAGGTAGAAGGGAAAAATTGTGTAGGCAGGCCACGTTTGGAGTATGTAAAACAAATTGTTGGGGATGTAGGATGTAGAGGGTATACTGAAATGAAACGACTAGCACTAGATAGGGAATCTTGGAGAGCTGCATCAAACCAGTCAAATGACTGAAGACAAAAAAAAACAAAAAAAAAAACTAAATACATAAAACTTGGACTAAAAACAGCGAGAAAGTACAGAAATATATTATACTGTTGTCCCAGGAGATTAAGGAAATGCGGCAATAAGAGCGCGTTCACATAGTACCGATCATCCGCAACTGCGAAGATGAACCGAAAAAATTATTAGCGAACGTCGAAAAAATGAAACTCGATCTGTGTATCTATTTGGAGTTACAGAAAAGTGTAATCATCAGTACTTGCAGCATACTAAGGAAATTCCTACAATGAAACAGTTAAATAGCTTGACGAAGAAGGTCTGCACTAACTATACCACCATACAGTAGTTAATATTTGAGTTAAAAATAATAAATTATCATTATTAATTTTTAAATAATTTGGGAAATTCTTGCCGAAAATAATTTCTGAAATTGTCAGAATTGACTGCTTTTTAGTAACAGGATTAATTTATTGGTACCTAAAAATTCACTGTTAATAAATTTAGTGGTAAGAGTTGTACTAAGATGAGGATCCCCGGAGCTGTGAACTCGTCCTGCTCTTCATGAAACGAAGGAGAGCTGAATTAGAAATGTTTTGAGGAAATTAGAGAACAGTAAACAAACAATGGAAAACCAGTACAATGTCAATAAGTATTATATAGGTATGAAATCCATATAAATAACAATTTGCAGTCATTAGGATTGTTAATTATTTTCAAGACGGTTATTATTCGTTCAAAGTTTAATATTTGCAATAATTATTTTTAATTAATGTAACGAGTAGCTGACAAAAAATCAAAGTAACTGATTTACATGTACTTGTTTTATTACTACTGTAGATATTCATCACGTTGTAGCTTAAAGGATTTTTGTTTGTACATGTCAAATGTATCGACTAACAGAATGTGTATCTTTTATTCTTGCATTTCAAATAACGTGATAGAAAATGAACTATATAAACGAAAGCGTAGTCTCAGATCTACTTAAGAAAATATTAACTATATCGACTTAAAATATAAATTACATCGGTTGACATAATTTTTGTAGCGTTAATGAAAACTCTCTTTTTCTGTTTTATTTTATTATTTATTAAAATATCTATTCGTAGATTTGTCCTACACGTCCCATTTCCTAGTACCTGTTAAACTTTCTACCTGTGATTTTAAGGACTCTATTTCTTTAAAATTAAGTTTGATTCTGTCTTGCGTGAAGTCAAGTTTATTTTAGTAATTTTGTTATATTATATAAAATGGCAGGTTCTAATCGTCGATGTTGCAAAAATCAGCGGATAATTTTTTTTATATATGTGGAAGATTTACTTTAAGTTACAGACTAGATCTAAATCACAGGAAGTCAAATAGCCTTTATATTTTAAGTGCCAAATTGGAGATCAAGACAAACGCTGGACTCCTCATGTTTGCTGTCTGAGTTGTCACCTAAATGTAGTGCAGTGGATGCACGGCAAGAAATATTCTATCCTGTTTGCTGTTCCTATGGTCTTGAGAGAACCTTCTGATCGTGTAAGCGATTGCTACTCTTGCATTACTAAAACAAAGAGGCATTCAAAAAATCAAAAGGGCAAAATTGAGTATCCAACTTTGCCTTCAATATTAAGGCCCATTCCTCAGATTCTTGGTTCCAGACTTCAACAGTGGAACTTGTTGAAACACAAGTGTTTCGCTTTACCGAAAACGGAATTTTTGAAGTTTTTATAAAATGGAAGGATTGCTTGCGTCTGTTATGATGTTGATGGTTTAACGAATGAACTTAATATGGAACATATACCTTCTTATTGGCGTATTTTCATAGATTCATCAAATACAGACTAAACACAGTCTTTCTTCATAATGAAAACGAAAAACCATCTATTCCTTTAGCTCATTCAGTGGCAATGAAAGAAAACAATGATAACTTGGCTGTCATACAAAATAAAGGTAAATATGAACAGTATAAGTGGAATATTTGGGGTGATTTAAAAGTGACAGGTACTAAGGCTTCAAGGGGGTTTTACAAAGTATTTTTGTTTTTTATGCCTATGGGACTGTCAGGCATCACAAGAACATATTATTAAGAAAAATTGGCCTCATAAAATTTCTTTTGAACCAGGTACTTTAAATATAAAGTATGGTTCTCCCCTTGTTGATCCAAAAAAGTACTTCTCCCGTCTCTCTATATTAAGCTTGTACTAATGAAAGACTTTGTTAAAGCTATAGAAAAAGAAGGTAATGATTTCAAGTACTTAAAAGACCTATTTTTGTAGTTAAGTGATGCAAAACAAAAGAAGCCATCTTTGTTGTATCTCAAAAAAGGAAACTTTTAAATAATCCGCTTTTTAAAGAAAAATTAAATGAAAAAAAACTGTTTTGTAAGTGTAGTCAAAGGATTTCTGGATAATAAGAAAGATGAGACCCGTAAAACCCTCATAGATGAACTCTTAAAAGACTAAGAATTATTAGGATGTAGCATGTCCTCAAAAATACATTTTTTGCACTTTCATTTGGATTTTTTTCCAAAAAAAAAAAAGTTTAGGTGCAGTAAGTGAAGAACAAGGAGAGAGATTTCACCAAGACAATGGAACATTACAACAGCGACGCTGACCCATCTATGACTGGAGAGTACTGTTGGTTTTTAAAAAGAGAAAGTTTTGCTGACCACAAGAGAAAAACGTGAAATATTTTGTCATTGTAGGGAACCTTTATGTAACATTTTATATTTTTTATTGTCCTTAATAAAACGTCATTAAATAGATTTAATATGTTATAAATATAAATATATTTTCATTCAGTATACATTACATTGCAAAATGTGTCATCTTCTGTTTTTAGTCAAACCCCCAAACCGTGTAACAAACAATTTGATATGGACACAATGAATTCTTTGTACGCCTACTAAATTATATACATTCTTTTTTTTTTTTTTTTAATGAAAAGTACATAAAATTTTTTTTCATTAATAATTTCTGATATTTTTTCATATTTTTTTTTATCGTTACTATTGAATTATTATTTATTGTAAAAACCTTTTTACAATCAAATGTTAATAATTATTAATAAAATTATATTAAAAAAAAAAAATTAAAAAAAGGAGATGAAGACCGATTTGAACCGATGTGCCTTCCCCTTGTAAGATCCAAATATTTCCTTAATTAAAATTTTATTTGGCTATAACTCTGCAACCAAGGAAAATAAGTACCATTTATGATATATCGTTGAAAAGTTCTCAATGAGGGCTTAATACTGCAGTTAAGAAAAAGTACAAAATCTAATTGTTTTTTTCGAATTTTGGCTTTTTTGGACGGTTTTGGTCCAGTCGATTGCAATCAAAAGGGGAGGTGCACAACTAGATGTTACAACAGTCCTAAATCTAAAAATTCAAAATTTTACAGATAATAGTTTTTGAGTTATGCGAGATACATACGTACATACAGAGGTCACGCCGAAACTAATCAAAATGGATTCAAGGATGGTCAAAATGGATACTTCCATTGAAATCTGAAAACCGAAATTTTTCGCGATCACAATACTTCCTTTACTTCGTACAAGAAAGTAAAAACCTTAATATTTTTTTTTTTTTAAATAATTATTTTACGTTTTTTATTAATGATGATAGTGTCTGTTCAAAGAATAAAATATGTTTAATTTCTTTAAAGGTAAAAAGTATTTTTCATTAAATATCTTTTATTAAAAAACGTGATAGCATTGAAAATCTATGATGAAGTTATGAGAATTTAACAGAAATGGTAACAAATTTTAGGGTATAATTAATAATTCGGTTAACTATTCCAGTAGCTTACAAATTAAAATAAAATAGTTTAAAAATTTGAGCCCTTGTTTAATATTATCTTAAGGAATCAATTTTATTTTCTTAGAAATAAAATATGTAGTTCTTTTAAAACTGCTACAAATTTATATTGTAAGAATAGAATACAACTAAAATTTTTTTCTGAAACTATAAATATTTGACTGGTAAAACTCGCCATAAATATTCCTTTTTGGGAAATAAAAATTTGATACATATTTTTGAAGTTGCTAGGGATTCCATTTGTTGGGATTTAGCTAACAAATTTAATAATTATTTTTGCTACTCAGATATAACTGAGAGAATATAAATGGATTTGGGAGACGATCTCACAGTCAGTGACACTATTCTCCAGCCTAAAATATATTTCTAGTTTTTAGAGTTTGCGAAATAGATGTAGAAGATTAATTTTTAGGGTTGACGTTACGACAGTATTACTGCATTCTTCATAAAAAATAATTTTATTTATATGATGAAACACTTTATGCGTTTTATAAAGTTAAATTTATGTATTGCAGTATTTCCCAGATTCTGCAATATAGTTACTTTTTCTTTTATGATATGTAATTTCAAGATAACAGTTCTCCCTAATCGTAATGTTCAAACAATCGTGATTTTTTTCTCTTAATGTCACTATCAGTATCTGAAGAATATAATATTTCAGATGCGTTATATACTCTTACTGATAATTAAATAAGTAGATACTTAAGAGGTCTTCTTAAACCTGGCTAAGGCATTTGATTCTGCTGATAGATCGATGTTTTAACAAACTTTGATCGTGCTTGTTTCAGCGGTAAGGCAAATAGCTCACCGGGCTGGTCTAGTTGTTAACTCGTCATCACCCCAAATCAGTTGATTTCAAAGTCGAGAGTTCTAATGTTAAAATCCTAGTAAAGGCAGTTAATTTTATACGGATGTGAATACTAGATCGTGGATACCGGTGTTCTTTGGTGTTTAGGTTTCAATTAACCACACATCTCAGGAACAGTCGACCTGAGACTGTACAAGACTACACTTGATTTACATTCATACATATCACCCTCTGTAGTAATACAGTACGGTGGTTCCGGAGGCTGAACAGAAAAAGAAAGCGGTAACCTCCATAACTAGAACACATAAGTAACAAAGTGGAGGAAGTGACTGAAGTAGAGTAATTCGCAAAAAAAAATTATTGTGAATAAAATTAAAGAAAAACAAACCAACATACTTGGCGTTTATAGACCTAGAAAAGGCATCGTAGACTGGAATAAAATGTTCAGCATTTAAAAAAAAATTAGGGTTCAAATACAGAGCTAACATGTACAGGTACCAAACAGCAACAGTAACAATTGAAGAACATAAGAAAGAAGCCGTAATAAGAAAGGGAGTCCGACAAGGATGTTCCCTATCTCCGTTACTTTTTAATCTTTACATGGAACTAGCAGTTAATGATGTTAAAGAACAATTTAGATTCGGAGTAACAGTACAAGGTGATAACATAAAGATGCTACGATTTGCTGATGATATAGTAATTTTAGCCGAGAGTAAAAAGGATTTAGAAGAAACAATGAACGGCATAGATGAAGTCCTACGCAAGAACTATCGCGTGAAAATAAACAAGAACAAAACAAAAGTAATGAAATGTAGTAGAAATAACAAAGATGGACCACTGAATGTGAAAATAGGAGGAGAAAAGATTATGGAGGTAGAAGAATTTTGTTATTTGGGAAGTAGAATTACTAAAGATGGACCAAGGAGGAGCGATATAAAATGCCGAATAGCACAAGCTAAACGAGCCTTCAGTAAGAAATATAATTTGTTTACATCAAAAATTAATTTAAATGTCAGGAAAAGATTTTTGAAAGTTTATGTTCGGAGTGTCGCTTTATATGGAAGTGAAACTTGGACGATCGGAGTATCTGAGAAGAAAAGATTAGAAGCTTTTGAAATGCGGTGGTATAGGAGAATGTTAAAAATCAGATGGGTGGATAAAGTGACAAATGAAGAGGTATTGCGGCAAATAGATGAAGAAAGAAGCATTTGGAAAAATATAGTTAAAAGAAAAGAGGCCACATACTAAGGCATCCTGGAATAGTCGCTTTAATATTGGAAGGACAGGTAGAAGGGAAAATTGTGTAGGTAGGCCACGTTGGCAATATGTAAAATAAATTGTTAGGGATGTAGGATGTAGAGGTTATACTGAAATGAAACGACTAGCACTAGATAGGGAATCTTGGAGAGCTGCATCAAACCAGTCAAATGACTGAACACAAAAAAAGTGAATAAAAAAAAGGTTTGATGATATTATTATTCTTAAAACTGAGGAGTGTTATTCGGGGAGATAAAGAACTATAGTCAATAACTATGCGAGATTATAATCATGTATAGGATACAAATAATAAAACCCATATGTTGTGAGATTGTAGTATTAATAATGGTAATTGTATAATTTTTTGGTAATCTTTATTGATAAAAAATAAAAACATAAAAGCAAATTTTTGTTTGTTTGTTAAAATATTCTTTATTAAAGTAATATGTTAATATCGTCAGACTGACCACAATAACTGGTCATATAAAACACTGCATGGGTAAATACATAACTGAACAGGTTTTTCATGAATTATTTATGAGGTAAATCAGTTAAATGTTTTTTTGTTTTTTTTTAATCTGATAATCTGTATTACTTGGAGTAGGGATTTAAATTTACTGTGGAACATTTATCTATCACTCAAACGGCTTTAGTGAATGGTGCTTTTATTTATTTATGAATTAATTTTTTTCATTTATGTTTACTATCCTATTTATTTTGTTAATTACTCCTATCTTAATATCTGTCATACACGTATAAACAGAAGATTAATCTTTATTTTTAAAATAATTTTTATTTCTGATCATTGGATGGGCTTTATTTCAATCAACGATTTTTTTTTTTTTTTTTTTTGTCTTCAGTCTCATTTGACTGGTTTGATGCAGCTCTCCAAGATTCCCTATCTAGTGCTAGTCGTTTCATTTCAGTATGCCCTCTACATCCTACATCCCTAACAATTTGTTTTACATATTCCAAACGTGGCCTTCCTACACAATTTTTCCCTTCTACCTGTCCTTCCAATATTAAAGCGACTATTCCAGGATGCCTTAGTATGTGGCCTATAAGTCTGTCTCTTCTTTTAACTATATTTTTCCAAATGCTTCTTTCTTCATCTATTTGCCTCAATACCTCTTCATTTGTCACTTTATCCACCCATCTGATTTTTAACATTCTCCTATAGCACCACATTTCAAAAGCTTCTAACCTTTTCTTCTCAGATACTCCGATCGTCCAAGTTTCACTTCCACATAAAGCGACACTCCAAACATACACTTACAAAAATCTTTTCCTGACATTTAAATTAATTTTTGATGTAAACAAATTATATTTCTTACTGAAGGCTCGTTTCGCTTGTGCTATTCGGCATTTTATATCGCTCCTGCTTCGTCCATCTTTAGTAATTCTACTTCCCAAATAACAAAATTCTTCTACCTCCATAATCTTTTCTCCTCCTATTTTCACATTCAGTGGTCCATCTTTGTTATTTATACTACATTTCATTACTTTTGTTTTGTTCTTGTTTATTTTCATGCGATAGTTCTTGCGTAGCACTTCATCTATGCCGTTCATTGTTTCTTCTAAATCCTTTTTACTGTCGGCTAGAATTACTATATCATCAGCAAATCGTAGCATCTTTATCTTTTCACCTTGTACTGTTACTCCGAATCTAAATTGTTCCTTAACATCATCAACCGCCAGTTCCATGTAAAGATTAAAAAGTAACGGAGATAGGGAATATCCTTGTCAGCCTTCCTTTCTTAAAATGAACGCAGTAAATCGTATTTGGATTCCTATTATTAACTAGTGTGCTTTTTTTACCTATTTTTATGGTATTAATATTAGTAGCCGGCGATATTGTTACATTCTCATTTGGATTCGATGAATGTACTACAGATAATTTATTCAACAAACATTTATTTAAGACTTTTTATGTCTCAGAAATTACAATCGCTATGCTTTAATGATCTGTATTAATATACGTCTGACCTTTTACTGGATTCCTAGCCATGTTGGGATATCTGCCAATGAATACATGCGGATAACCCAGTTAAAGAAGCTTGAACTCAGCCGGCTTTTACAAATCGTGTCTCATCTTGATACTTCAACTTGTTTTTCAAGCGACTTCTTCATAATGAGTGGATTTCTACTATCGATAATAAATAACCCTGTTTCAAATCATACTGTACTGTCTTGGAGCATCTCCTGTTGGACTAATCGCCTGTAGGAAGCGTGACTTTTCGTTTACCAGTCGGACATACGAAAGCCACTCGTGCGTATTGATGGAAACAAGCGACTCCCCGATATGCGAAAGATATAATTCCGCCTTACAACGGAATGGAATGGAGTGCAAAGTTGGCAGGAGTGTATATATTCTCCCTACGGATCGCAGAACCTGGACAGAGTCCCTTGCTGCTGGATGATTCTATCGGGCGTGTTTTTAAGGTTTATTTTTAAATGATGGGTCTAATTTTACAAGTTTTGTCTTATTTAGTATTTTGTGTTTTAGGGACGGATTTAATTGCATTCCAATCCGTTGTTAAACAAGCGTTATCGAACCCATTTTATGGGGCGACCACGGAAGGCTACGCTTATGCAACCTGTCCTCCCGACGTAATAATTCCCCTTCAGACCGCCCACTGAAGTCCTTTCGGTGCTAACGCTTCATAGGCTAGCAGGAATACGCCACAACGGGGCACTAACTATCAGGAGGGAGCAATGCGACCCCTTCTCCGGAGGACTCACAATTGCTGGTTTAATTTGATTTACATGTAAGTGTTAAAGGAGAGGTTAGGTAGAAGTTCTTCATCCACTTCTGTTATGGCTGCCTTTCAGGACGCATCTCTGCTGGGCTCTGTTCCGGACTCCAGACCATGATGTTGGGACGAGTAGAGGGTCTTCCTTCTTCTTCATCTTTTTCTTCTCCCTATTCTTCTTCCGATAACCTCTTCATTCTTCTTTGGCCTGCACTTTCCGAGAATTGGTAGTAACCGAAGTTACATACCGTTAACCTTAGTATTCCCGAGGCCCCGAAGGGCTGAACGGGGGAAAGTGCAGGTTTCTTCATTCTTCCATGCTGTCAGTGGCTACTGGGCAGGTGACTGCTGGGCTTGTGACTGCTGGGCTGATGGCTGCTGGGCTCGTTACCTCAATCTTCTTTCTTGAAAGGAAAGCGGATAGGGAACTTACAAATTGGTGGTACCTACTCGCGATCGCGGTTTTGGGAGGGCGATTGTCTTTTCAGAAGTAAACAGTAATTCTTTACTCTGCATAATATTAATCTCCAGACACACGTGTGTCAGGGAAGGGGTTGGGGGGGACCGCAGGGCCCTTACAATCAACCAGATTTTCTTTGACTATGTGCGTTTTGCGATCCTGAGGCGTAAACTTGAACTCCTCATTTTATTCGCGGTGTGTCAGCAAATGACAGTAATCCTAGATAACATTTTTATAATTGTGATAGAACGAACACCTTTCATCCTTTTTTAATATTTATTGTTTTTTTTCATATTTTATTTTGTTTTATGTCCGTGTTTTATTTTGTTTTCCATATTTTATGCAAGTAATAACTTTTTAAAGAGAAATGTTCACTTGAAATGTTACACAATCTTTTGTTATTTTGTTCTTGTTTGTCGTATGTTATAATTTAATAATAGTTGTGGGATTATACATCTGTACTGTTCTTATTTTCTATTTACACATTTTTACATGCAATATTTTATTTTTCGGTTTAGTTTTTTCTTTTCGTTATTAGCTTTAAGATCTTGGAGTTTTATTTATTTATTTTCTCCCTTTTGGTATTTCTGCTTATTGCATTTGTTATCGAATACGATAACATCTGTATGTTTTCTTCCCATTAAAAACATCACGTATTGCTTGCAATTCAGTATTTTTGAATGAAAAAGTAAAACCTTGTTATTGTAAACATTTAAATATTTTACAGGATTTCAAATTCATTTTTAACAGGTTTCTTCTGCAGCTTGTGACTTTCGTACTAAGGTAATATACACTTGAAAGGACTGCTTCTTCATTATCACACTAATGTCTAATATCATCCAGTAACTAGAAAATATTCTCACTCTACAACGTTAAACCCTTCTCTTTTATAACAGCAACATCTGTAAAGAAATTATAAACGCGACTGAAAATATATAAGATTGAGAAATAATGACTTCTTTTTTTTAATTAGCTTATACACTTGATTTGCCAAAAATTATCCACTTTTTGGAAAATACAGATGATTTGATTACTGCTATGAATGCATTTTTGTAATAAATCAGAAGTCGTAATAAAGAAGAAAAGCTATTGAAAAATTATATTCTAATGTATTAAGTTCAATGTATTTAATGAAGCTTATGAAATTAAATTAATTCACTTCATTTCTCTAGTGATTCAAATTGGATTCAATTAATGTTACTTTATTTTATACCAATTATTTATTTAATAATACTTAAAAATTTAACTCTAAAGTAAACTTGAGAACTCTCAAACATTTCTCTGGACTTAGGATCAAAGATCACGGTAAAGAGATTGTGAACATTGATTCGATATCTCGGCCAGATCATTAAAGAATGGCGTGTTTATAGCCTCCTCCTCTCCATTCATCGTGCAAATTTATCTAGTCTTTCAATCATTGCAGGGACTTCACTCTTTCAACTCCCTCATATCCAGAACTATCCCTAAAAAAAAAAATAAATAATGTAACCCATATAACAAAAAAAAAAAAAAAAAAAAAAAGCTATACTAAATAATCATTAATAGGGTTTCTTGGTAATTATAGGTGAAATGGTTTTATTTATATTTTTGGCAAAATTCCTCAACGTGGAATTTTATAATTTAAAAAACTTTATAATTAGTCTTTTAATTGAGTAATAGTATTAAGTAATTAGTCTTTCCTCAACATGATTTATTTTCTGGTAATTTAATTTTAATTAGTTGTGTTCGTGATTTCTTTTATTACTCGTTTTTTTAATTTTTAAATGGACTAGGTTGAGCATAGGGTTGACCTGCGTTTGATTGTTAAATCATTTAATTGCTTCTATGTAGTGGTTACTGACAAACGGTCTATCCTATCCTACTCTACTCCTTGAGGAATGCAAAGTTGGCAGGAGTTTATTTCTCCCTACAATCGCAGAACCTGGACAGAGTCCTTTGCTGCTGGATGATTCTAATCGGGCGTGTCTTTAAAAGGTTTATTTTAAATGGCGGGTCTAATTTTTCAAGTTCCTCCTTGAGGGGTGACCAATCTTACCCAGTCAAATCTTAATTTAGATTTGTAACTAGAATTAAAAAAAAAAAGAGAAGAAACATAGACAATTTTAATCAGTGCGAAATTCTGACAGGAAGTAACTTTTTACTTCTTTTACTAATACGGCTTCTTCCCCCCTCACTCACTCTCTCTCTCTCTCTCTCTGTTGTATGTTACTTAAAAAATATAAGAAAAGTAAAACACATTTACGTTCATAAGAAAACATGTTAGAAAAGTAAACATATTTAGTTTATTTTTGAAAGCTCAAAAAAAAAAACGAGTGTCACCTTCTTGATTGTGTCACCGATCTTCCGTGATATTTTGTTTGTAATTTTCTTTATTTTAAACCTGTTACTTTCTATCAGTTTCTTTTTTTTCTCTTAGAGTTGTTCAACACCAACATTATCTTCTACGTCTTATACATAAGTAATGATTACGTCGTCATTCACGATAACTTCCTACTTCAAATATGCATTACAATTTTACTTAAACTGGCATGTGATGGGCTAAAACAGAGGAGTAAATGTTTTTTATGTTACTATCGTGAATTTGAAAAAACTATTCCACCATAAAATTCCAACCGTGTGACTATTTAGAGACGTTATGTTAGATTTACAAGAGTAGATTTTCACACAAAATGTATACAAAATCATTTGCTTTTATAAATTTAAATCAAAGCGTAGAACTTCAGAAATTTATATATATATATTTTTTTTAAAGACATGGAATTCTTTTAACAAGGAAGCAATGCGTAACAATTTTAATTGTAAGATCCACGCTCATGCTTAATTATGCTGATATTTAAGCATGGCAACAGCTTTATACTGAATATCTGAGAGGTATTTGGAGGCAGAAAAAAATGCGGCTCTATATAGTTAAAAAAAAAATCGGCATTTAGGCGGGTTTTTAATTTTTGCCCGCCGTATTTAATCAAACTTAATTTTTTTAACTAGGAAGGTGGACATATGGCATATGATGTCGATTTCAGTAAATTTTACAAGAAAAACAACGGTGAAACCCGTTTTTCTGTTGATGTCTTCGTCATCGACTTATAAGCATTCATATTTGCAATGACGGAAAATGGTGTTAACAATAAAATGAGGTAAAACGCGCGCATGAGCAATTTTATTGCATTTTCCATTCATAATATATACAATAACTAACTTTAAACAGTCATTTTGAATACCCCAATCTACGAGTAGACAGAAAAAAAAATCAGAACATAATTAAAATCCGTCTGTGAACTAAAATATGGCCACAATTTTTATTATAACATTTAAAAAAGATAACTATTCAGTAAACTGATAAATCTTACATTCATTCATTAACAACAAAGATACATTAACAACTTAATGAAAGAAACTGATTTTAAGTAAGTAATAACACTTTAAAATAATACATTATTTTAAACTATTTTGTTTTTACTTGCAATTCAAACAAAACAAGGTAAATGCCAAAAAGCTATACTAATTTAAATTTGATAATAATGGTATGTCAGCCTAAGATATGAGTGTTTATAGGTAATGTGGTGTCTCACATTGATTCAATCTTCCTCTTTATTATTTTTTTATATTTAATTCTATCTCAATTATATTCAATTTTCTATCAAAAACATTAGTTTAAATGTTTTTTTTCAATAAAAATAACTTGTAAAGCCGTAGATTTGAATAAAATTCAAATTTTCTTTGTAAATAAGGTAAATGAATAATAAATAATAAGGTAAATGAATAATAAATAAGGTAAATAAATAAGGTGAATAAGGTACTTGCTCATGATTAAGGTAAATTTCTGACATTTTTCAAAGTTTTCATTTCTTGTACTGCAGAGAGAAAGAAAGACATGGTGATTGATTTATCACTCGCCCACAATATTTTTCTATATATGATTTAACATTATGTTTTCAAAATTCTACTGTTTACAATAAAAATTTGATTTAATTTTTATTCAAATTTTTAAACCTCCATACCATAATAAATACTGAATAGATTTTCATTTTTCAAATTTTATTATCTTAATTTTTTATCAATAATTTAATCTTTTCCATTTTCCACTATTTTCAATTTGATCCCGTTTAAATTTTTTTAGTATGACAAAAAAATTATTTTTCTTAGATAAAAATATTAACAAATATTTTTGTTTCATTTGAAAATTTAGGTCATTATCAGAGATGTCAGCCAAAAGATCGTTTAGTCAAGTCGATATCTTAACTTTTATGCATTATTATAAGTTTATTTTACTTTCGCTTCTGTTTGTACAATTTTTTTTTCTTCAGTCATTTGACTGGTTTGATGCAGCTCTCCGAGATTCCCTATCTAGTGCAAGTCGTTTCATTTCAGTATACCCTCTACATGCTACATCCCTAACAATTTGTTTTACATATTCCAAACGTGGCCTGCCTACACAATTTTTCCCTTCTACCTGTCCTTCCAATATTAAAGCGACTATTCCAGGATGCCTTAGTATGTGGCCTATAAGTCTCTCTCTTCTTTTAACTATATTTTTCCAAAAGCTTCTTTCTTCATCTATTTGTCGCAATACCTCTTCATCTGTCATTTTATCCACCCGTCTGATTTTTAACATTCTCCTATAGCATCACATTTCAAAAGCTTCTAATCTTTTCTTCTCAGATACTCCGATCGTCCAAGTTTCACTTCCATATAAAGCGACACTCCAAACATACACTTTCAAAAATCTTTTCTTGACATTTAAATTAATTTTTGATGTAAACAAATTGTATTTCTTACTGAAGGCTCGTTTCGCTTGTGCTATTCGGCATTTTATATCGCTCCTGCTTCGTCCATCTTTAGTAATTCTACTTCCCAAATAACAAAATTCTTCTACCTCCATAATCTTTTCTCATCCTATTTTCACATTCAGTGGTCCATCTTTGTTATTTCTACTACATATCATTACTTTTGTTTTCTACTTGTTTATTTTCATGCGATAGTTCTTGCGTAGCACTTCATCTATGCCGTTCATTGTTTCTTCTAAATCCTTTTTACTCTCGGCTAGAATTACTATATCATCAGCAAATCGTAGCATCTTTATCTTTTCACCTTGTACTGTTACTCCGAATCTAAATTGTTCTTTAACATCATTAACTGCTAGTTCCATGTAAAGATTAAAAAGTAACGGGTATAAGGAATATCCTTGTCGGACTCCCTTTCTTATTACGGCTTCTTTCTTATGTTCTTCAATTATTACTGTTGCTGTTTGGTTCCTGTACATTTTAGGAATTGTTCTTCTATCTCTATATTTGAACCCTAACTTTTTTTAAATGCTGAACATTTTATTCTATTCTACGTTATCGAATGCCTTTTCTAGGTCTATAAACGCCAAGTATGTTGGTTTGTTTTTCTTTAATCTTCCTTCTACTAATAATCTGAGGCCTAAAATTGCTTCCCTTGTCCCTATACTTTTTCTGAAACCAAATTGATCTTCTCCTAACACTTCTTCCACTCTCCTGTCAATTCTTCTGTATAGAATTCTAGTTAAGATTTTTTATGGATGACTAGTTAAACTAATTGTTCTGTATTCTTCACATTTATCTGCCCCTGCTTTCTTTGGTATCATGACTATAACACTTTTTTTGAAGTCTGACGGAAATTCCCCTTTTTCATAAATATTACACACCAGTTTGTATAATCTATCAATCGCTTCCTCACCTGTACTGCGCAGTAATTCTACAGATATTCGGTCTATTCCAGGAGCCTTTCTGCCATTTAAATCTTTTAATGCTCTCTTAAATTCAGATCTCAGTATTGTTTCTCCCATTTCATCCTCCTCAACTTCCTCTTCTTCCTCTATAACACCATTTTCTAATTAATTTCCTCCGTATAACTCTTCAATATATTCCACCCATCTATCGACTTTACCTTTCGTATTATATATTGGTGTACCATCTTTGTTTAACACATTATTAGATTTTAATTTATGTTTGTACAATATAAATGTTATACTTTACTTTCACTAGTTCTTCAGTTTCTTAAGCCTTTGTTTTGAAAGCTGGATTTTAGATGTCATGTAAATTCCTCAGTAATAATGTTCCAGGCTTGATGAAAGGATGTTAGTGAGTTCCACATCAGCCAACAGGACTTCTCCAATCCGATCTACAAGGTTTCGAAATTTTTTTTTTTTTTTTAATGTATATTATTACTTCCTAGCACGAAGTAAAGGAAAAATTTCGAAAAATTTTTTGTTTTCAGATTTCAACGGAAATATCCATTTTGACCATCCCTGAATCTACATCTACTGTATTTTGACTAGTTTCGGCGTGATGTCTGTACGTACGTATGGATGTGCTAATTTATCTCGCATAACTCAAAAATGATTAGCCGTAGGATGTTGACATTTTTGATTTATGACTGTTGTAACATCTAGTTGTGCACCTCCCCTTTTGGTTGCAATCGACTGGACCAAAAATGTCCAAAAAAGCACAAAATCCAAAACATTTGGATTTTGTACTTTTTCTTAACTGAAGTAATAAGCTCTCATTGAGAGCTTTTCAACGATCTATCATAAGTGGTACTTATTTTCATTGATTCCACAATTAGCTAAATAAAATGTTAATTAATGTAATATTTGGATCTTACAAGGGGAAGGCGAATCGGTTCAAATCCGACTTTATCTCCTTTTTTTTGTAATTTTAATTTATTGATTTATTAATAATTATTAACCTCTGATTGTAAAAAAAATTTACAATAAATAATAATTCAATAGTATTATAAAAAAAATATTTGAACAAATATCAGAAGTTATTAATGAAATAAAATGTTATGTACTTTTCGTTTATTTAAAAATGAGTGTTAAGTTGTAGAGCGAGATGGACTTTTTTTTGAAAATATGGTTGAGATGATCAAATAAGCTAAAACATATTCTTCTTGAATAATTAAATTAAATCTGTCATATTAGACACTTTTTGAATATCGAGAAATACAAGTCACATTAGACTGACGAATAAATGACACAGCAGTCAGAATAATACCACTGAACATTATCAATAAAAACTATAAGCCACGCTAGACTTTAAACTACTAAATAAATCTAGTCACATTAGACTACGAATAAAATGTTACATTAAGCAAATCATGACCTTACTGAGCGGGATCCGGCTCTCGAATTATCGTATGAGACTAACTCACCGGCCAGCGTTAGTAGATGCTAGATAGCAGCACCAACCGGCTCAACATGGTACGGAACAATGTGCATATGTAATTTAATAGACGTACAAGGAAGTCATGTGGTGTCCTCATCAGATTTTTAATAGCTGTAATATTGAATGGTTGATTCCAAAAGTCTTCAAATTTTTAGGGCAGTTTTTTTTTAGTCAGTACTTCTAGGCAATAGTGGCTGTTGTTCATGTTCGTAAAAATCTGCAGCGTATTACATTCTAGAATACCAGGACATTATATAATTATAATCCAACAACAAGAAGATGGCCAGGTATTGTAGAGGAGCCTTATACGTTAAAATATTAACGTTTAGGTTAGGCTTAGTCCCACCGTGTTGGTCTAGTGGTTACACTCATCATTGAAAACCAGCTAATTTCAAAGTCGATAGTTTTAAGGCTCAAATCCTAGTAAAGGCAGTTGCTTTTATACAGATTTGAATACTAGATCGTGGATATCAGTGTTTTTTGGTGGTTGGGTTTCAATTAACCACACATCTCATGAATGGTCGACCTAAGACTGAACAAGACTACACTTCATTTACATTCATCTCACGGATCCTCACGATAAACGGACTATCTACCCAAAGAGGTATTGCAGTCCTAAAGAAGTACCTCATTGCCTGTTTGGCAGTAAGAATAATTCATAATGCTCACAGATTTTTGGTATTGCGATATAATACAAAACATGAAAGAAGTACGTAATTGATGTACAATTTTGCGTGGGCTAGTTCTAAGTATGCCCCATTAATTTTTTGTCTCCTACAACCACAAACCACTTAAACTTATATCAGGACTTAGTAGCTATTTCAAATAGAACGAAGCTTACAAAACGCTATTCTTTGTCACAACAAATGAGTTTTGTCGGGCTTGAACAAGTCCTGTCGCGATTTATTTTTAATTTTATTGTTTTGTAACTGTAGAGATAACTGTTATAATCGTAGGATAACTGACACGAAATAATTTATCAGACAAATAAGATTTATTTTAATATAAATGTATACCTTTTATTGTACTCATTAATTATTATTATTTATAGATTTACTGTAACAAAAATAAATAAATATCTTGGGTTGCCTTAGATATTTTCGTTATATAAACATTAAGTTTAGTACTGTGTTTAAGTTAGTTAATTTTTTTATAGGCTGCTTATATATATATATTTTTTTTTTTTTTTTTTTTTTAACGTTACTTTCTAACTTATTTGGTTCACAGCCATCCAATTTGCTATAAGAAGTCACAACATTAAGGCAAAAAAATTCTTCATTGATGTTATAAACAAATTTGTTGAGATCACCTTGTAACAGTCGTCAGATTGCTTCATAAATCTCTTTTCAACTTCTGCTTTCTGAAAGTACATTTTTGAAACACATGAACATACTATAATTTCATAAAATACTTATTTTCTCTTATGCATCATAATCCTCATTTACATCTTAAACATCCGTAACATTTTAACACTAAATTCATTTACATATATTAGTGATCAAAAGAACTGAAAGTAGATTTACTACTTACCAATGATCTCTACTTTTGTAGATTTCATCCTTTAAAGGTTCTGATCCTCAAAATTACTGAAAGGATAATATTTACTGAAACGCTCGTTAATGGCACAGTTTTCACTCTGGCAAATATAAAGTGATAATACTGATTGCTTTCACTCTAGTTATTCCAACTATATGTTAAGGATATTCGAAAATAAATCAATGGCACTCAGCAATTTACACTAGGTTTACTATATTTCAACTGCATAAGAGTGGTTGCATTCTAGATGAGTAAGGGTTCTCTAGCTATTTCAGCTGCAGAGTTGCCTATCATCTCCACTTAGAATTAGTTATTATTACACTAGATTAGTTAACATGACCTGGGTTGGTCTAGTGGTGAACGCGTCTTCCCAAATCAGCTGATTTGGAAGGCGAGAGTTCCAGCGTACAAGTCCTAGTAAAGCCAGTTATTTTTACACGGATTTGAATACTAGATCGTAGATACCGGTTTCTTTAGTGGTTGGGTTTCAATTAACCACACATCTCAGGAATGGTCAAACTGAGACTGTACAAGACTACACTCATACATATCATCCTCATTCATCCTCTGAAGTATTATCTATACGGTAGTTAATAGAGGCTAAACAGGAAAAGAAAAAAAAAAAAGATTAGTTAACATAAAAAATAGTTAATTTAGAGCTAGAATAGAATATCAAACATGAAATTTTTATTTTTTTTTGAATGAAAGACACATTTTTTGAAAGAAATTCATGACTTGTGTACATAATTAGAAAGTAATGATAGTGTTAACAGTGGTAGTTTAAGCAATGATTGAAGGGGCTAGTTAAAAATAGTGATTACTACTTTGATTAAGCTGCTTATCTGTTTCATAAGGTGTTTACTTACCTAATAATAGATTAGAATAACTTAGTTACAGATTCAATAATACAAAGTTTAAGATGTAAATAATCGTTTACCTTTAGGGTACTGAAATAAAAGAAAGAAGAATACTTTAGTATTTTTTGTATTAAGATTCATACTTCCATGATGCCATTTTCAGTTATGATGGTAACCAAGTAGATTTGAAGAACAAATATACCCAAAGAATCCTTAGCCAAGGTGGAAAACTAAAAAATAATCGATAAAAGAAACAACTACCATATCATTTGTATCAGTGGCAATCTGACAAACATCTAGGAGATAATTGCAGTATGTAATTAATGTCTAAGAATTAAAAGATTAACTCTGCTAAAGCCTATTAGGTTACAAATAGAATGGGTGTTGTGATATAATACAAAACATGGAAGAAGTACGTAATTGATGTACAATTTTGCGTGGGCTAGTTCTAAGTATGCCCCATTAATGGGGCATACTGTCATTGAAGGTCATTGAAGTTGCAATATGATTTTCTTCCCAGAAAGGGATTTGGATACTCTTTTAGTCTTTTTACCTGAAAACTCCAGCAGAAAGTAATGTGCTTAGGTGCATATAATTCGTTATTTTTTTCTTCCTATCTATTACAGTTTATCTAGAACATATTGCAGATTATCTATCTATTACAGCTTATCTAGAACAGTTAGAAAGATTTTTTTATGAGATTGTAATAAATGAGAAATAGATATCAGTTGAGACAGGACTCAGTTGTAATAATTTAATAATGGGTGTATTAAATAATTACAAAAAGTAATAATTAGAATTTAATTTTTATAATTTTGAACCTTATTTCTCATGTCCATTTATTATTTTTTAGAGTTTACACTTTTCTTTTCAGTATCTAATTATATATTTCTGCTGGATTACTTATTGTTGCCAGTGAAAACTTGTACAATTATGTTGGCCAGTATAATACGGATTTGAATACTATATCGTGGATACCGTTCTTTGGTGGTTGGGTTTCAATTAACCACACATCTCAGGAATGGTCGAACTGAGACTGTACAAGACTACACTTCATTTACACTCATACAAATCATCCTCATTCATCCTTTGAAGTATTATCTGAAAGATAATTATCAGATGCTAAACAGGAAAAAGAAAGAAAGTATTACCATGACTATTTTTTATTATTCTAGTTATCCACTTTTCTCTCTTTTCTTTATTTTAACCTTTCTTATGACATCAAAATTCATTCAAAATCTGTTTAAAAATTTCTCATTTTTATTCCCTCCTGTTATTTTGTATGCAGAAGATAAGTTCTGCAGTTAAAAATCAGTTTTACATCAGGTTACCTGTTGCACCCGCATATTTTACTGTTTTCCTTCAGATTAAGATGTTTTATTATCACTGATGAAGGCTAAGAACTTTGAAGATAAGTTTGATATTACAACACTCTATTTACAACCATAATATCAGCTTCAATAAAATTAGCTGTTGGGTTATCATTCAATTGCATGTAAGTTTGAACAATTCTTGGAACTCATTTACTTTAAAATATATGTTAATATTCTTACCATTCTCTAAAACCTAGAGTATATTTACCACACACATTATACAAATTATTTGAACACTTATTACATATATACATATATATTGATAAACATTACAAGTAGCTTAAAACATACAAAAAACACAATACTAAGAAGCACAAGTTTTCAGGGGAGTTCTGGTCTTTTTTCTTTTCTTTTTCTACCTTATCCAAAATGATTAAATTTTAATGATAAACCGAACCATATTTAAAATGTATTAATGTTTTTTACTTATACCAAAAAATATAAGTTTTTAACAATCAACTATAACACTATGCTTCAGCAAAAATTAAAATTATTTCTGATGATTTTTTGGCTTCAGAAGGCTTGCAGTTGCTTACTAGGTAACTAAGATATTACAACATTATATTTACAGTCATAATGTCAGTTTTAGTCATTAATGTAACTAACATAGAAACACATAATTATGATGTGTTTTTATGAGATGATTGGCAGATTCAAAGTTTATTTTAGAACTGAATGTTTCTAGTGTTCATCTGTTAATTGTACATTTTTTAAACAGAAGTATGACTGCAAATTGTACGAGCTCTTGTCTACCAAAAATTCCACATTTAGAAAGCTGGATACAGTTTTGAACAAAAATACAATGAACCCATAAAATAGTTCTACAGTAACATAGTTTATATTAACAGGCTACCTTTGAAAAAGTTCCATGTCTAAACGTATTTAAATACAAATTACATAATACTGAAAAATAATGAATTCTGATATATAAAATGGATAGATAAATGAAAAGCATGTTACAAAATGTAACATGCTTTTTTATTAAATGCAACAGCATCTTACCAACTAAAATCACCAGGAATAACTTCAGTTAGAAATTATAGAATTGCAGTGAAATTATAATGCTATCGTCATTAATTATTGCTAGCACATGTATTAAATACTATTTTTATTTATGTAAAACAATGAAATTTAAATTTGTTTTAATATGAAATTAAAGAACTATTTTGTGTAATTTTTATAACTGCTGTAAAAGAAAACAATGCAGAGTTTTATAATTTATCAACCATTTTCTTTTTTTTGTTTCTATTTCAATTTTTATTGATAAAGAATGAACAATACTCATTAAATGTAAAAGGAATTTTTATGAGATACTATTTTTCAATTGCAGGTGTTGATAAACTACAGAAAATGTAGTATTCATTTTTTGATGAACTACTTCAAAGGGTAATGTGTTATAGTAGTAAAACACATACTGTTAAATTTGTTTCTCATAGCTATAGAATGGCTGGATTTAGTTTCATGAAACAGTTATCAAAAGATTATATTAAACTCACGAGTGTCACTGCTTATAATTAATAAAAAAAGATAGCACATGATGTAAGCTATTTTTCCCAAGCACAAAAATCAATTTTTTTTTCAAAATAAATTTGTCAAGTAAAACAATTTGGAAATCAAAAATCTGAATATACTCTTTCTAAGGTAAAATCTCTTCTATTGCTCTATTCATCATCTATTGCTACTGATGGGACTTACAAAGATCTGGGCTAAAAAGTTGGTTAATACTTTGCTGAATAATCCAGTTGAAAGATTGTATGTAAAATCTGTTTTCTATTCATCTATTGTTAAGTAGGGTCCATTAGAAAGCTGAATGGCATTATTTTTTTTCAGTATTTAAATAAAAATGTACAAAATTCAATAAAAATTTACCAAGTAAGAAAATATTCTTATATTTAAAACAGTATAAAAATTACGTTCCTATATATACAACTTATTATTATTACTCTTGTTTAACAGTGTTATTAACACTGTCAAGAGTTATTAACTCTTGATGTTTAACAGTGTTAGCCTGTAAACTTTAAAATATTATTGTACTGTAATGTTAAAATAAAGTACATACATTTTCTGAAGCAAAAATTATTTTCTATTTTAGGCCAGTTCAAGCCACAAAACCTATTCTTATACAATTTGAAGAAATATTAGTCATTCCTTACTAGGTTTTGAAGAATGTAATAATCTCTCTAATCTACAATATTTTTCTATAGCTAATCGAAAATATAGTCTTCTTCTTTTATTTCTTCCTTCTTCTAGCCAAGAGTTAATAAGCCTTATAGATTTTCTTGTTATGTAACTATCCTCTTCACCTGCTTGTGTTTTCTTCTTTTCTTGATCTCATCCATTTAGTCCTGGCATGGCCTTCCCCTACCCACGATTCCTTCAATTCTATCCTTAAATAATGTTGTAATGATTTTGAATGACTTATGAGATGGCTTACCATACTGTTTCTCCTTTTGATTACTTTTTGTAGGAATTTCAGAAGTATCCCTTCACTGTTCACTCTATTCATCAATGGAATCTTCATGACACTCCTCCAGCACTACATCTCCGTAGCTTCAAGTTTTTTCTAATTTTTTCAAGATCTCAGTCTCTGATGGGAAAGTACAAATATTCCAGATTAATGAAATGTTTCCTTGTATTCAGAGCAACATTCTTTGAATTTAAAAGAGGAATTGACTTCTCTTTTACTAAATGCTTCCTTAATTTATACAATACTACATTT
The DNA here is from genome assembly GCF_047948215.1 of Lycorma delicatula. Classification (NCBI taxonomy): domain Eukaryota; kingdom Metazoa; phylum Arthropoda; class Insecta; order Hemiptera; family Fulgoridae; genus Lycorma; species Lycorma delicatula. Next base: position 21,497,858 of record NC_134455.1, on the reverse strand, counting down.
AATGTTATTGACATCATTGTACATCTGCCATCTGATCTTATGTAACTCCCCAGTTATTTAAATGAATTAATCTGCATTACTTTTTTAACCTCAAGTCATGTTTCAGTGTTCTGATTCCATCTTGTGTAATAATTAAGATTTTCATAATACTTTTATATTTATTTTAATATTCCATTTTACCTTTTAAAATTGTGTTAATTTTGGGTAGACCAAATTGAAGTTCTTCCTCAGTATTGCCTACCGATGCAATGTCATTTGCAAATATAATCATTTTAATAAAGCTCATTAGTTACCCTTATACCACTTTTCAGTTTTTTGAAAAGTCTTCACTCATAATCTTGTAGGAAGTTAAACAGTCTGGGGAATAATCCACATCCTTACCTAACTTCTTTCGTTATCTTTGCCTGCAGCCCATCCCAGCCTACAATTGGGATTAATTTTTGTAGATGTGAAAAATGATTCTTTGATTTCAATAATTTACTTGTATTTTAATATCTCTAAATGTTTCTCAAATCATTTTGCAATATTAATGAAAACTATCTTTATTTTATTCAATGACAGAGATATTTCTATAATAAAATATAGGCCAGAAATGGCTTTTTGTGTTCCGGTTTCTTATGAATCAAAATTGATCATTTTGTAAATATTCTTCTTCCTTCTTCTTAATCCAATGCTAGATAAATCAAATATTATAGTCTATAATATAGACTAGTATATTTTAAAATTAATCACTACTGTCAACATGAATTTTAAAAGTTAAAATTCATTCTACATTGAAATATATTTTATTTCATGAACACAAACTAATTATGCAAAGAGTAGCATGTCAAACATGTATTATTAGGAAACTTCACAAGAAAAATGACAACTTACTGTATTTTGTACAACCTTAGTTCACTCTTGATTCTAATAGTTTGATATTTTGCATTCATTTTATTATTTTTTGTCAAGATGCAAAAAAGGGCTTTTTTTAGAAAAAAATCTGCACAAGTTTGTTTTCTTAGTTATTTTCAGCAGTTGTATCTCTTTTGAACAGTTTTTCCATATGAGTAACATTTTTTGTATACCAACCCACAATTTAAATCATCATCATCATCATTCACTAAAGGTCAATTTAGTCACATCACTCTCATCTCTGCTTCTCTCTTCAAGTCATTATATGAACCAAGGCCAATCTCTTAATTAACATTGTTGATGTATTGCTCTCAGTCTACTTCTAGGGTTTTTTTACCCAAAACCTTGCCCTCAAATACATTCGTCAAGAACTGGTCATGTCGTATTACATGTCCTATCAATTTTGCTTGTCTTCTTTGTATAACATTTAGCAAAGACCTCCTCTCACTCACTTCTGCTAACATTTGATAATTTCTTTTCCTATCCACCCAGCTTGTTCTTGTTATTCTCCTCCAAATCCACATTTCCATTGCTACCAATCTTCTTCTTTCTGCTTTCCCAAGTGACCATGTTTCACGCCCTAAGTTAGAACACCCCATAAGTTTTAGCGAACTGTTTCCTTATTTGCATACTTATATGATTGTCAGTCAGTATTTTCTTTTTATCCTGGAAAGCTCATTTTGCCAGCACCTATTCTTCTTTTTACTTCTGTGGCACATTTATTATCGCTAGTGATGGTGCTTCCCAAATAACAAAAACTGTCAACCTTCTCTACAACAGTACCATCTAATTTAACATCAACCTTTGTACCTTCCTTTGTTTTTCCTACAATCATATTCTTTGTCTTCTTATTAATTTTCAGTTTAAGTTTTGTGATAATTTTAGATAGTGCTCTAACATAATTTCCATTCCTGTTGCAGATTCCACCAGTAACACAATATCATCTGAAAAGTGGATACAATGTATGGATTTTCCATTAATTCTGATTCCTTTAGTTTTTTCTTTCATTTCTACAATAAATTTTTCAATAAACAGATTAAACAGAAATGGTGACAGTGGGCAATTTGCCTCTCCCCTTCTTATGTTTGCCTCTTTCTTTAAGCCGTTGATTTCAATCTTCATTTTCTGCATTTTATACACATTCAGAATTAATCTTCTATCTCTCCAGTCGAGCTTTGTTTCCCTCATTGTTTGAAATAGCAATTCCCAATCCACTTTGTCAAAGGCTTTTTCTAAGTCTACAAAAGTAAAAAAAAGTCTTCCTATTAACCCCAATTCTTCTCTCCAGTAACCCTCTCAGCACTAGAATCGCCTCTCTAGTTCCCTCCCCAGATCTGAAACCAAACTGATCTTCACCCAAATTTGCCTCAATTTTCCCTTTTATTCAGCTTTTAACAATGTTCAGCATTATCTTTGAAGTGTGGGATAACAAAAAGATTGTTCTGTAATTGGTGCAATCCATAGCATTTCCCTTCTTAGGTATTACTACAGTTTTGCTATTTTTAAAATCTAGCAGTGGTATCATTACCTCTTCATAGCAGCTCTTGATAAGGCTATACAAACACTCCTTTGACTGTCCTAATTCTTTTAATATTTCTGTCAGGATGTTATCTGTGGCTGTCGCTTTGCCATTATTCAGGTTATTCAAGTTGACAAATTCTTCCTTAGAGACAGGTGGTCACATCATGTCTTACTGTTAACAATATCCTTTCCTTCATATAGCTCCTCAATATATTCTTTCTATCTGTCATCTATATTATCTAAATCAAAGATAAGATCCCCATTTTTATTCCTTACCATATTTGTTTTCGTTCTTGATTTTATCATCATTGACTTAATACTCGAGTAAGCTCTATCAGTTTTTCCTCTTCCGAGGACTTTCTGAATCTCCTCATTTCTGTCTTGCATACACCTTTCTTTTTCCAGTCTGCATTTTTGAGTAATCATGTTCATTATCCTTTTGTACTTCTCCAGGTCTTTTCCTCTTAACTTGTTTCGCTCTTCAATGAGGTCCATTATTTCTTTGGTCATCCATGGTTTCTTTAGTTCTAACTTGTTTAGCCCTATTATTTTGTTAGCCGTTACTGTTATGATTTCTTTCATTCCTTTCCATCCTTCTTCTCTGCTGATCAACTTATCTGTCATTATTTTCAGCTCTTATTTCCTTCTTAACTATTTCCTCTTTCTTGAGTTTTCCTACACACCATTTATGCTGGCTAGATCTTTTGTATTTCCAAAATCTAATATCACACTTTGCTATCACAAGGACTATCTATGTCATAACCAGGGTATGAATAACTAGACTTTAATTGGTTTTTATACTTATCCTTAACCAGAATATTGTCTATCTGGTATCTCCTGCCATCTCTTGATATTGTCCAAGTATACCTTCTTCTTTTGGGCATTTCAAAGCATTTGTTAGTGACATTCATTCCATATTGTTCACAGAAATCTAGCAGTCTTTCACCTCTGACATTAATCTTTCCTTATCCATATTTGTACACCCATTTTTGTTTAGTGCTTTCATCGACTGATGTATTGAAATCACCGACTGTAATTAGATTATCCTTGTCTTTAACGAACTTCATTAAATCATCTATCTGTTCATATATTTCCTCTACTTCTTCGTCCTTATTAAGTAGACTACAATAACACACAAATAAAGAGGTTGGGCTTTAATTGTAACTATGATTAGACTGTCACTACGGTGGTATGGGTTCAAAACATTGTTCTTCCACTTCCCTCTTCAAACTACTACAACTCCATTTCTTCCTAACCTGGCACCATCACTGTGAATAACTCTGAAATCTTCAAACTGAAAATCTCCATTTCCTGCCCATCTAGTTTCACAGATGCCTAAGGTGTCCATTTCTGATTTCCTTATCATCATCCTAACTTCCTCTAACTTCCCTGCTTTTCAAAGTGTTCTTACATTCCATGTTCCTATTCTAAAAAGTTCTTTCTGATGTCTACTCTTTGCAGGTTATTCCCCCCTGGAGATCCGAATGGGGGAATTGAAGCTCCTGAAAATTTTGAATTGGACGCAGCCATATTACTGCTTGGGAATCCTATACGGAATAATTAATGCAGGGGTTTCCCGTTCCCTTCTGCATTCACCTGCTGTTGACCATGTTACTAGTTCCTCTGCCTTTAGAAACAATTTCTCATCTCTGGGACAAAAGGTTGCCCCATCATTACTCACTCACCCTTTACAGACCATTGGCACTTGGTAAGGAGGGGACTACTTATACCGGGAGTTGTTTGGTCATCCCATGCTTAATACAATTTAAATAAAATTAAAAATTTACTAAGTAAATAAACCAATTTAAAAAAAAAAAATCATTAAAAGGTAAAAAATTTGACTTAAAAACCTATATTAAAAATGCTTAAGAATGGAAATAAATAATTTTTTAATAAATTTTGACTTTTTTAAGCTTATGCCAAATTAAAAACAGACAATAGCAAGTTTACAAATTCTTAATTTGGCCCTGTATTCAGGAAATTATGTATAAAAAGATTAAAAACTCTTATTCATTTTATAACACTTTTTCTTAGGTTTCTGTTTATTTTTAATTACCTTGTTTAAGAACTACAAAAACATTTTTACAAAAATGCAGTTTACAAATCAAGTATTTTCTTTAAAATCTGGATTTGATTATTTGATTAGAGTTGAACAAGTTGATTAGAGTTGTAGTTTTCACCAGCTTCTACTCATACCCATTCTCATTATCAGGTTAAGCATTCATCTTTCTGGGTAAAAGGATAAAAAATTTTAACTTAATCTTGTATTACAGCAAGAGATTTGCCTTTTGTTTCTATCAGGAACACATATATCAAAATACATCCAGATATATTAATAAAGAATAATATAATAAAAATGAATAAAAAACTAAATTTTAATTTTTAACTGAAATTAATTGACGGTAAAAAATTTATACAAAAAAATTCACTATTAACCATAAAAAAAAAATTGTTTACCATTTTAAAGGGCAAAAATTATTCACCCCTTTAGATCATTTGGCCGAGACAATTAGTGACTATTTCCGAGCTAGGTATGTATTCCTCAACAATAACAGTTTTAATAGATTTTATTTCATTTATTATAAATGTGTCACTTCCATTTTTTATTTTTTTTAATTCTTTCATAGCCTGTTCATATTTTCCTTTCATTACAAGATTATGTGGAGACACTGTTATAAAAATTAGTATAAATGCTAAAACTATTAGCAATGAAACACATACATATGAAAAAATTATCATATGAAACATAAAAATATGGCGAACATAAAAATATTATCATAGGAAAATATGGTGCTATTGAGTATGATAAAAGTATTCCAAAAAACCTTATAACCATACAAAAGGATATGATTTTTTCCCCTAATATCAGGTCTAGCAATCTCACCAGGATATAATGAACATATGGTGAAGATAATTCCATAGCCATACCAAAGATTTATCTTCAAAAATTAGAATTATGTGTGATATTGTTGCAATGAGCAAACACTATCTAGTTATATACATAGGAATAATTGACCAGATAACTGGTTTCTTGCCATACCTTTCAGAAATAAATGCAGCTGGTATCAGTGTAAATATATCTCCTATTTCAACTGAGGCCATAACCCATGATCCTTCATCTTCAGTCATATAAATATCAGAATTGTTAGAAGATATGTCATCGTAGGAGCTGTCCATCCATATGCTATTCCTGCAGTTGTGTATGCTAATGCTACTATGAAAGAAAACCTCAGCATTAGAAAACATTATATTGTTAATGGGGATTCAGTATTACTTTTATACTAGTATAAATTCAGACACATTTTATGTATGCTATATATTTCACATGCACTCTATATTACATATGCATTTTGATTAATAAGATTTAGACATTCTTTTAATGATCATAAATTTTTATTTAAAGCTTTCTAATTACATCCTAGGGGCAGAATAATTTTATTTTATTAAATTTAATTATTAGTATTTATAGTCTCTTAGATTTATTAGTATTATTAGTTTTTATATCTCTTTAGCTCTTTTTCAGACATTTTTGTTTCTTTAGAATGAATCTTTTTTTAATAATTAAAAACTAAAACCAATAGAGATACATGCAAACTACCTTCAACAGCTTTATTAATTTTGAAAAAAAAACAATTTTATTTCCAGTTACTCTACTTCTTAATGTGTGCGGTAATTGTAAAGTGAAGTTAAAAAATAACTGATCAGGTCTGCAATACGAATGATTTAATGCAAGTCTAAATTTTTGGTACTAAAAGATGCACCTTCTATGATTTGTTGAGTGTAAAACAAATTCATGTGTCTTCAAGCCTTAATTTATTTCTTGTTTATTTTTACCCTAAGCTTTCATCTGTATAGATTTTGTTAAAGGTATGGATGCTAAAAAAAAAAAAATAATAATATGAAAATGATATTGAGGTCACAAATTTATTTGTGTCTATATATGATGAAATTAGTAATATTTTCAATCTAGATAACAGCATAAACACAATTAAATCTTGTTTTAATAAATTTATAGTAATTATTGTAAATTATAGTAAATAATGCAATTATATTTGTATGTGTAGTTACACATACTCCAAGCATATTGACATAATTTAGATCATTATGTTTGAATAATAGTAGTAGTATAAAATTATATTTTATGATTTAGAAGTGTTTATATCTCTTAATTTTTTAATATTATTATTACAATTGTATTTCATACCATTTGTAATGAATTTATTCAATTATTTTCATGATCAACAGACAATTTTTTTTTATAAATACAAAATTTGGTGAATTTCAGAAATACAGAACTCATTGATCCTCCAGGCAGAAATGTTAATTGAAAATGAAATACTTGTACAATAGTTACAAATATTTTATTTTATACAGTTAAAATCAGTCATTTTTTCATTTTTAATTAATGCTAATTTTTTTTTAATTAAAGAAAATGTATTATAATATGGAATGTTTACATAAAACAAAAATTGAAACAAATTTAATAATCACTATTATGTTTCCTGTGTTGATCTAATTAACATTGTTAACTTAATTAACATAAAACATTTTTAACAATAATGTTAATTTCTGTCAGTCTGTTGTTTTTTTTTTTAATGGATATGTTTCTGGCTTCTGTAAATGCTTATGGCTTAAATTGTGTGTGAAATTTTTTTTTGAAGAAAGAAAACTTCTATTTAATGCAGGGTATGCTGAACAAAGTAATGGATTTTGTCAAGTTTATGACTATATTTGTCTTCCACTATGTATTTTAGTACAGAAAATGACATTCAAAACTGCTTCTGACTGATACAATTCCACTTATCAATTATCCAAATAAGTAATAAAAATATTAAAATTAATATTTGTGTTCGAGCAGTATTGTAAATCCTGTGTTTATGTCAAAATTTACTTACAAGTTGATAAGTAAAAACTGATAGTAGTTTACATATCAGTAGTTAGTATGTATTCCATTATAAACCAGCTGTATGTCCAAACGTAGATGTATCATCACATATCCACTGGCATCTTTTGGGTTACTACCTCACCAAGTTTCTATTTGAAACAAAATAGTGGTACATTCCAAGTGTTAAAACCCATTTCAAAATGAACTAGCAAAATTTCTCAGACATATTTACAGTATTTTTATCTTGTTATTCATTAATTTCATTTTTCCCTTTAATATATTTAATTAGAGAAAAAGACAGTCATCAAAGAGTTAAACATGATTTAGGACCCAATTAGTTTTGAAATGTGATAAAAGGTTCTAAAAATGATATTCATTAATGTTCATTTTAATAGTATTAGTATTAAATCTTTTAATAGAAAATATAATAGAATATAATAATTAATAATAGTATATTAATAATATTTTTGAAATATTATACTGTTTAATACAAAATGAAATTTTGAAGTGTAAAGATTTACATATATTAAATGTAGATTTAAAGATATCTGGAAATACTTATTTACTACAATATATATATCTTACGTTTGTAAAATTTTCTTTGTTTTCTCTTTATCTCTATTAATATTATTTAAATAGTTACTGTATCCAGTTATTATTTAACTGTTTAATTTAAATTTAATTAAATCGGTTAAATTATGTCCCATTTAATTAGAAGAAACTACCTTTATATCTTTGCCCAGCATATCTTAAAGAAAACTTCAGTTCAATTATATCCTTCTGAATAGCTCTATAGTACACTGAAACTTCAACATTCAAATAAGATCCCATCTGCATACTCTGAGCTGAATAAAAAATCAATTTGCCTATGATGTAAAGATTTTTTAGAATATAATATCAATATCATTTTTAGAATAACACTTCTGAATTATTGCTTGTTAAATAGTTCTACATATACCTTGAACCCACCGAGTTAGTCTAGTGGTTAAACTTGTGATTGCAAAATCAGCTGATATTCGAAGTTGAGAGTTCAAAGATTCAAGTACTTGTAAAGGTTGTTGCTTTTATATGAATTTGAATACTAGACTGTGGATATTGATGTTCAATAGTAGTTGGGTTTCAATTAACCACTTTGGGAAGCCAATGGCAAACCACCTGTAAAACTTGCTAGGAAATTGCAGTATGGAATCACCAAGGGTTGAACAGAATTGAATGGCGAATTTTTTTTTTAGACCTTCAGCCAGATTATTCTAATTAAGCTCTTTAGATTAAATATTAATTAGATTAAATTTATTAATTTTAGATTATTGATTTTAGATTAAATATAAATGGATCAAACGCGTGATTTACACTAAAAATGTAATTGAAGGGGTAGAAACATTTTGACTCTCACCCTCACGGAAAACCCTCAAACCCTTCACGGAAGGCCAGCACAAGAAGTGCCCGTTCACACGCGCGGAGGCGATGCCATACCTTAGGGTTCTTTTCGTCACTGCAATGATGACGCAAACATCCTTGATCAACTTTCCTGTTTTATATCCATGATGCTTGAGAATGGTAATAGATATATTCCACAAACATTGAGTAAACTTTGACATCCTTCTGTTCCTTGGTAGAATGATGATTACAAAAATGCTATTTAGAATCGACCACAGACACTACTCAAATTTAACCGCAGGCCTATAACTGAACATCTAAATTTATACTATAGGGCTAGAGAGGTATATCATTGAATATTCTTGGATGCTAAGAGAAAGTATTGAACGAAATATGTGAAGAGGATGTCACTACTACTCCCACGCCTACTGTGTGGAAAAAGATCCGTACAATCTGCGGATCATCAAAGAAATCCTTTTTCGGACTCATTCTTGAAGAAGAACTCCTTACATCACCTACTACAGTGGCAAGTATTTTGGCAGATTATTTCCGTTCGGTGTCCCTCACCTCATCATACAATAATGAATTTAATTTAAAATTTTTTTAATTATGATTTTTTTTTTTTGAGTGGGGTTCATTAAACACCCCATTTTCATTCAACGAGTTGTCACACGTACTTAAGAACTCACGTGTCCCTCCGTACTTATGAACCACATGTCAGGTGAATGTTGTCACCTGACAACATTCGTTCTCAGTATGCTATCACACCTTCCTAATTGGCGCTCCAACACTTATTATGTTTTTATAATAGATTATTCTCCTCACAAGTGTTCCCTTCGGTCTGGTCAGAATCCATTGTCGTACCAGTATTTAAACCTCGTAAAGACAGAGCAAACCCCTCAAGCTACCCCCTTACCTCTTTGACAAGTGTTTTATGTAAAGTGATGGAAAACCGCAATTTCATGTGGTAACTAGAAAACCATGGTCTTCTATGTCTAGAACATCCCAACCCTATAGGAAAAGACACTCGTCTAGTGACATTCCGGTCGCCACACCACCCTCCCCCATTCAAAGCCCCGATGGGCTTTAACGGGCAAGTGGCAAAGTGATTGGAAAGCCATCGTTGGTAACAAACTCCGGCACATTAAAGATTCTGTGTTGCCTTGGGCTTCTCATGCAGAAACATTCGTCGTGAGGAAGTGGTCCTCTGTTGACTGCGATTAGGACATACCAGAGTCACACACGAGTACCTGATGTCAGCAGGACACGCACCAATATATGCACAATGTAATTGCTGCATGACTGTGCGTCATATACTTGTAGATTGCATACGTTATACGGTTTTACGTCGTAAATTTAAATTGTCCAGAAATATCCGTCAATTTTTGGGCATGATAACGAAGTTTTAGACCAGTTGTTTCTGTTTTTTCATCGTGCTGGTCTTATATCTAAAATCTGATATTGTGGCGTATAGTTTTTGTTTTTGGTAAAGTTTTTAGTATGTCTGCTTCATTTTTAATTTTTATGTATCTGTGGTTGTTTTTTTATTCTGTTATCCAAGAAGAGGCCCTTTACACCCCTCTCGGGTACTGTAAAATTCTATATTTATGTAAAATTTATACTGTTTTTGTTTTTATTTTTATTTTAAATAATTTTTATCGTATTTTTAAATTCCGACTGTGATATTAGTTATAATTCCTTAGTGATATTAGATATAAGTTTTTAGTGATAATATTTTTAAGTTTTATTTCATTTCTAATATTTTAGTTTTGTTAGGTATATTTTTTATGTTAATTATAGTTTTTAGTTTACAGTTTTTATTTTAGTTTTTAGCTTTTCTGTTATCCGAGAAGGAACCCTTTACACCCCTTCTCGGAGTTTGTAAAGTTTTATTTTTTTTTAATTTTATATATTTTTAATTTGTTTTAGTATATTACGCTTATTTAAATTCTTTATGAAATCTTTTATTCCAGGCGATAATAACGCGAAAACCTTTTTCACCCTCAAAAAAAAAGTGTAATGATAGCTTTTGGACCATTGCTTTTGTGAATTTTTCCTATTTGTATGTTTACAGTTATTTCTTTCGTTTACTTTTAGTAATGTGTGAACTTTTGTATACTGCTTCCTATTTTTATTTTATTTTATTGATTTCAGAAGTGATTTTTTTTTTAATCGGGCCTGTATTGTTTAATCATACAAACTATGTCTAACGTTCAGTGTATTTAAAGAGGAATATCTATTTCTCTATAAATGTTGGTACTAATATATTCAACTAAATAAAGCCAAACAATATACAGTTGCTTATGACAGCTATTCATTAGTTGTTACTTTCTGTTATAATTATTATATTGTTATAATCATTATTGATAATGAATAATAATTGTTATATTATAATTGTTCCACTGATTATGTTAGAATTGAATATAAGCTTGAGAGCAAAGACCTTAGTGTAATGCAAGTTGCTATTAACCAATTATGTATATATGAGTAGTGTAGTAATGAAAGCTCATCATAATCTTGGCTTAAAAAATGGGTAATAGGAGAACTGTGAATACTGAATCATATGCTGTCATATAAAAAGTATTTGTGGGACACCTTGAATATAGTGTGGTAGTGTGGACCACAGTTTTAACAGTAAAGATAAAGAATTTGAAATCACTAAATATTTATTTATCATTTGCATGAAAAAAATGTATATAGTATTTTATAATACATAACATAAAATAAAGAAAACTTATTTTTCACTTCAAAAGAGAACAATAAAAATATTAATTTTTTTCATTAGATAAATGAAGATTTGTTGAAGAATTAAAGAAACGTTTTTTATGATCATGTGACAAACTTATAATGTCATAACTATATGGTATGATACCTTAACATACATTAACATTATGTAAAAGAATTTTTAGAGAAATTAAGATTCTGAATATTAATTAACCTGTTTTTTATAGTATCTCATGATTCTAATTCTATACCTCAGAAAAATGTATTTTTCACGATATAATTAAAAACATGGATCTTAGCCGAGCCTTTACTGAGTTCTAATAGCAAGTATCAAACAAATTTTACTACCAGGTTTTTATGATACTGAACAACTTATCTAACAAATACGACTTATTTAAACGAAACCAAACATGTTTTAACCATGTATGTATGTAACTCAAAATGTATTGACATTTTAATGAGTTTACTGAATCGACAGACAAAAAATTCTCAGTTACTACTGAAAAGAGAAGAAAGTTTACTTTTTGTCTTTAGTAGACTGAGTGACTGCAAAGAAATCTTGTATAGAACCTAACAGCTCATCTCTACTCTCCACCACATTTATTTATTTAAGTAAGAAAAGGTTATTACAAAAAAAAAAACATTTTCATACACACTGAAGCTTGGTTAAAAAAACATAGTAACACAAAACAATCAGTGGTTCTTTTAATAATGAAAGCAGAAGTGAAGATTCAGCAGCAAAATAAAAATAATTAGTATTTCTGAAAAGGAAAAATAACAGAAACTTCCAAAAAAAGTTTTTATGAAATGCCAAAACTGCCAAGTTGTTACTACAGGTAGAGAACTTTCAAATTATAATAGGACCTAATTTTTTTATTCAAACAGACAACTTTCTAACATCTGTTTTTAAATCTATTGAAGATGGAGTGGCTCCAGCTGTCAAACTAAATTTTACATGTGCTTTCAAGACCTCAAAATATCCTTGTTTGAACAAAGGAAAAATGTATGAAACTGAAAATATTACTGAAGAAGAACAGAGATAAGTTATAAAAAAGAACAGTTCAAGAAAAATATAAGGAAGATATTGTAAAAGATAAGTACTACATAATTAACACAGACATGTAGGCAGTAAAATTATCGCCCTTGACAAGAGCAGTTGCATTCTGTAACACAACCAAAGTTTGCTCATATAACTTTATGGTATATAATGTTCCACACCAGTAATGCACAAATTACTAGCAGAATGAGAAACAAGCTGATCTTGCCACTTCCTGCTTTGTCCTTGCCTGATAAATTATCTAAAAACACTAAGTAAAAATCTGTCAGTGGTAATCTACAGTTGTGGTTGCACATTTTAAAATAGGAACATAATAAAATGTAGTAAAATGCTTAAAATAACATTCAAATGACAAAAAACTTTTAAATTTTTAAAAGCCACATAAATATGAAACGTTATTCAGAATCCATATATGTATTTTTTGAAGGATAAAAAACAAGCATATTTTTGCCGGCGGACTATATCGTTGCAACTAAAGATGCAAGAAAATAAAAGTATTTACAGACAACAAAAAAAGTATCCTTTTCAATTTTTACCATTTCAGTAAGGAAATTAAAAACCTTAAAACTGCTTACAATTTTTAAAAAGATACTTTATCAGCCATAAACAAGCAGTTGAAAAAAAATCTTTCAAAAGAATACAAAAAACAAAGATTTCATGTCACAAATTAGATGTGAAATGTGCTACTACATATTAGAATCCAGAATACCATAGGGAATGTCCTCTGTTAATTACTGCTTTTGTTATTTATTGATGATCTTCCTCAGAAGCTTGAACCATTCATTGCTACTCTCATCGTTGATAACATGACCGTATCTATATTTGAAATTAGTAATTTAAAACGACTAGAAACTTTTCAGTTTTTTCCTTAGGTAGATTTAAAATATTTACAATAGTATGCGTTGTATTCTGACTAATGATAATGATATATTAACGTTGTCATATTGTGAAATTTCTAGTTATTTTGTTATACGAGGGTTATTTTTTTTCAAGGTCCGATCGGTCACGAAATTAAAACCAGAGTGAAAATAAAAAAATTTTTATTTGTAACAAGTACTTACATAGTTACGCTACTTCTCTACATAGTCGCCACTCCGATTTACACATTTGGTCTGACAGCATGTCCGCTGTTTTGTGCAGAAGAGAAATAAGTTGTATATTCTTGCGGCAACTCTCTAACAATCGCCACGTTGTTCTTAGAGTTGATATTCAGAAATTACATCTACCTGTTTTGAGTTCTTATTTCTGGTATCGAGACCCTGCTAAGCGTCATATTGAGACCTGGATAAAATTCTTCAGTTTTCGTTTTTAATGTTTCTGGTGAGCTGCCAACATAAGATGATACGGTGGACGGTAGGAGACAATTTGCCGACATCAATATTGGTGTTACGGTTGGAAATTACAATCCCGCGTGTGTTTCTGGTGGAAAGGTTGCCGATGATTGCTCTAGCGACCATCGACTTGTCTTCGAGATAACTGGTGGCCTGAGTGATGGTTATACGTGTAATTAATCAGTTCAGCAACCGCGTTTTCTGCACAGGAAAGCAAATTGGCGGAGGTTTGTCACAATTCTTTCGGCTAGGCTCCGTGAACAGAAATTTTTATGGTCTTGATCTTGAGGCCGGGCAGGTCGGTTATCGGTAGCTTTCATCGATCCCGCTGAGCGTTCCATTCCCCCCATTACGGGTCAGTATAGGATGACCCCCTGATGGACACGGGAACTTACTGAGCTGAAGTCATCTGATCTCCGTTTAAGGAGGTCCTTTCAAACTGAGAGTGACCCGAGCTGCGAGCAGATTTGGCTTTGAGATATAGGGAGCTCAGATATTATTATTATGATAAGGTAAGGCAGGGCAAACGTGATTCTAGGCGTTCCTTTGTTCAGCAACAAGGTAACAAAAACCCGTGGAATGTTGTTTACCAGTGCCAGGGCATAAATGAAAGAAGGGTATTCTTCTGTCCGCTATCTTGACCAGGAAAGGAGTGATCTTGGATTAAACGGAGATCCTACGTACTTTGTCAGATGATCTTTTGCCGGACGATGATTTAGCTGTAGAAACTGCTTTATCATCGTCGTGTTCGAAACGATGTGGCTTTTCATCACGTGGATGTTTTGTCTTCAGAAGTTACTGAGGTGAAGGTGCGCGAGATAATCTGTAGCTTTGGCAGAGGTAAAGCTCTTGGGTTTGATGGAATAACGTTGGAGCTCCTTGTTCGTTCAAAAACTTTCTTTTAAGAAGCATTTAGAGTACGTTGTAATGAAGGCCAGTAGTGCCTTCTTTGGTATTCCACGTGTGGTTAATCTGGATTGGGGTCTGAATTTCAAGACTATGAGTATCCTCTATGAGGGTATGTATGAGACAATTATGTTGTATGCCGCACCTGTTTGGGCGGTTAGACTAAAATGTAAAATTATAGGGACATTTTGTTGAGGACCCAGCGCCTATCATTGTTAACGGTGACAAGTAGTTACCGTAAAATTTCTTGTGAGGCTGTCCTGGTAATTGCTGAAGTAAAGCCTACCGATATTGTTGCGGTTGAGCATCAACAAAGCTATTTCGCAAAGAGTTGGGTCAATTAACTTCTGCTAGAATTAGAAAGATTGAGAATGATGCATTTCAATTGTGGCAGATTAGGTGGAATGAGACGGCTGATGGGCGTTACACGCATGGTCTCTTCCGTGATGTGAGAAGTCTGCGGGGCGCCTCTTAGGTGTCTCCTAATAAGTATATAACTCAGTTTCTTTCGGACCATGATGCTTTTAGGGATAGGTTAGCTCGTTTCGGCCTGGCTGATTCTGGTCTGTGATGTGGCATATTATGTTTGATACCTTTTATGTTTGTTTTCTTCTATGTCCTTCTATGTCTGTCATCGGTATGATGAAAGACGATTAGAGGTAGCTTGGGGATACTGGGTCTACATTACATTTAAATGTTAACTGGAAAAGCCGGGGCAAATGGTCAATTGTGGAGAACTTCATGAAATATTTGGTTATTCAGCGAGTGCGGACGTGTAGGATGGGGAGTTCGAGTTACTCGGATTGTTAGGGACGCTTGGGCGTTTCCTATCGCCAAGATAGGCGCTGCGTAGTTTTGTTTTTATTGGTTATTTCGTGATGTTTGTTTTATTTCGTTGGTAGGGATATAGCTCAAAATTTAAATATTTTGTTTCTATCAGTTCGGTTCGTTTGTTTTTTATTCTGTTTTGTGTTTATTGGTAGTACGTTCTTACACCGATGTAAATGTCATTCATGGCATTTACATCGGTGGCATCCTGACGGAGGCCAAGCTGTTAACTGAGAGATGTTATTCAGTCGGTGGCTTAGAAGATGAACTCCGGTAAAGCCCATCAGGGCTAGATAGGAACGGGTGGCGTGGCGACCGAAATCGTCACATGGTGGGATCTTTCCCTTCGGGATCGTCACTTGCTACTCATGTGGCATTCCTAAGACTTGTATTTATCTATTCTTTACATTTCACAATTACACAAAATGCACTATTCTTGATTTACATCAAGAAAATCATTAATTATAAATGTATTACCTGATAGTCCAATAAAATACTGTTTCAAATAACTGTTGTCCATTCTTTGTAGCATTGATGTTATGTGCACAAAATATTCAGTGTTATAACAAATATTCAGTTTCTTGGGTTAAATGTGAATACTAAAATTTTACATATTCTTGAGAAATAAAACTTTACTGCTTAACACACAAATTCTGATATGTTACATAAACGAACTTATGAATGTGATTAAAAAAACAATAATGAAATCTCCAAACTTTTTTTAAAATTAACGCTGAAAGAAAGATTATTAAAAGAAGAGGTCATGACAAGATAATAGTTAATTGAAGTTTATTGTCTCCTTCAATTTGCCCGTTGTTACAATAGTATGTTGTTTTAATAATGTGATGTATCTCTACAGAAAAATAAATAATATTTTTTTTATCATGAGATTTATTGCTTTATTGATAACTTAACTGTGTTATATTCAAGTAATTGTAATATATAATATTGGAATATTGGATTTTATCGTTACATCATAACTACATTCGATCGTAAAAATATACACTTAGAGTGATTTAATTACAATTTTATTATTATTGCTTAAACTTTATGATAAAACAATATTTTCTGCTTAAATCTATTATGACATATCATACGTCTTATTTGAATTATCATATTATATTATATGGCTTGTACTAATTGTATTACGTTCAGAGAGTTGTCATCAATATACAATTTGAAGCTAATTTTTTAGTAATTACTTCATGAGATAAAATATCAAATTTCTTTAATTATTCCCCAAATCTTAAAGTAGTAAATGCGCCAATGTTGAATTTGACCACAAATTACTTAGCCTTCATTTTTTAATCTACCGAGCAAAAACCTAACCAATTAGGAGAAAATTGACTTAGCAGTCCATTATCTGATGGCGCACAATATTTTCAAATATTTTAAGCAATATTAGCATTGGGCTAACAAGCATGTAATTGCTCGGTTGTTTTTTATCATTCTTTTCCAAATAGTGATTACTTTGAAAACTTTGAAATAATACCAGTAACACAATTACGGTTTATTGAAGTTGTGTAAGAAATAAGAATGAAGCTTTCTTAAATAATTAGTAAAAACATACATATCAGAATCCTATAATTTTTTAACTGCCACACTTTATATCGTACTCATTAATTGTTTTCAAAACGAAATCTTAACAGATTTCTTTGACAATCGTTCATTGATCGCTAATATTCTCCTGTTCGAAGAGTTACATGTACACAGTAATAATTTATCTGTTATATCAGTCATACGATTAATGAAATATCTATTTGCATTTGCTGTATCAGGATCAAACTATCTCAGATGCAGGTTGATTTAATTTATTTACAATTTTTATCAAGTTTTAATATACTTTGCATTTCTTTCAGGAATTTGAAATATATTTTTAATAGCTTCTCATTTGGATGTATTGTACAGTATTTATTCAAGTTCAACTTAAACTACTTAATTTTAAGTAATTTATTCAAGTTATGAAGTTTTATTGTTGGCTAATACTATTCTAAGTGTATCAAGTCTTTTAAGTTTTGTTAATCTTTGTTATATAGAATTATTCACAGTGAATGTAAAAATAGAGCCCATGTTTTACTGGTGAAAATAAAGAAGTAAGTTCATATGAACATAGGATTGGAAACGCTTCTTCATGGATTATCGGCGGACGAAAGATTTCGTCCTGATTTCTGCGCCTTTAATAATTTTATTTTATTTTCAATTTTGATTGTGTTTTATTCTAAAACATTTAATTTTTTGTTTTGTAATATTGAAAATTTTGTTTCGTTTCATATCTATTTAAAAGCTCCACAATTTTGATATGTTTTGTTTTTAATAAACTTCGAAATTCTTGTTTGTATTTAGTTTCCGTCGACTTTACTCATACCGCTTATCAGAGTTATCAGATTCTCTATTGGCTTTGTTTAAAGCTTTTTTATTACTATTTTAACAAAACTCTTTTACGACTAACATAAAAAAGTATGTTTCTTTACCCAAATATGTTGTCTTTTACCACAAACTTCTCGAAAAACTAAACAACAATTCTGGGACCTATTTTTCAATTTTTCATGTCAAATTTCATATAAAATCATTAAATTTATCCCTTAATTTAGGTTCAAATAATTACAGTCTGACTTAATTTTACCGAAATCGCAAAAATCAGGACAAAATATTTCGTCCCCCGATACTCCATGACGAACGTTTCCAATCTATGTTTATATGAACTTTCTTCTTTATTTTGACCCCTGTCATCCCAAAAATAAAAATCCAATTTTTTTTTTTCGTGTGTGTTCTGTTTCTTTTGTTGCAGATACCCACAGCCACCACAATTAACAAATGGATTCTTCAATGCGGCCACGCGGTCCCCCCAACGCCTTCCCGGACACACGTGTGTCTGGAGATTAATATTATGTACAGTAAAGAACTTCTGTTTGCTTCTGAAAAGGCAATCGCCGCCCCAAAACCGCGATCGCGAATAGGTATCACCAATTTGTAAGTTCCCTATTCCCTTTCCTTTCAAGAAAGAAGAATGAGGAACGAGCCCAGCAGCCATCAGCCCAGCAGCCACTGACAGCATGGAAGAAAGAAGAAACTTGCACTTTCCCCCGTTCAGCCCTTCGAGGCCACGGGAATACTAAGGTTAACGGTATGTAACTTCGGTTACTGCCAATTCTGGGAAAGTGCAGGCCAAAGAAGAATGAAGAGGTCATCGGAAGAAGAAGAGGAAGAAGAAGATGAAGAAGAAGGAAGACCCTCTACTCGTCCCAACATCACGGACAGGAGTCCGGAACAGAGCCCAGCAGAGATGCGTCCTGAAAGGCAGCCATAACAGAAGTGGATGAAGACCTTCTACACAACCCTTCCTTTAAAACTTACATATAAATTAACATAAATCAGCAATTGCGACTCCTCCGGAAAAGGGGGCGCATTGCTCCCTCCATATAGCTAGTGCCCCGTTGTAGCGTATTCCTACTAGCCTATGAAGCGTTAGCACCGAAAGTACTTCAGTGGACGGTCTGAAGGGGAATTACGTCGGGAGGACAGGTTGCATAAGCCTAGCCTTCCGCGGTCGGCCCATAAAAATGGGTTCGATAACGCTGGTTTAACAACGGATTGGAATGCAATTAAATCCGTCCTTAAAAGTACTAAATATTAAATAAGACAAAACTTGAAAAATTAGACCCGTCACTTAAAATAAACCTTTTAAAAAACACGCCCGATTTAGAATCATCCAGCAGCAAAGGACTCTGTCCAGGTTCTGCGATCCGAAGGGAGAATCTATAAACTCCCGCCAACTTTGCATTCCATTCCATTCCATATTTTGATCACAAAAATATTTCCCGAAAGTTGGTTACATTTTTCGTGAATCACTCTGTACATAGTTTTTTTCACTTCTCCATATAAGATTTAAACTTCAGATGGAAAATCTATGTTTGTGGAATTCCTCACTAAGGCGTGGTTTTATAATAAAACATGAATGACTCTATCACTATTACCTCAGTCGTGTTCAATCAGTAAATAATAAAGTATTTCACAACAGAAATGGGAACATAATTTTTTTTAATTTATGTTGTCTGTCATTGACTTTCTTGTAGCACTGGTGTGTGTTAAGCGCCTAGAAATAAGAGGCACCACAGAAACGTTTTCTAAAAGAATAAATATGTTCACAATTCAGCCAGTCTCTGTGGTGAGCAGATCGAAGATGTCAGCGGTAGGACTGAATATCACCTGCATTTCAGTAGGTTCGACATGGTAGTATACTGCAACATAATTGGCTCAGCAAAGAAGTCAGTAACAATTTTACGTCTTACTTTTTTTAGTAAGGCTGGCATAGGATGATTGTTATTATTAACGTTAGCTATGTTATTTTCAGGTGTGATTTGCGACTCCTGTCAGGTCATCTACGAATGATACAACTATCTCAAAAAACCGCTGAATGCCGGCGGACGTGCTGTAACCTCCTGTTCATCATCAACGGGTGATGATGGATGTACGCTCTTATTAGAAATGTATCCTTGTGCTAGTGTTTCGTTTATCCTCAATTGCTTAGTTTGACGTTACACAGAGCTCTTTTGGCTTTATGTACTTTATGTAACGCTCATCATCTCGGTAGCCGCGAATTTAGGATGGAATTTTTTAAATTCTTTTTTAATCAGTTTTCAAATAAGTATTCGATAAATACATTTTCAAATTTTTTAAACGGTTTTAGATTTTTTGTTCTTACAAGGATGATATGTTTCAAAATGAAGTGTTTTTCGTATTGGCATTTTGAATCTATGTGAAAGTAAAAGATACGATTTATTTCAGTTGTGATTATTTGAAATAGTTTATATTTAATAATAAAAAAATAATACTGGTCAACATAATTTTCTGAAGCGATAAGGGAGTACTTGTTTCTTTTTTTGGAGCTGACTCAAAGTGAGTTTTAAAAGTTCAGAGTAAGGTAAACTACACAGTTATTGGCATATCTAAACGGACTTAAATTTTTCTGGTTCTTGATGGAAATCCTTTTAAAATTTATAGTATTTTATTTTCTAAAAAAAAAAAATAAATATTTTTTTACAGTTATATACAAATAATTGATTATTGACAAGCGGTACACTTTTCAATTGCGCCGATTAATTATTTGCCGCAACCAAACTGACCACATGACCGCTGTCCACATTGTGTAAAACTTTCATAACATTATTCTGGCTGTTTAAGTGACATCTGCATCTTTTAAACATTCTTTAAAACAATTCAAGAGATTTACATCTTTTGTCATGTAACGGTTCCAGTATATTTCTTTGGAGTTTAGATTTTTCTCCTCTGTCTTTCACTGTTTTAGTAAGTGAATGACGCTGACCACGAGTGAACACTACTTCACCTCCACATTGATCGTGAACTAACTGGTGATCACCAGTTAGGTATTTCAATGAGTCAGTTGAGCTGATACTCTTCAACATGTCCCAATTAATATACATTCTTCAGTTACGTTACTTATTATTGTTTGGTGGGGATTTCATCGTGAGTCATCGATGTACAAGTATATTTGGAGTCAAAAAACCACACTTCTGCTATTTTTCTCCTTTTTAAAATATTGATCATGCATGTACTTATCTAAATAAAAAAATAAAACTATAGACTGTCTTTACTTCTCTAGAAGATCTATTATAATATCTTTCATTCAAATAATTAGCAGCACCCATTTGAGACTGTGTAGACATGCGGGATAATTTAAACACTGTTGAAACAACTGTAACACAACTTCTAATGCATTTATACTGCCATGCTGATGCGACTACGTCATGGCAACATAAAAATATATTCTAAACATTATAAATAAAAATTACAAGAACTCTATGTCAATCACTAAAATTCTATGATGTCAATGACTATCTACGGGTGTTAATCCGTATTGCACTTAGGTTAGTGTACTCTTTTATTTGGCAGTAAAAGAGTATCAATAACTGTCATTATCATATAATATTATTAACAGTTATTGTAGGATTGTTGGGCTGCTCCATTGAATGGATGATTCCAAGTCAAAAATTCCAAGTCAACGCTTATTTTCTACGCTTGGTATTTATTTATAACATATTTTCTGATCATCTGTGTATTTTATCTCTTTAAAATATCCGAATACTACTTCTAACCTCTTTTTGAGTTAAATTCTCTGAAGAACGCAGATAAAAATTACTTTATATTTCAACAGAAGTTTTCTAAACTTTTATTCCAGGTAATTGGTTAACTGGCATTTCTCCCGCCACCACCCCATTCGGTCGCCCAAGAGCATAAGATCAAATGTCAGTACCAAGAAACGGCTACTGTGCCTCTGAAACAGTTTAGCGACCTAATTCCAAAAGGTTCCTAGTGCCCGGATACTACTACCTATCTACTACCTAGTGCCCGGATAGATACTACCTATTAGTGTGACCGGATTAAGCAGGGTGCTATAAACCACCGGCTTACGTGTCCCAGCCGCTCTTGTCAATATTAGAACTAAATCAGGGAGGCGCACCCCTTGTTACTAATAAAACAAAAGAACAGTTAATAAAATAAAAAGACTGTCACGCCTCGGTCGCTGAATGCCAGCTAGTACCTGTCCACCATTTAAAGCGCTTGGAGCTTATATCTGGCTAGTGGCCAGCCATTATCTCAAGAAAGACTTCCCACAGCTGCGCTATAGGAATCAATATAACCAAAATATAAATTTACCCTTAAATCTAACGATGACGGTTGAACATCGCAACCTCATTGAGGAACTATCACACGGTCCAACAATGCGGCTCTCGCCACATAGACTCACCGCTTGTGAGAGGCCAATTTTCTCCCTGACTTTTCCACCCTGTTCTAGGGTGGCTCGGTCTGTGGCCCCCCCTAAAGGCGGGGCAGTCGAACATCATATGCTCAGTCGACTGGACCTCCTCGCAGACAGACAACTCATCAGCCACCAGGCGGAACCGAAACAGATATTGCTTTAAATCGACATGGTTGGTGAGCACCTGGGCACGCACCCGTTGCCCTTTAAGATGAACTCGAGGCGTACCATCCCCCAAATCCTGTATAAACCAATACAAGGATCTTCCCTTAGTCGTGGTGTGCAATTCAAGCTGCCATGCCTCCATCGCGAGGCTCAAAAGCCTCTTCCGCAGATGGAAGTTGGGCAACTGGATGAAATTTAGCTCCGGTGCATTGTGATCACCGTTCCGCTCTTGTTCTAGCCCGGCTCGAAACCGCATCCCAAATGCCTCGGCCTCCCGACCTCTTAGCAACTTCCACATGGCTGCCCGAACTTTCACCACTAAATCGATTGGGAGAGCCTTTCCCAGTACGGTAGTAGCCTCGTAGGAGGTTGTTTTAAAAACGCCAGTGCATACTATCAAGCCTTTGCGCTGAGCACTCCTTAAACTTTGAAGCAGTGCTCTATTTCTGACTAACCTATGCACCGAAACTGGGACCGCGTATGCGGTCATACTCTCAAAGACGCCTGGGTAAACCATATACATTTGACGGCCCGACAACCCGTAGTCTTTCCGAGCAATCCTTCTAGGTTTGTGCATCACTGAGACGGCGTCCGCCGCAACTTGCCTAATGTGGTTGCTAAAAAGAAACTTTTCATCAAACAAAACACCTAGGTACTTATGAACCCTCACTCGGCTGATTACACAGCCTTTATGTTTAATGTGGGGGTTACGACTGCATTGTAATTTGTTTGCACCCTTGAGAAGCATAAACTTCGTCTTGGGCACAGAAATCTTTAAATTATGCCAGGTAAGTCCAGATGAAGTCCTTTATACTGATGGTTATGATCACGGTTTTCTGTCGGTGTGAGATTAGTCAGGAAGCTTACAACTTTTTTCGTAGAGGCGTAACTAGCTCTGATTACATATCTTTCGTGAAACATAGGTTGAAAGAACACTGGCAGAGTGGTTGGCTAGTGGTGGAAATTAACTATAACATATTAAAAACACTTAGAGATCCTTAGAGATTCAAGTTGCTGGACAGACGCTGTAAGGAGATTGACATGGTGCGCACGGGAAGATCAGATTAACACATGAATTTCTCATGACTTCTGATAACGTGCCAATATTTCAACTAGGCAACTCTATTAAATACTTCGTCACATTTCCATTTACAGTATTCGTTATGCGACTATATGAGGAAATCTTAAACTAACATACAACATTAATGGTGTTCTAGGCGATGATATAAATTTTAAGTAATAAAGATTTTTAAAAGATGCTTGTTTGCAGTCAGAGTTTTACTTTACCCAAAAAATCTCTTACAGAAGGAGCTTACTACACTCAAACTTTGAAATTTTTAGTTTATGATCAACTTCTTTTACAATTAACATTGTGTTCATACAATCTTCCTCTTTAATGGTTTATATGAAAAATTGTATTTTCTTTTAATAACTTTTTTGAAATAATGGATGCTTTACAATATTGAGTTATGGTTTAAAAATTACGGTCTTTTTGTTGATAAAATTATCTATTTGCGTCTCTTCTTTTATTACATTTTATGAATACAGTTACAGTGACACTTGCCCACAAAATTTTTAAGTAAGTCCTTACTTTATTTTTTATTTTTTTTTTTCAACATAAGTAACAGTCATCCGTTTAATGAAACGATAATTACACGGTTACGCACAGGATTTGATGATCTTTTTAATTGCTTCTCAATATTATAGAATCTTAAACTAAAAAAATGAAAACTTTACAGATAAAACTAATAAAGAAGCCTGTACCATATAACCTAAGCTCAGGTTAAGTGGTAGTTACTTGTATATATATTTAACCTCCGGGACCAACTTTGGTATTGCTTCAGAGGATGAGATGAATGACAATTTTTGTAACGTCGTGAAAATGCCTGACCGGGATTTGAAACCGGATGAAAGGCCGAGATACTAGCACTCGCGCCACGGAAGCCGGCGCGAGTACCATCCTCATTCACCCTCTGAAATAATATTTACGGTGGTTCCGGAGACTAAACTGAAAAAATAGAGAGGTGGTAGTTACTTAACTACGTTTATTTACATTCTTTTTCTTGTTTTTATCAATCTTTCTTTTTCGTTTCTTGTAAAATTTAGTCTACGCAGCAATTCTTATTACCACACATCTCAGGAACGGTCGACTTGAGACTGTACAAGACTACACTTCATTTACATTCATACATATCTTCTGAAGTAATACCTTACAGTGGTTCCAGAGGTTAATTAGAAAGAGAGAGAGAGAGAGATAGCAATTTTTATTAAGCTATTGACTTTATAAGATTAAACTAAAGAAAAAAACAAAATGGAAAACAAAATCGTAAAAAAGAGATAGAATCCATTTTAAAAATAATCGCACGAAAGTGTTAAAGGGAATATTTTTTCAAATCTTGACTTTTTGAAATTGGCAATAAATTATGGATTATTAAGCGGCTGTTTTTCTTTTTTTTACTTCTAAATAGGGTCCATTAATATATTTTTTATACGTTTTTTTTTTTTAATTTTAAAGTAAAAAAGATTTCTGTTTCATGAATTTATCCCTTTATTAAAAAAGCTGACATCGACAGCTGTTTTATGACAAGATGGTTTAAAAATATAGAACTACGCTAATTTAGTGTTGTTATTTAAGGATTTTTGTAGATGAAGGTTACTGAATTTTTTCCTTGAAATTTCTACACGGTATAAAAAATTGTACTTCGAGTACTGAAAAACCAGCTAATATTATCAGAATCGTGTACTGTGTTGTATTTTATTCTAATTACTTGCATATATAAAAGATGTAAATATTTCTCGTTTATTATTTTTAAAAGGTTGTGTTTTGAAACGTAAATAAATATTGCTATGGCAAGCTATAAGAAATCGAAATTTTTCGTTCGTTTGCTGCCCACTGAAGATGTAGATTGGGAAAATATTAAAATAGAAACCAATAAAGAGGTAACTAAATGAGTCATCTTAAAGATTATTTATTTACATTACGTTTTTGTAGCACGGTAGATCATATTACAAAAAATTAATTTTAAGGAAGAATATTAAAAATATGGTACTTACCTATTAACGCCACCGTAGCTACAGCTTTATTTAAAAAACAAAGTAGTCAATCGGATTTCGGTGGAAAATGAACAGTCTCTTTATTAATTATAATAAATGGTTATTTATATTTATCTATTTTATAAATATAATTTAACCAAACTTATCCTACGCACACTTCGCTCGCTAACCTTGACTAATTAACATCGTAATTTTTTGAGTATTTATTTAATAAATTCAGTAATTATTGCAATTATTTATTATTTAAATAATCAAAACACTACTATTAATTAGTCAAGATTAGCGAGCGAAGCAAGCGTAGGTTAAGTTTGGTTAAATTGTATTTATAAAATAAATAAATATAAATAATAAAGAGACTGTTTTGAATCTATGTTAAACTCTATGTCGAGCCATTTTCCACCGAAATCAGATTGACTACTTTGTTTTTAAATAAAGCTGTAGCTGCGGTGGCATTAATACGTAAGTACCAAAAATATTTTTCCACTATCGAGCAATTAAGAATCCTACTGGGGATATGAGAAAGTTGAAATACATCTCAACAGCTCTCAAGTAGCGACCACACTCCTTACTATTGACCGATTACCTATGACTTTTGCGCAACCTTTTACAGTTAACGCAAGACGGAGCCTCCTTCTTTTGCGGATAGTCATCACGCTTGTGACCATCCTCGCCATAATGTGCGCACACCGAAGCATACTTACAGAATTTGGCCAAACCAAACATTAAAGCACTGCTGTACGTCAAGGTACTCCTTGACGCGACGGGATGCGAAGTCAACGAAGATTCGTTCCTCCGACACGAACTTCTGGTAGAAACCAGCCCCTAATTCGAAAACTCCGTGATACCGTGCGGCATTACGTTTGACTGTTTTGAATACTAGCCTACACTGGTCCTTGAATGAGGCCTCATCCAAATCAGTGTTTTGCTCTCGAATGAGGGACAAAACTTCCTCATCAGAGAGACTGCTCTCGATGTCATATACTATATGATAACCGAAGAGGGCCTTCTCAACCGCTTGGGGTTAACCTTGAATTCAAGCTTCTTAACAGGCGGAGACTCCGTGATGGCTCGGACAGTCTCCATGTTATCTGCAACAACTACCAACCCTTTGCTGGTCTCCTTTATGTTCCTAATGCGAAGTTCCTTTCGATAAGCGCGAAGGGCAACTTTAAAGTCGCGTTTGAAGTCTTTACTCGTGGTCTTCGAACCTTCACCTTGTTAACGAATAAAACCCCTCTGGCTTCTTTGCCACCTTACTGGCTTCCCGTTTTGATTTCAAACATCAGCGTAGCGCCTGGGCTGTACTGCGGCCTGAACAACCTTAGGAGCCTCTTTGACCTCTTTGGGCTTAAAGACCAAAGTCTCGAATCCACTTCATTGATCTTCACCAGCCTGGGAAGTATGGTCTCATCCCAACGCTGACGCCGCCGGGAAGGGAAAGAAACTCAAATAAGTAGTCCAGGTCCTCCTGGACTACTTTGGCCAGTGGGGCAGAACTGCCAGGTCTGCCCTTCGCTTTTCTAACCTCCTCAACAGCCGTGATCGGCCTGACCCAGGCGGGTGCGCCCGTGTACATCCCGTTCGATTCGTCCTCAGAGGAGCTGGATTGTACTGGCTCCAGCTGAAGATCTGAGAAGAGTTCTGAGAATGATCCGTGAAGCGCGCCCAACTAAGGTTCAGCCAAGCGATGCCCAGGGACAATGTTTGGCTGGACGACCATGCGTTGTCTCTAACCCTTAGAAAGAAGATTCTAACAGTGAATGATGATTCTATCAAAGAAGTGCATTAACACCCTCCTCTCATTGCAGGTCAGAGATTGAGGTTGTCGAGGTAAAGCCGGCCGTGAAGTACTCTGTATGATGATTGACCAGAAAGTCAGTTTTACTGAGCAGCTTCAGAGAGCCGTAGACAAAGCCGCAAGAGCCGTAACCGCTCTCCGCCGGTCCATTACGAATGTTGGTGGACGGAAGGCCAGCAAACTGTGATTGCTGATGTCCACGGTGCATTCTGTCCTGTTATACGGGGCGGAAGTGTAGGTCCAGGCGTTAAGATTCGAGAGAAACCGGAAACTGTGCGAGTCGCTTTCGCGAATCGGACTGTATCAGAGCCGGCCGTTCTGGTGATCACCGGAATTATACCTATTGTTCTTTTTGCAAGGGAGCGCCAGACGGCCTGCAGGAGGCGACGGGCAGGCGAAGACCGGGAAACCATCGCCAGGGAAGCGGCCTGGGATCGCGAGATCAGAGAATGACAGACAACAAGTCTTATCCCTCTCGTTCTGTAGACAGAGTGGTAGAATGGAAAGGTGGAGTAATATGTGGCCAGATTTTTAACGGGTCACAAGTACTTCCGCGTTTGTCTCCATGCTACAGGGAACGCGCCGTCCCCCGACTTCCTCTATTACCTCGATATACGGACGACGCCGAGCACACCTTTTTCAAATATGTTTGGTGGGCGGCAGATTGAGGGACAGTAGAGGCGGATCTCGGAGTAAAGAGCCCCATAATGTGGTTGCGATGATCATAAGATTGGTGATCAAGATAATCCACGAGCTTCTCATATATTTCTAATTACGCAGCCTCTTCCAGAGAATAACTTACAGCCACTCCAAAGGCCTTGGAATATGACAGCCTACTCCTGTGATTTGATTTGAATTAATAGACAAATTAAAGATTGCATTTATGTTTTGTGTTGTTTTTTTTGTCTAAATTCTCTTTAGAATGTAAATGAAATCAATTTACCATATCTTATATTGCAACGCCATTTAAATGATTTGGATATACATTTAAGTTTATCAAATAATCAACCGCGATCTTTAGCTACAAGATTACTAAGTTAGAATCTATTTAAAATATTTTTATTTTATTCTGTATTTATTAATCTCAGAATATTTCTTGATACTTCAATAAAAAAGATGAAATACTAGGGCTGCACGCTATAGGGCTTTTTTCAATTCTCTCCGCCGCGCCGTCTAATTTTTATTTAGACAAACAGTATTACTTTATACAGTTATTTTGTTATTTATTTTTTCTTTTATCTAGTAATGTGTATTTTGTGACGTAATTTTGCGTTTACAGACGTCCTTTAATTACTTTATTTTTTGGCGGATATGATGACCGGGCTTAGGCGGTAGGCAAGGTAAGCGACTGTCTACGGCGGCAAAATTTAGGTGCGGCAAAAACCGCCTGAACTAGAACGCAAAAAAAATAAACACAACCCATAAAAATATATTTTGATTACTTGGATCTAGAAAATAATATTATTTAGTATTTATTAGTAAAATAATATTATTATATTATTGTACTCATAACTTCTATTTACGTAGTTTTGTTTATTGTTTTGGGTATGTTTAAATTGTCTCTGAAAATAGTAGGTACTAGTTTTAATTTCTAAGTCCGTTGTAGTTAACCTGTTAAAAATGTAAATTTTGATTTTCAATAAAACAATTTTCCGTAAATCTGTATTAGTATTATTGTCTTAATTCAATTAAAATGTTATTTTTCTGGTTGTTTCATAATTCTGTTTTTTTTTTTTTTTAAGTTTGAGGGATGGAATTAATTTGGTTTACCTACGGCGGCAAAAATGCTACGTTGGCCCTACGGTTATGTGCTACTAAATGCAAAATTGTATTTTTTTTTCTCGCGTTGTACAAAGTATTTCTAATGTCTTAGAAGTTTTGCTAAAATTTGGGTGATTTCATATTTCATTTATTAGACTCATCCTGAAGTATCCTTTAGAAATAAGAGCTTGTCATTTACTTTTAGGAATACTGTTTCGGTGATCTGAGTGCTTAACTGATCGAATGTTAAACAGAATATTTATTAATACATTTTACTTAGAATGTTTTGTTTATCTTATTTCTTACGTTGTGTTTCGTATATTTAATTATCATAAATATCCTTTTCTATTTAGGTTATACATATTCGCTGTCTTCAAGACTTTTGTTTTACTAACAAATTATCCGTACCACGATTTTGGAGTTTTAAAACAGATGGAATTTTCTACAATACTGATCAGGAAACAGTGTATCATGTTGTTATGGATGGAATAATTCAGAGGTTTGTTTAACGTAATCAATTATAATATAATAACATTTCAGTAATACTTCCTAGTTGTTTGTGGGTACAATTACTTTTGGTTGAGATGCTTTTTTATTTGTGAACACAAGAAGCTACGACCATACTGGTCATTACGTCATTGAAATCTTGGTAATGGCCAAGATTGAAATCTTGGTAATGGCCAAGATTGAAATCTTGGTAATGGCCAAGATTGAAATCTTGGTAATGGCCAAGATTGAAATCTTGGTAATGGCCAAGATTGAAATCTTGGTAAGATTTGTGTAGCCATCGATTTCAATCGAAACATTGAATTTGAATACGGTTTAAGGAATCCATTATATTCATCATCGTTATAATTATTGTCAGGCCGTAGAATGGAACAAATTCGTTATCTTTTGAAGAACTTGTAAATGGAAGCTGATTCTTACTTTGTCTTTAAAAAAAAATTATTTTCTGTAGTTAAGCAACTTTCTTTTTTTTTAGATTGGATATTTTTGTATTTATTCATTCAGTACGTATGTGTGTTTTATGTTTGATTGTCTTTTTTTTATATGAATGCCTAGCGGTGGTGGCCGGCGGACTCGAGATTAGTGGATAGTGTACCACGATACTTAACAATTTCTGGGGTGTTATTACTGTGACCTTACTATATTGTTATATATCAAAGTAATGTGTGTGTGGTTTACCTGTGCCGTATGGTTTGAGAATGTGTATGTACAGATTCAATAATTATAAAATTATCAACGTTCACACGGCTATTTAGAGATTTGTTGTTATTTGTAGGGTGGTGGGAAATTAGTGGCTACTTAAAATATATAAACTAACCTACTTCCTGACAATTAAGACGTCATTTTTCCGGTATAATTCTAATATTTAGATTAATAAATTGGCGCCAATTTAGGGAACTGACATTATTCCAAACCAGTTTTGGAATAAAAAATGCTGGGTACTAACAAAATTAATTGCCCAGCAAGAATTGATGTAACAATTTTATCTTCTGGCAAACTAAACGTTGAATATTTTAAGACACATGTTGGACATCAAAATGATCTCGGACGCATGAGGTTGTCAAAGCATGAGAGGGATTAAGTTGCTAAAAATATTGCTCAAAAAATACCTTTCGACAACATTTTAGATTCAATAAGATCGTCTATTTCAATTGAGGAAATGGAACGGCGTGATTTATTAACCACAAAAGATCTTCATAACATAGCCAGAGATTACAATTTAATAGCCGAAGGTGTAAGGCATAAAAATGATAGTACCAGCGTTCATTCTTGGATTTTAGAAATGCAAGAAACTGGTAATAATACTATAGTTTTTTATAAAGCACAAGGCTCAGTTTCAAAAGAGTTTCCTCAATTGAAAGAAGATGACTTTGTTTTAATTTTAATGAATGACATGCAGCATGAAATACTTGAACAGTTTTACAAAAAGTGCGTTTGCATGGATAGTACACATGGGTTAAATTCATATGGTTTTGAATTGACTACTTTGCTTGTTTTGGATAGCTTCAATCAAGGATTTCCGTGCACGTTTATGTTTTCAAATCGCACTGATTTCGAAACGCTCCAAGTTTTCTTGTTAAATATCAAAAATGTACTTGGTCATGCATTGAAAACTAGTGTATTTATATCATACATGGCTGATGAATTTTTTAATGCATGGGTGGCAGTTGTGGAAAAACCGACGTTCCGATTATTCTGTTCGTGGCATGTTGACAGAGCATGGAGAAAAAATTTGACTAAAGTTAAAGGTGGCAGGGAAAAACAAGTTGATGTATATAAACTCATTCGCACTTTGATGGGAAAACGTGATCAAGGTGCGTTTGACCGAATGTATAAAGAAGCACTGACAACTTTAAAGAGTGATACTAATACTGTTGAATTTGTAGATAATTTTCAGAAGGAATACGCGTGAACCATACCCAGTTGGGCATACTGTCATCGCCAACATGCTGGTGTAAATACCAACATGCATTTGGAATGTATGCATGGTGTGATTAAACACATTTACCTGAAAGGAAAAAGGCCAAAAAGATTAGACATCGTAATACACGCTTTAATGCGTTTTCTGCGAGACACACTTTTTGATAAGCTTATTTCCTTTCACAAGGGAAAATTAACTTCAAAGATTTCTGCAATTAGACAACGCCACGCAACATCTTTGAAATTGGATACGAATAAGATTATCCAGAATCATGAATGTGACAAGTGGAAAGTGATTTCAAGTGAAAACATTGAAATCTATGAAGTAATAAAAGTTAATAATGACACTTGTGAATGCGATCTAAAGTGTGATGAGTGCAAAATATGCATTCATGCATATATTTGTACATGTCCTGATTCTGCGATTACATTTAATATGTGCAAACACATTCATTTAGTCCAGCAATTGGTAAATCAACACGTAAATGTGTCATCATTAGACGAGGATAAAAAAGGAGGTAATTGTTTAATTATTGAAGACGCACCACCTGGGAACGATTTACAAAAAATAATTTTGAATGATCTTCAAAATACCGAGAAATTATCAGAATAACCGAGAAATTATTAACAGAATAACTGAAAAATTATTTCAATTGAAACTTTTTATTTTCAATTTACAGGTCAAACAGAAAAAAAATTGCAAAGGAAAAAATACTGCATCATGAATCAATTCCGAGATATGCTATCTGAAGCTAATTCGGAAACAGACTTAGAATTGATTAGTAAGATTGTTCAGACTCAAACAACCACGCGAGCGGCAAATTCTATGACACAAAGTGTCATGTTTTCATCAGAAGAACCGCCAACGAAACGTCAAAAATTTGAGCCTCAACGGAAATTTCTGTCTACCAAAAAGCAAAGGCAGAAACCGACGAATTCCATAATTGCTCCCACTTTACAAGAAAAACAAGATATTGCAATAAATTTGTTATCCGATAGTAGCATTGTTTTCTCTACTTCCCAAGATTATTAATTTTTTTACTTTTTAAACTTTTCTTTATTACGATTTTTCAGCTTTGGTCAATTTCCTAATTTTATAATTTTTTTTTACATTCTATTATTTGTTTTTCAAACTACAGATATGTTTGTTATATTTTTAATCATTTTAAATTTTTTTTAATGTTTCGTTCATTTTTTTACTCATTTTCAATTTTTTTTTCATTCTTTGTTTAAATCTGGTTATGGTTTTTTTTATTTTCTGTTTTTATTTTATTACTTTTCATTTGCTGTATTAAACAAACAATAGAATTTTGTCCTAATTTTTATCCCTTAATATTAATATTATTTAATAATAAATCCGATTGGTTGATATGTTCATGCATTCTCGCGCGTTCAAATAACGCGCCAAGAATAGTGTGGGGCGTGACTACAATCTGCCTGTTTCGTTGAAGTTCGGCATCCTCACTTGCCTGTCGCGAGACACAAGTTTCAATCACGCCGCGTCACTTCGTTTAGTTCTGAACACGCAGCTAGCACGTATACATGTCTACAACAATAGCATCTCCCACCAAGTGTGAAGTGCGTGCGGTAATTCAATTTCTTCAGGCTGAGGCGTGTAATGAAGCTGAAATTCATCGACGAATAAGTAATATGTACGGTGAAACTTCAGTGACTGACAGCAAACTGCGACAATGCTGCAGGAACTTTAAAGCAGGACGTACAGATGTTCATGATTCAGGCGGTCAGGGAAGGAAGCGAGTGTCAACCGATGATCTCGTTGAGAGAGTGGATGAGGCAATTCGAGAAAATCGTCGGTTCACAATTTCTGTATTGAGTGATTCGTTTCCTGAAATTTCAAGGTCATCTATCTACACCATTGTGAGTGAGAGACTTCAGTACCGCAAACTATGTGCGAGGTGGGTTACCAAGATGCTGTCCCACCATCACAAAACAATGAGAATGGACGCCACCCTAACGTTTCTCCAGCGCTACCACAATGAAGGAGAAGATTTTTTGAACAAAATTGTCACAGTGGACGAGACATGGGTCCATTTCGAAACTGAAGAAACAAAAGAGCAATCCAAACAGTGGATGCATTCTCATTCTCCCAGTAAACCAAAGAAGTTCAAGCAAACCTTCTCCAACAGAAAATGTATGGCTACTGTGTTCTGGGACTGGAATGGAATTCATGGAACGTGGCACGACCATCACTGCAGCCTCATACTGCGTGACTCTTTAACGTCTACGAAGGACAATTCAGAATAAGCGGAGAGGAATGTTGTCATCAGGCATTGTCTTTATCCATGACAATGCTGGGCCGCACACTGCAGCTGTAACAAAGAAGCTCCTGCAGCGTTTTCATTGGGAAGTGTTTGATCTCCCACCATACAGCCCGGACTTGGCTCCATCCGATTTTCACCTCTTTGCTCACGCTGGCTTGGAGGACAACATTTTGGCACAGACGTCGAGCTGCAGACCAGCGTAGAAACATGGCTGCAAACACAGGCGGCTCCGTTCTATGACGAGGGTATTGGAAAGTTGGTACCACGCTATGACAGATGTCTAAATCGGAGTGGCGACTATGTTGAGAAATAGCGTAACTATGTAAGTACTTGTTACAAATAAAAAATTGTTTATTTTCGCTGTGGTTTTAAATTCGTGACCTATCGTACCTTGAAAACAAAATAACCATTGTACTTGATCATTCATCCTCAATTGTAGACAAATCCTCAAATAACAAATCTGTTGCTCTTACACAGACTTTAATGGCATTTCATCCTACAATCCAGTATAAATTTATACATAGATCTTAGTTCTAGTGAATCATTCCACCATGTTTTGAATTTGAGAACTTGAACCCTTTTCTCCAGTACAATTTAAACTAAAGTAACAACATCTGAAACAGTTGTAGTTCCAGTTATTCTTTTCCTTTGGATGTATTCTCTCAACAAATACATCCACCTCCATCTCCTTTCCAATTTGCTTATAGGATACACCACATTCACCCTCTTATCCCCAAGGAGACACTTCCACAGGACAGTTTCTCAAAGGATCCTGTTTTAAACAAATAAGTGCACAAAATATGGTCTTTGGGCTTTTTGGCTTATAAATTTTGAATAATGCACCTACTTTGATCCTACTGGTAAATCCAGATAACGTAGGATAACAAACAAATATTAACACAGACCTTTGTTCAGTAAACTGTAAAGTATCACTCCTAAGGTAATCAACCTCCCTACAGAAAATGTAGCTATCAACCAAGTTATTCTGAATCCGATTTTCACTGGAGAATGATTACATTAAGTATGATATTTGAGCATGCACCCATTACCACAGTAAAGATAGCATGATTACTAATTATGGGGAGCAGCCAGCTCAATTACAAATCATTTGTTTTCAGCAGCAAAATAATTATAGAATTGAAAATTTGAAAGAAATTTATAAAATTGAAAGAATACATGAAATTGCATTTTATTGTGTTTTAGTGTGTTTGATGGACTGAACATAGTAATTATGGCCTGTGGGCAAACCTGTTCTGGCAAAAGCTTTACATTGGGAGCGTTACGAAGCATGTATGAGGTATAAAAGTATAATCATTTAGTTTAACTTTTTAAGTGAAATTTGCGAGGGATTTTTCAAAACATATCTGTAGAACACATTTGTTTTTGGAACTTTTGTAATAGCGAAAAGTTTTTGAATCAAGTGGAAAACAAAAACCTTATTCTCCACAATTATAAAAACTTAAACTTGGCAATATCAGGACATTATTTCATGTTTCATTCTCAAAAAAAAAAAAAACCAATGATGACCCTAATGCTTCAACACATTAAGGGCTTCATCCCATTCAGTCTACCAATAATTGGTCTAGGCTTTTTTAACATACAAGCAGTTGTAAGTTTAATTTAGTTTTTTTCCTATTCAGTCTCATGTATCCATATTAGGAAGAATCTGCTGAATAACATATACGCTTATTATTACTAAAATCAATGTTGCAAGTACAGCTCGATCCTTATACTTAACTGCTCTGCAAAACAATGTCTTCATTTAGCTTTTCAGTCTTCATTTATAATTGCTATATTCAAAAAATGTTATAATTATTAACTTATCAATTACTGTAGTTTTTATTAAATAGTGTAAAAAATACCTTATTTTTAAATTCATAAACACTATAACTTGATTGTCAAAAAAATATTCATTAACAGTGGTTATCGTTGATTAGTAAATATATCTACAATAATAGTGGATGTCTACTGAATTTGCCTTATTTGTCACTGGCATTATAAGTAGCGAGTAAGGAACATTTTTATATACAGATATCTATAATTTATAGAGTAATATATATGCCCAATCATTCATTCTTTCACTCTCACTCTCTCTCTCTCTTTCCATCTATCTATTTATCTAGTTCTAATTCATTCTAAGAAATTTAGTCTGTACAGCTGTCCATTTTCCTGTACAAAAAAATTTTATTTTAATACAGAACTTGTGGTCTTTACAATTTTCTCTACCGCTTTATTACTAATTAATGTTTGCTATCTCTTATTGAGATTCAGTTATTCATTCATTTAATTTCAGTCAAAAGTTTCAATTTTAAAACATTTTTTGAAGTTTTATGAAATTTGTTACTGACCAGATGCTTACTGCAATGAGCAATTAGATTTTTCCTTTAATATATTTGTCATTATTATCAGCCTTCTTCATTGTTTAAAATTATAAAATAATGATTATCTTTTGCCTAAGAATGGGCATTTGGTAAGCACTAACCAAGAAGAAGAGTAGACTTATATAAAAATTTCAGAATAACAAGTATGATACAAATACTTATTTTACAAATAAACTTGAAGCATATGCATTGAAATATTATAAGGAAATTTACTACCCCTCCAAGTGGAATATGTATTTCCAAAATATAGTTTCTGTTCTACAAAATGTGTGTTTTGAAGTCTAGTTAAATTTTTCATTTGTGCAAATTGATGTACTTAAATTACTGTAATCATATTTTTTTTTTGAAGGTTAATGATTTGTATTACTTTAATCAATTTTACATTAAACTGTGTTTAATATTAATAAAAATTTCTTGTGTATGTGAAAATTCCAGTACAGAGGAATTATACCACGATTCATAACAGATATATTTTCTGAAATAGCAATGAAAAAAAAAGAGTGGAAAGTGAATGTAAGCATGAGTTCTATTGAAATTTTAGGCAACACTATATATGACTTAATGGCATCACCTGATACACCTTGTAATATAAAGGTATGTTTATTTTTTTTACATATATCATGAACCTTCTTCAAATTTTTATTTTCTCTCTTTGTTACTAATGTGTGATATTAAAGTAGTAAGATTAAACATTCATATCTATTATTTATATGATAATATTTATTATTTATATTTATATTATTTATATGAACTGGTATAAAATTATTAATCAAACTACAAAAACATATACAATGTTTTTGTAGTGTGATAAACATCATAAATGAAATTATCTCCAACTCCAGAGAAGAAGCCCACCATAAGTGCCTGTTCCAGTCATACTCCAACCTCTACCATAATATCTCGTATACTGGTTGTAAAGGTAGTCTTTCTTTCTGAAATATATTTCCCTTACAGTTTTAAACCATATAGGCATTTAAGTATACCCTTGCTCGCCTCCGTCTTCAATATTATACGATATGAAAATTAGGGATTTTATATGCTAGATCTCGTAGAGGTTATAAACTAATTTGATTTGAGATGGCTTTTATCTGCTGCATTAGAAGTAGTTATAGATTTAATTAATAAAACATTTTAAAGAGGTATAACAAAATTGTATTCAAACAGTGATATTTTCTTTTAACCCTTCCTTGAGGTATACCTTACTGCTTGAACATTTTGAAAGAACAGCACCATGATTAATTCAAAGTCCATACTCACTCTAAAAATCATTTACTGAATGATTAATTAAACTTCAGTTGCCCACAATTTTATTGACTAATTTTAAGTTTTCAAGTACACTTTAATCTATATTCTAAAAGAAATATGATCAAACAACTTCCCTTTGTTAGGGGGAAAATTACTGTCCCTAATCCTTAATTTAGCCATTATGTCTTTTTCAGTGGAGGAGTTGGAATAAGATTAAATCGGAAACATGATTTTTTGAGAAAACACAAATTGAAAAATATAGTTATAGTACATCACCCCATAAACAAGGTAACATTTAAAAATTATGTAATGTTAAACAAGCACTTTTAATTTTTGAAAGTGATGTACGTAAAAAAAAATGGTTGGTAAAGTTATGTACATAAAAATAATTTTTTTGATACATCATATTAAGATTTCTTACTTACTTACCAACAGCCATTTACTTGGCTGTCGAGCTATTTGGCGATGCACTGACCAATAAAGACAGGCTTCTGTGAACTCTGGGCTCTCATCCAGCTGGGTGTAGTCCATGGCCAGATAATCTCTCAGGTGATCAGCATCCATTGTTTCACAACCATACAGCAGACACCCAGGAGATGGCAGCACATGGATGTAGTGCCAAGAAAAATAATCGTGGCCAGTTTTTAGTCAGAAGCCTGGCCGCAAGAAAATTTGAAAACCTTGGCCAATCTGCACGTCTATGCAGGAAGCGCCCCTGCTGAACAGGAACCTCACCCCTAAAGACATCACGCAGCCCACCTACCCAATTAAAAAATATTAGCCGATGATCGCTTTCGCAATCATCGACATTGACTGCACACAGTAGGCTGGAATTGACAGGACCATCGGTGACCAAAGCCTCCCACCTCCTACCAGCAGCTGTCTCAAAGAGGCGCTGTTCATTCCATCTGTAGACTGCTGCATCATAGGTCGACACAGCATAATAAGAGACACCCAGGACTGCTGGAAAAGTGAGCGTTATGAAGTGTTTTAGTTACATTAATTTGGTTCAGGTTTTCATTCAAAAGCTGACAATTTATATGACTATTTAAGTAATATTTCAATTTTTATTTAAGATGAAAGGGATATTTAAAATTAAAACTGAATGTTTGTATTAGTTTTCCTTTTTTATTAAAAAAAAAACATAATATTTGAACATTTAAAACAAAATAAAAAAATTAAATACAATGTTTTTATTTTTTATAAAAAAAAATTATTTTGAAACTTCATTCCATGTTTTTACTTCTTGAAACCCTTGCTTTCTTGCTTTTTTTAAAGAAGAAATTCATAAAATTTGACTTGTATTATTTTTATATTCTACTTCCTCTCTTTCAAATAACCCTTGTAGTTGCTCATTCATGTTCAAAAATCATTTCCTAATCTTTCTATGGTATTAGTTGCAAAGTTGACTGACAATTATTAAAACATTTTATGAAAAATTATCTGTTGTTTTGATAAACAAGTCATGATGGCCTTTGAGGATCTAGGTGACTGACTGGCTTATTTAAATAAATATCAACTCTTGTTGTTGATTATAAAGTGTTTATTTTACTAATTATTTTATTTACTTTCAGAAAATTTCTGTAACTGATGTACATTCTGAAAAAGAAGCACTTGCCTTAATGTTTAAAGGAGAAGAACATCGTCGTCATGCCCCTGATGCCCCTTATCTGGGAGCTAATATTACTAATTGTATTATTACATTTCATTTTGATTGTCTTTCTCTTATACGATCAAATGCTGTTCTTAATCGATCAAAGGTGATTAAATTCATTAATACTATCAGTGTTTCTAACATGGCTTATAATCTTGTTAATTTACCTAATTTTGTGGATGTATTACTGTCAAAGCTCAGTTCCCTGGTCATGTGTGTTTAAACTAGCTAATATTAACAGTTCTAACTTTTAGAACTGAAACTTCATTCAACAAGATTGAATCTAGTGATTAAAAATATATTGATATTTTCCTTAAAAACAAATGTAACTGAAAAAATCATCAATAAATCCAATAATTTTCTTTTAAAATAAATTTTAAATGCCATTTGGTTCAGCTGCAATATATTTACATAATAATCACACTGATTATTGATTATATTTACATATAATCAATAGAACCTCTCAAACTCCTTCTTGAAAACTTATTTCTCTGAACATACAAGTATGGCTTTAGTTTGAGATGTTTTGTTCATTGCTGAAATTTGAACATACTATTTATTTACTAAGAATACAAATATTCATATTTATTTGGTTTTGTAGAGAATGTGCTCTACAAAAACTGTAACAATACTTCCATAACAGTTTTACTGGCAAAAATACTTATTTTTAATATGAAACTAATCATATTCTACTAAAATCTTTTTGTAATCGTAAAAAGAAAAAATCCTGAATTTATTAACTGCAGTTAAAAAAAGATTATTTATATTGTTTAATGTGGGCTACTTAAAAATTCACAGTCCACATTACATTTTGTTAATATTAATAAACTTTCTTAATAAAAATTTCATGCTAGAATACAAACAGATAAAAAACAAATGATTAATATTTGTTTGAGAGTTTGTGCCGTGTCACCAGAGGAGCAAATGTTGAACATTTATAGTTTTTAACAAAAACTGTTTGAGTCCCTGCATCACCTCGTACAACTTTCATTGAGGTACGTGAAATACTTTTTTTGTACTGAATTTTTGTAACTCCTAAGAACATTATGAAACCCCTTGTATTTAAGTTATTGGTTCTGAACATACTTTTTACTAGTGAATAATCTTGAGTAGTATTAGATTTAAGAATAAAGATTAGATTCCTCATGTAAAAATTGAATTAACTTAATTTTTAGTTGTAAAGAACACAATTTACATTTATAACACAAAGAGATTCTTTCTGGAAAAGAACATATAGAAAAGCGTAGAAGTTGCGAACAATAAAAATTATTATGCATTCTAAGGGATGGATAGATAGATAACTGGATCTGCTGCTGGAGGTATAAAAACTGCGGGAGATCAGCGAAGAAACAGTTAGTGGTTTATCATATTCAAGTTGGATGCAATTGTGATAAAAGAGATAACAGTAAATATTTGATAACAATGAATGAAGAGTGCGTCACGAGTAATCCATTTTGGATAGTGGTTGAAAAAAATACGCTGTTTGGTGAGTTATTTGAGAACAGGAGTGAAAGTGACAATATTTTATTCATTCATAAAGTGTAGGGTAGTTTTTTCGTGATCAGTAAAAGTAAATAATACTTCCAGAAAGTGAATTATATGAATTTTTGTTTTCTCTTTTGTTATCTTATTGTTAATTCTGTATTAGTTTCTATTAGTCATTAGAAAGGTTTTAGTAAGCTAGACTACACTTTGGTATTTATAATTTAATTGGTAATAAATCAATTTTGTTTTTAATTTAAATTACTATTTTATATACTTAAATTCAATTTGATTCAATATTTGAATCCGCGGTATCTTTTTCAATGCCATTCGAGAAACCACTCGGTTTATATCTACGAGATCCACAGCCCGTACGCCAGGGAAGGATGTAGCCCCCGCCCTAACGCCGACCTCTGCTTCAGTCTCCGGAGCATCTGAAAACAGAGTATCCAGGAACGCCTGGTAAGTTGCTACAGATGTTAAAGTGTGGACACGACCACCAAACCCACATCGAACACTGGACAGCACGTGCAATGGCTTTGGCCGGTAACATGATTTTGCAAGCTGCCAGGGGTTGCGCTGCAACTCGCGCATGGAGTCTTGCCATAATTTGAGTCTGGCTTCCTTGATGGCATGAACATACTCATTACGGGCGCGCCGGTACATTCGCAGACGCTCAGCGCGCACGTCATCAACGATAATCCCCGTTGGGAGGCGACGCTTAGATCTTCTCCTAGCGGACCTAACTCTTGGCGCGCAGCACGCTAAGGTCAGAGGACCACCACTTTTTCCCAGATTTCCGCCTGCATTTAACAGACGGCTCCCCGGAAGCAGTGGTCATGATGGCTCCAGGCACTCTCGGATCAACGGACTGGTCACTACCTAAGGGTCCGTCCTTTGGCCGAGGCCACCGTAGGACCCTATCGCAGACGGTCTAGATGGCCCGGCCAAATTGTTCAGCCATCAGTTCCACCTCCTCTCTGTGCTCTATGCGCCATTCCAACCCCCTGCAAGGCAGCTGCGCATTTGCGCCGCAGCCTATGCTGAGCCCCTTAGGTTATAGCGACCCAAATCTGGAGCTCTTAGACCGCCTCCGTAAACAATCTCATTGGTTATAAGCCTATGATCGCTCACACTAGCCTCGGTCCAGACAGTCCAACTACTTATACTTCGCAGCAAGTCGCCCGTACAGTTCAGCAGTAAATAACCTGTAATATTAGGTAGAACAAACATATATATTCTGCAATTGGGAATAAATACGCATCAAACGGTATCGTTTTGTTTCGATTCAAATGTGTATACTACTGCGTGTGGGTTTTTTTGGAAACAATGCGGTGAAAACTTTGGTGAAAAGACGATAGGTAATATTGATTGTTCCTTGTATATGGTAAGATCAAAAATAATATTTATAAGGTTGATTATCCACGGATGATATAATCAGGGATACGTGTAAAAAATAGGAGTTATGTCTACGTTTAAAAGCTATAGTAACCGCCGGATACGTATACCCATAAGTGCAGTGAAACGTGGATGGTCTTCATATGTTTGTAAATTAAGATTCACAAGAACTGCGGTAAAAGTCGGATGACTCGGTTGCCCTTTATGACAAGCAAAGTAAGATGTTGAAAGTCACGTCTATCCCAAAATGATGGTTCACCCCATTCAAAAAGTATGCTAGTGGCAGAGCTTGATCTAAAAAACCCTGTAACGTGATGTACATTATCTAACATCTTCAACGCGGTATTACGCGCTGAAGACCAGGCGATACAACCGTAATCTAAACGGGAACGAACTAAGCAATAATAAAATCGCAACATACATGACCTATCGGCTCCCCAATTGGTGTTGCTAAGAACTAGTAGCATATCTAGCAGTTTGGTACATTTTGTTTTTAGTTATTTGATGTGTTTGACCCAAGTAAGGCGGCTATCAAAAAATAAACCTAAAAGCCTGATGTCAGGAGAGATAGATTGCGTTATAGATTTCGGTGACTGATAGATGTCTAGAGTAAAATCTTCCAAAGCTTGGAGTGCACTAAACGAGCCGCTACAAATATGGATGCGACTGTATTTTGGGTTAACAATATTCAAATCGTTGTTGAGCGGCGTACAGTTCTGCAGTAAATATA
This sequence comes from Lycorma delicatula, assembly GCF_047948215.1. NCBI lineage: Eukaryota > Metazoa > Arthropoda > Insecta > Hemiptera > Fulgoridae > Lycorma > Lycorma delicatula. The sequence continues at coordinate 21,455,180 of NC_134455.1, read as the reverse complement.
CTTGTAATATTAGGTTTTTTATTTGCTCACCATTGAGAAAATTTTGCGGAATGAAAGGGTTCCGCAGCCTACACATTTTGTTTTCTCACGTGAAAATATGAAGACGGTAGCCTTGGACCAAGCTTCAAGACGAGATATTGTGTTCTCTAGTAGTATCTCTGCTGAGGCTGTTGAACGGGACGTAATATATATGGAAAAATCATCAACAAATGAAAAATATGAATCAGGTGGTTGCACATATTCAATAATACTGTTGATGGCTATTGTAAACAAGGTGGTACCTTATACATTTCCTTGAGGTACTCCATTCTCCAAGGTGACGCTACCCGATATGGAATCTCCAACACGAACACGGAAAGTTAGGTCATTTAAGAAACCCCTGATAAATGCAAGTATACAATCCTTGACATCCCATTCTTTAACGGTGTTAAGAGTACCACAGTCAAGCGGCAGTTGCATCGTACTCATGTTGGTGCATTTACTTTTGTCATTAGATATCCGCGTGTGATTCTGGTATGGCCTAACCGCAACCGACAAAGCACTACTTCCTCTCGGCGAGATTTTCCTAAAGACGAGTCCCATGGCAACACTGTGTTTTTAATGTATCGGAGTTTATTATCCATTGTGGCAGACCAGTCACCTTACCACTGCAGTCGAAGAGCGTGTTTTACACAATTGCTAAAATCGCATGTAGTAACACGATTGGTGAAAGAAGGTTGACTACATGCGTTATTAGCAGCGGATTCTGTGTCGTAAGCATTCTTGATATCAATGATGATAGCGACGAAGCGCTGGCAAAATAGGAAAGCGTTTTGAATAGCTGCACCAGTGACACTAAGTGGTCAATGGAAGAACGTCCTTGGCGAAAATGGCATTGTTCTAGACATAGAACTTTGGCCTTTGATGCGGACAAAGTGACGTTGCGTTTGAGACTCTCTCTCTCTCTCTCTCTGTGTGCTTTGAGCTGTGGTTGTGTGTTTACCTTTTGCAGTTCTGAGTTATTCGAATTGAGTGCTCTAGCAACGGTATCATCATTTAAACTTAGACCCGTCAATCTTAACGTTTTCACGCAGTGCAAAGCGAAAATTTGTTCCGGCACCTACCTCAGCGTAGCGATAAGGTGACAACGGCTCCTGGTCTTAAGTCCTTGTTACGAGTAAAAGGTATAGAGTAAAGGGTGTCCTTAGCCCTACTCGCGTTCTTTCAAGAACGAGAGCAGTAATCTGTGATTTTTTGACTTAAGTTTATGTATTATTGCATTTAATTGATCCAGTATTGGCGAAGAGGTGCATAGCGTGACAGGAGAATATTTAAGGTCTCCGGCTATCCATCCTCGCTGCGAGCAGTAGTCACGTTTGTCTTGCCCAATCTAGTTGGTAGGAGGAAGACAGCGAGAATCTCGTTAGTTAGCGCAGGATTAGGGAATCTTCCAGGAGGTCAGGAAGTCCAGGCGGAAGAGAAAGCCGGAGCCTGTACCGTCAAGCTCCTCTGACGACGAGTTAAGCGCGATGGATACGAGCGCACCCATCCGGGTTAAGAAGACCTCGGCAGTCGAGGCTTTCAAGAGTGCGAAGGGCAGACCTGGCAGTTCTGCCACGCTGGCCAAACTAGTTCAGGAGGACCTGGACTACTTGATCAAGTTTTGGCGCTTCCCGGCGGCATCAGTATTGAAACGAGAAAGACAATTCTTCCCTGTCTGTCAAACATTAAGGAGGCGTTTTCTGCGCTAGCAGAAGGATTCGAGACCTTGGCCTCTAAGCTGAGGGAGATTAAAGTCATTCCCAAGGTGGTCCAGACACCAGCGCAGCCCAGGCGCTACGCTGATGTCCATAAGACAAGGCGGGAAGCCAGCAAGGCGGCGAAGAAGCCGGAAGTAATCTTCGTCAGTAAGGTAGAAGCCTCGAAAATCCCGAGCAAGGACTTCAAGCGTGACTTTTAGGTTGCCCTTCGTGACAACCAGAAGCAGCTAAAGATTAGGGACATTAAGGAGATCAGCAAAGGGCTGGTAGTTGTTGCTGAGAATAAGGAGACAGTCCGAGTCATCAGGGAGTCTCCTGCTGTCCGAAAGCTTGAGATTAACTTTGATCCCAAGAGGTTAAGAAGGCTCCGTGTCATAGTATATGACATTAAACAGAACCTCTCCGACGAGGAAGTTTGTCTCTCATCCGAGAGCAAAACACTGACTTCGACGAGGTCTCGTTCAGAGAGCAGTGTAGGTTAGTCTTCAAGACTAGCAAGCGTGATGCCCCACGATATCATGGAGTATTTGAGTTAGGGGATGATCTCCACCAGAAATTCGTATCGGGGGGACGAATCTTCTTGGATTTCGCATTCTGTCGAGTCAAGGATTACCTTGACGTACAGCGGTGCTTCAAGTGTTATAGGTTCGACCATAGGGCAAAGTTCTGCAAGAATGCGTCGGTCTGTAAGCATTGTGGCGAGGAGGGCTTTAAGCGTGACGACTGTCTGCAAAAGAAAGAGGCTCCGTCTTGCGTGAACTGTAAAAGGTTGCGCAAAAGTCACAGACACTCGGTGAATAGTAAGGAGTGTGATTGCTACTTGAGAGCTTTTAAGATGTATTTCAACTCTCTTGATGGTTAGGTCCGGTCAACTTAATGTCCAGGGAGCCTATGCTGTCCAATTTGAGTTAGGTGAGGTGTTGCAAACGGAGCCTCGATGTTCTTCTTCTGCAACACCTGTATGTGGTTAAGGGTGATCTGCCAGGTTTTTCAGGTTGGAATAAGTTTTTCGTTGGTGATAGCAAATCCGCCGTACTCTGCAGGAAGTCTATAGATAGCGTTTTCGTACGGCAGGCCCCTGACACTCATCATGTCGTTGTTAAGCTTGCCGTGGGTGGTTTGGACCTGGTTGTAGTTAGCTTCTACTTTCAATACAGGCATCCCACTGTACAGCATTTGGAAAGATGGGATAGAATTGTTAGGTTGATAAGCGGGTCATCCTATTCTTATAGGAGTTGTTGCGAATGCCAAATCGCTTTTTTGGCATAGTGGGATCACGGATGATGGCGGCGAATTGATCGAAGATTTCATCGCGCAGCATCATTTTGATTTTTTCAATGTAGCCAGCGAATTGACTACTTTCACCGGTGCAATCGGAAGGCGGAGAGCCTTCCATGGTACCAACATTGATGTTACCATTGTAAGGATATTCCCAGTAGGATTCATAACTGGTCGGTAGTCGATGATTGCAAGAGCGATCACCGGCTAATAGTTTTTGATTGGGTCGGTAGGCTGCGCGATGTCTTTAGGCGTGCCATACCTGTTCAGCAGGGGCGCTTCTGCACAGGCGTGTGGATTGGCCAAGGTTTTCAAATATTTTTGCGCCAGGCTTAGAGTTCTTTTCTCAGGAAAACTCTAAGCTCTGGACGAGGTCCCGTTAGACAACCTGACAGAGAATTTTTCTTCTGCGGTAGTTGAAGCCGCTCAGCAGTCCATTCCCAGAAGCACGGCTTAGGAAAGAGCAGCTGGATGGTGAACTCGGGAATTGACTGCGATGAAGCGTAATGTGGGCCTGTCAGGAGAATCTCACAACGTGAAAGTGATCCTGATCGACGTGAAATCTTGATTGCGGATTATCGTCGGAAGAGGACCGAGAATTTTCAAAAGGTTAGGTCTTCTAAACGTGATTCCTGGCGCTCTTTTGCGCAAGAATAGGGAAATAAAGACCCATGGGGTGTTCTACAGAGTACTTGGTCATAAGCGGAAAAAGACATTCTTCTATCGGCTCTCTAGACCCAGGATAGGGTAGTTACAGTTAAAGATCGTGTCCTCACTCTTCTGATGAACGATCTGCTTCCAGATGATACCGAGGTTGGTGAAACCTCGTATCATCAACTACTTTGCAGGGAAGTTGTAGGTTTTCAATCTGAGAATTTGTCTTCAGAAATTACCACTGGGTGGATACACAGTGGCTGCTGTAACGTGGCTTATGCCGGCGAAGGTTTGCTGCTGGTCGAGGGCAATTCACGTGCTGAGATAGAACTCAGTGCGACAGAGGCATTTAAGGTGTTAAGGTTATGGTGTCTTCTGCATAAGATGTTTTCAGTGCGAAGAAAACCACTATGATGTTCTTGAAGGGTCGTCTAGCTGCAACTCGTCATCCGCGGTTTGTAATGGACGGCCTAACGATTAGGTATGTTACCGTTCAGAAGTATCTGTGTGTTTTCCTTGATGAGAAACTTCAATTGAATTAGCACCTTCAGTTTGTAGCGAAAAAGACCATCGATGTCTTCTTTGGGGTCCGTAGAGTCATTCTTCCCGATTGTGGATTGAATTATCGTACCATTCGTATTCTTTACAAAGGTATCTGTGAGGCTATAATGTTGTACGCTGCGCCCGTCTGGGCTTATCTATTACAATTCCAGTGTTATAGGGATATTCTTTTGCGAGCCCAGCTTCTTCTTTTGTTAACTGTTGTCGGTGGCTACAGAACTGTCTCTCACTGTGATTGCCGGCATGGAACCCATTGACATTCTGACTACGGAACGTAGCAAGAGTTACATTTCCAAGAAGGGAGGCCTTCTTACTTCAGGGCGTATGCGAAAAATTTAAGACCAAGGTTTTGACTCTGGGCAAGCTAGGTAGAAAGATTCTTCTACTGGTCGATACACGCATGGTATTTGTCCAAATGTTAGGGAGTTGCGAACAAATAGTTAGGATTCCCCCAATCGGCATATAACTCAATTTCTTTCGGGACAATTTCTTTCTTTCTTCAGGAATAGTTTGGCTAGGTTTGGTTTGGTTGACTCCGGCTTTTGTCGGGACTGTAGGGTCGATGATACTGTGAACCATTTCCTGTATGTCTGTCCCCGATACGAAGCTAAACGTACCAGAGTTGTTAGAGAGCTTGAGTAAGCAAACGCCTTCTTTGATCTGCGAATCAACTAGAATACTCGAAAGTTTGGGCAATTGTGGCGGGCTTCCTCCATTTCCTCGCCATGTGCAGGACGGCCGAGCGGATTTAATAGAGTAGCACCCAGGTTGGCTAGGGACAACGTGGACAATTGATTGGCCGAACCAGGCGCAATAGTTAGAATTGGTTATTAGATAACCAATTATTACTGTTAGTTAGAATTGTGGTAATTATTAAATTGTATAAGCTGTTGGTGGAACGGCGACTGCACTGCCGAGGGCTTGGATTCCATGCAGCCGTGAGGTGTAGCGAGCATCTCGACGATGGCTAAGTAAGTGAATGTCACGCGGGAGTCTGCGATGGAACTGAGTGGAAGTAGGAGGTCTGTCCGCCTCTTCCTTGTAGACCAGACCGGAGTAAAAAATTAACCTAAGTCTGAGGTATGAACTGAATTTGGATTTATTAAGGGAACTAGGACTAAATATTGTTGTTGCGAGCAACATTTTTGGTGGTATGATGTGTTAATTTGCTTTTAATTTCGACACATTCACAGAAATTGGCTCAATAAAAGTAGAACTCGGCGCGGGGTTCGTGCTTCCGCGAACTCGATTACCTATTTCAGAGGGAAACGAAGTAGGACATTCAAGATATCCGGACGAGGCCTACAGCGAAAGCAAATGCTCAGTTAATAATCACCGATGTAAATGTCTGCCGAGGCATTTATATCGGTGGTATCCCAACGAGGCCAGGCTTATTACTATGATGTAAAAAGTCAAAGGGCGATAAAGGACTCCTGTTAAAAGTCATCAGGACTAGTAACGGGGTGGGGGGTGGCGATCGGAACGTCACAAGGCGGGTGTCTTTTCCTACGTGGTTAGGATGTTGTATGCATAGAAAGGTTGCGCAAAGGGTGCAGATATTCGGTCAATAGTATAGACTGTGGCTGTTATTTACGAGCGGTAGAATTGTACTTCAAATTTCGGGAACGGTAGGACTTCTCATTGATGCTTGATGTCTGTGGGAAGTGTTAGGTGAACTGTTGTTGTGAGTCTCGCGGTTTCTTTTGGCAGCGTCCTTTACCAGTAGGGCGATCTACCAGGTTACCAGGTACTCTGGGCATTTTCTGCGTGTTTCTGTTCCTGCTTGCAGGGACGCTTTTGCATCAGGGATGAGTTGATCAAATCTCCTCAGTTTGAGTTGCTTCGGAAGTACTGTTTTGAGTAGGTATATGGGACCTGGAAGTGAACTCTTTCTCTGCAGTTTCTACTTTTGTATTTATCAATTTCACTTAGATAGCTTACTTCTCCTCACATCTTGCACTGGCAACTACACTGATTCATTCATGTCAGTCACCTTGGTAGCTAGGATCCGCCCGGACATGATTCGCTGGTGGTAGGAGTGCTTGGCACCAGCCCCGGTTAGAGTAGTTCAAGTACCAATGGTGGTCGTGCTCGGGAGCATGATCTTCACTCTCCCGGGTACGATTAGCAAGGTTGATCGCAACCAATATTTACTTATTTGGTTGCGATCAACCTAGCTGTAAATCCAAGCTGTCCTCAAAGTTGGAGCTGAAGTGGGAGACTAGAGGTTATACTCAGCTCTCGAACGGACCAAACCTGAGGTCCTCTGGAAAATTTATTTTCGCTGGTTAGCACTCTAATCACTAAATTTATCATTATGCTGTCGTGGCATGAAATTACTGGAATTAAATTTCTGTCGTAGCATGAAATTTCTGAAATAATCGTATTGTAAAGTGGGTACGTACGGTTTAGGTGGTGATAGTTATAGTAATAGAGTTAGCGCGGGGTCTTTGATCTTCCGCGGGTAGGCTGTTAGTTTAGCAGTTGCTGAGGGCTACTTGGTAAAATTAGGTGTCTGATGTCTTCTGAGAAGGCAAACTTGACTAAAGCGGAATTTTAGTGATGTGAATGTCTTTCGAGGGATTTGCATCAGTGGAATCTCACGAGGCCGACTAATGACTGTGGAATATAATCAGTTTGAGGGCTATAATATATCCTCCAATTAAGCCACTCATGGCTAAGAACGGAGGGGGTGCTGTAGCGACCAGACACGTCACGGGCCAGGTGCTCTTCTTCTCGGAGGGAAATAGAGATATTCTAGACATAGATGACCACCATGTCTTTCTAAGTACCATGTGAGCCTGCCGTTCAGCATTCTTTCCATGACTTTACATAAAAAGCTTGTCAGAGTGATAGGGCGGTAGCTTGAGAGATTTTCTTTGTCTTTACCAGGCTTGAGTACTGGTACGACAATAGCCTTTGACCAGACAGAAGGGAAACCGTGGAGGAGAATAGACTACTATAATACATAATAGGTGTTATAGCGCCGAATTAGGAAGGTGTGAGAGCATACTAAGAAGAATGTTGTTAGGTTCAAGGGAGGTGTCACGTGAGTTTTTAAGTGCGTGTGACAACTCATTGAATGAAAATGGGTCATTTAATTCACCGACAGAATCACCAGCGTTTAACGATAGTACTTCCATCTGAAATTTGTACGTATGAAATTCAGTCACTGTATGATGAGGTAAGGGAAACCGAACGGAAACAATCAGCCAAAATACTTGCCATTGTAAAAGGTGATGTAAGGAGTTCACCTTCATAATTGAGTCCGAGAATGGATTGGTTTGGTGATCTGCAGATTGTACGAATCTTTTTCCCCACAGTAGATGTGAGAAAAGTGCGTGAGATGGTGTCCATGTAATTCCTCCATGACTTCCTCTTAGCATCTAAGAATACTCGACAACATACCGCCATAGCCTTACGGTACAAATCTAGGTGTTCATTTGCAGGCCGGCGGTTAAATTTGCCCAATACTTGTCGTCGATTGCTAATAGCTTTTTGGCAGTCAGCATTCCACCAAGGAACAGAAAGACGTCTTGGGTTTTCCGATGTTTATGGGATATATCTCTTAACAGTGTCAAGTAACAGAGACATAAAAGAGGTAAGTTCGTCAAGGGCGTCTTCACGATCGTCATAATGTGATAGGATGGCTTTAAGGTACTGCTCCAATCTGCCTTTTCAACAATCCATCTACGTGGCCTTTAATTCATCTTGCCGTCGGCACCAAAAGCTATAGTAACTTGCCTGTGATCACTACTGTGAAGATCAATTAAAACGAGGGAGTAAAATTAGTGAGCAGGAGAGGTCGATGTTTGACATTGTACCAGAAGATGAAGACAAGTGTGACCCATCATTCAGAAGACAAAGGTTCAAGTCTTTTTTCATTCTGTTTATCATATTTCCTTGAGAGGAGCAGAAATATGAGCCCCAGGAAATATTGTGGGCATTGAAGTTTCCTATTATTAATGATGGCGATGGGATTTGCATGAGGAGATTTTATATTTCTAGAGCACTGAACTCAGAGTTTGGTGAGAGATACAAATTCAAGATATGTAATTTAAAGGGGATTGAGACTTAACAGCAACAGCAGAAATGAGGGTAGCTAGTGGTATCCTTGTAGTCGACACTGTCTACTGTCTACTGCTTGCAAGGAAATCGTATTTCTCACAGACATAGCCTCTGAGTGTTACTGCATCTTGTTGTAATGGATGCGTTTCTTGGAAGCACATTATTAATGATTCATATGCGCTCACAACATTCTCACATCTTCAATGCGGGACCGAAGACCTCTAACGTTCCTCTGAATAATGCTCATTAATGAAGTTAGTTGGATACAGAATTACAGATAAATATATGACAAAATTAGCTATAGGTGATCCAGTTTTACTTTTTCAAATTTTTTGTTTTAGAAACTTTGATGCTCTGGGATCGGGCAGTTCCTCTACCATAACCTCCAGTAATCGTGGTCTTGGAGGGGGAGATTTTGAAAAATGGGGAGTTGCAGATAACATCCCAGAGGAGGTAGTTGTGTGGGTTTCTTTAACAGGGAGCATATTTGGTGGTTTACCAACAGCCGTATTTACCCCCTGTCCACAAAGATAAAACTTTAGGGACAGGAACTTTCAGGGGTATTCCACTAGTGTTAGTTTCACTAGCTGTAAGTACCGACTTCTTATTTGTTTTCGTTAACTCAAAAATATTGCACCTGATCAGATAAAATCTGAACAAGCTTTAACATCTGGATTAACAAGGTTTCAGGAGCTAAGTATCTTTTTATATTATCTTCAGGTGGCTGGGAACAAAATCTTTTGCTTGGTACAGATTTTCAGGATTGCCTTCTCTTCTTTAAAACTTGGGCAATCTTGAGATCGAGCTGAATGTGTTCCCCCACAGTTTGAAAATTTTTCTTCCTCTTGACTGTCAGTGTCCTTGTGACCTTCTTCTGCACATCTAACACATATTGCGGTGTTCGGGCAAGAAGTTGTGGTATGGCCATATTTTTGACATTAGAAACACCGCCGTGGGTTAGAGATGAATGATTGTATTCTAACCAATAGGTATCCTACTTTAATTTTCTCTGGCGGTGTGGGAAGGTTGAAGGTTAAAATAATAGAGGGAGCAGGTTCTTCCATCCCACTATGACGTTTCATTATTCTCTTCACTTCTGTAACACCTTGGGGACAAAGTTCTTCTGCAATTTCTTTAACATCCATCTCAAGAAGATCCTGGCAAAAAATAACTCCTCGGCTAGTATTCTAGGTTCTATGACATACCACACTTATACTTATACCAGCCATATTCGTAAGACGTAGAGCAATTTACATTGTTCATCACTGTGTGTCTCTATTAATATTGATCTGTGTCTCAGTTTTTATATGTTCTTGGAGGAACCGCTTGCACCAGTTATACCTTATTGATCAGAAAAGGTGATACCTTATGAAGGGACCCATCTTCCTGATTATTCCAAAGAACAAGAAAATGAATGTTTTTATACTTTATGTCTGACTGTTTACAATTCTTTTCTGCAGGACTTTTATTCTCATCAGACAAAGCTCACCAAGACCTTTTCATTAGACTAAAATTGATGGTTTTTTCAGATGGACCATCAACCATCGTGGGATTTATTTGTGGACTTGAAATTTTGGTCCCACGAGTACTGGCAACATAACAGACCACTCCAACAGAGTGCATGCATACTGGAGTTAGAGCTAAATATAACTGGGTTTGCCCTTGTGCCCAGAGGACATTGTTCTAGACTCACTACGTAGAGCCATTCACCCATCAGCATTTTAGATTCCACCTTGGATTGTGGTTGCGTTTTGTAAGGTGTTGCAATGTTAGTCAGTGTAAGTAGAAGAGGAAATAGTGTAGAGTGTTGTTGTGTAGTTGTGCAAGGGTGTATGTTGTAGTGTTCTTGGTGTAGCGTATGTGTATAGTGTAAAGCTAAGGGTGTAGTGGGAAGAAAAGCTGCAGAGGCTAGGGCCATGGGACACCAACCCCCAAAGTATTAAAGAATAAGACTCCTAGTCGGGGACACAATAGAATTGTTAGTCGCAAACATCATTATGAGACACAACTTAAATTAGTCTGGGTGTCAAGAAACACTTGGCTCTACTATCCAAGGAAGACAGTTGTAAGATGTCCAAAATTTTATACCAATTTGGAACAATCTTATATGTATTGGACAGACTCAACGATGTTGTCTACAGAATTCAGCTCAATCCAAGAATGTAGATCATCTGAACCACCTGATGCCTTATCAGAGGGCTGTTGGAAAAGAACAGCTATAATGGGAGGGCAGTGAAATGGGTAGAGGACTTCTAGAAACAAGAAAGAAATAGAAAATAGAGGTATCTGGAAGGAACAACAAAGGGATTCTTTTTGGAAAAATACTTATAGAAAAGCCTAAAAGGATGAACAATAAAAATTATTATGCTTGAACAATAAAAAGGACAGAAATCTACTGTTATCTTGTTGTTAATTCAATATTAGTTTCTATTAGTCATTATAAAGTTTTTAATAAATACAGTATTACTAAAAACTGTATTTTGGTATTTATAATTTAATCAATTTTGCTTTTAATTTAAATTACTATTTTATATATTATATATTTATACATATTTATTTTATTTTATATATTTGAGAGTAATAAATCTTATTTATAAGAGATTTTTATATGTGTTTTTTTTCTCTTCAGTCATTTGACTGGTTGATGCAGCTCTCCAAGATTCCCTATCTATTGCTAGTTGTTTCATGTCGGTATACCTCCTACATCCTTCATACCCAACAGTTTGTTTCACATATTCGAAATGTTGCCTGCCTGCACAATTTTTTCATTCTACCTGTCCCTTCGATATCAAAGCAACTATTCCAGGATGCCTTAATATGTGGCTTACAAGTCTGCTATTAACTATACTTTTCCAAATGGTTCTTTGTTCATTAATTAGCTGCAACACCTCTTCATTTGTCAGTTTATAAACCATCTGATTTTTAACATTCTCCTATAGTACCACATTTCAAAAGCTTCTAATCTTTTCTTCTCAGGTACTCCAATCGTCCAAGTTTCACTTCCATATAAAGCTATGCTCCAAACATATACTTTCAAAAATGTTTTCCTGACATTTAAATTAATTTTTGATGTAAACAAATTATATGTGTGTTAATCTCTCTACATCCTTGTTGAACTGTGAACATGCATTAATATATTCTGCAATGTATCTTAAAGTATTCCTGTAATTTCTGTATATATATATATATATTTTTTTTTTTTCATTATGAGCACCTCTACCACTTCAAAGTGATCTTCATCTTCTTCTAACTGCTATATGTAAACTGATACCAACCAGCTGATATTACCACTGGAGTTTGCTAACGTTTCTCCCAGATGAACCCATATGCAGTGATTAAACTCTTTGTTCTAAAATGGTTGTTGGGTTACAAGTTTCTTTATCATCACATAGTTTACATGTTTAGTCTACCTCACTAGTGTAATACACTTGTAACAAATTTTTTTGACAGTTACAGTCCTTGTCACGGAATACAGATTAAATTATATTCTTATCAGTTGTAATTCAATAAATCCTTTTCAAATGCCGACACCTTCTCTACACATCCAGTTAATACAGGGATCTCTGTATTAACTGACATCTGTCAGAATAGACATCTGTCTATTCTCAACTAATGAAAGAGCAATACAAGTATACATTTATATTGTGTTCCCAGTCATTTGGGAATCCTTGACAATGAATTAACTAGATTACCTGAAAAGAATGCTTGCATTAATTTTCTGTATCATGCTGTGCATTCTGAAAGTACATGCTATTCAAAATGTTGGATCATGACAGCTTAAGTCTTTATCTCATTACTTATATTAAGAATTACAATGAATAATCCAAAGTAAATGAAAAATTATTATATTAAAACTATTTGGAAATCTGTTGTTGAATAACAGTGTGAATCCCAGTTGCATATGTATTGCTGTTCAAAGAACTCACTCCAGCCCAACATGAATTAAGGAAAGTGAAGAATGAGTGGTCTCAAAACATGTCCAACTAGCTACAAGGTACACAGTACCATTTTAGAGATAATGGTACTCTACATGTTAGTCAGTCCATCTTCCTGATGATGATAACATCAACCAAAAGATGCAAACAGCTCCCACGTGCTTTTATCTTGAAGCAGTAATTCAGCAATCTATGCATAAATATTTGCATCCCAAATGTTTTCCAGAAATTTTGTGATATCTGAGAAATTTAATTATGTAATCTACATCCTCATGAGTAGTGAACCATCATCATTATCCTTAAAAAAAGTTTGTTAAGTGTTCTGCAATCAGTTTTGCAGTGTTCTGCAGTTGAGTTCTTCAATCATAAGAGATGATTGTCTAGAACATGAATTTTTAAAAACTTTTCACTCAGTTTCAGTGCTCAGGAAAGACATGTTAACAAGCAAAATGAACAGGGAATAAACTATGATTGATTAGAGATTATCATAATGAAAAATGTTTACGAACATTGATTTTACATTCTAAATAGCCCTCTTCTTATAGTCACATATCCAGGATGGATTTATTTGTGTTACTATAAATTTGTGTTATCACTTTAAAATAATAATATAAGCTAATATTAACAAATTATATAAGCCAATATGAGCTTTATCTTATATAGGACAGTAATATTGAATTAGCACCAATTATGAACATAGCTTATTACATTTCACTGCGTCAAGTTGTTATAATTGCAACTAATTTTATGCTCACATAGCCTTTATTTATATTTACTGGAATATTAATACTGAATAAACTTTGGTTATGTCCCTAGCCTAAGCCCATTGCTCGTTATTTTCCAACTAGCAACTAGAAATTAATCAAATGAACAAATTTTAGCTTCATATTCAGTTAAATCTTCTGTGCTAATTGTGTTCAAATTGTTCACTAAATTGTGTAAGTGTGTTCACTTTCTTTTAATTAAAAAAAAAAATGTTTCTCCATTATTATCTAAAAGAACTACTGGCTGAGCTTATAGTGAGTCAAAAATTTATCATCTCTTATCTGTTTATAAATAATTAGTATTCTTACTATAAACATTAAGATCCTTAACTAATTATTTGACATCACCTTATTATGCCATATTGTCATGTAAATTATTTTTTAATAATTGTTGCCAATTTTTTCCTGTTAGGTACATTTTGTTGATTTAGCTGGAATTGAAACTGTTGGTAAAAGAGGGGCAACTTCATTTAAAGAAGCTAATGTTCAAGGAATTGCCAATAAAGCTAAATCTAACTTGGAACAAGTATTACATAATATGACAAAACTTGATAATTATCACACTAGTTCACATGTTAAAAGGTTGTGCAGATTAACCGAATATCTTAGTGCTGCTTTTACAAAAGGTTCTATTCTAAGGTAATTAATTAGTTTTGGGAATTAATTAAGGTAATAAGTTACAAGTCTGCCTTCTAAGACCTGCGACCTTATTGAATTACTTATTATATGTGAAATGTAATAAACCATTTTTTAGATAAAAGTTTTGTGATAAAGAATGAAAGAAAAAAATTTCTCTCTTGTTCTGTTATTTAGTAAACGGTGTTTTTTTTTACTTTATAATGAATATAAAAAACTAAGTGACAAACATTACATTTATATTCTCTATTACATTACACTGTTGTCATAAGTTAAGTAATAAACAAGTAAACACGTGAAGACATTTTGTTGAGTTACAATAACAATTCACAATTTCAACATTAGTGTTAGCAATGTTTTTTTTTTTTTTTTTAATTTATACCAATTAATATGTATTAAAAACTTTGGAGCAACTAAAATAACTCTTTTATTGAAATTTGGATTTGCCACTGCCACGGAACTGATAAATATTCTTGTAAATGCTACATCTTTTATTCTCTTTGAACTCCTTGTCATTTTATTGTAATGTTTGATAACTTTACAGTAGGAAGTACATCAACTCATCATAAATCTGTCTTGATATCATAATTTGTTACGCCAAAGAAAAATTATGGTATAGGTCCCATGAAATCTTTTAGGAAAGGAACTATCTTCAGTTCACATTTCCCGAAGAAAAAGTTGTTAATTCTATAACTAACTTTTGATTTTATATGAAACATATAATGGATAATTTACCAAAAACATTTCTTAATAAGTAAATAAATTTTCTGGGATATGTTATTTTAATAGCCGTAACCATGATGCTTTTCTAGACAAAAAATCCTACATATTACTTTAGTAGGAATATGCACTTTTTATTTGGCACTCAGCATCAGCATTTGGTGTAAACATTGTACTAGCACATTTTTTTAAATATGATGAAATTTTTAATAAACTGGATAAAACATGCTGAAACATTGTTTCATTTCTAAATCATTTAATTAACTTAACTTAAGACAAGATTTGTTAAACTTGAGACCTAGTTGGTAAAAAAACCTAACTTTCATTTTACCTATCTGGTTTTTTCATCTCTTATTTGAGTGGTTCCAGGTTATTTTCATCTGTTCCTGGTTAGTACTAGTCTTTTAAACTCAGCATATTTCCTTTAGCATACTTCCTCATTCATCTGTTGTAAGGGGGATTATATTAAAAAAATAAATGTTTTGTTATTAATATTTAATTTTGTGACTTGCATTTCAAAATAACACCCATCTTATGTAAAATTGTTCTATATAAAACTATTTGAATAAAAATGGCTGCAACCCCTAAAACTGGGGCACAAACAAAGAAAAAGCTCTTCAGAGGAAACGTATTTTAAAAACTATTTGTCCAATTTTTATTATTTTTGTGTCTCTTTCGTTAAAGAGAAACCTTTGATCTCTGATATTTAGTGAGGACAATGTGTAATTTATTGTTTGAAGAACAAAAAATGAAGAAAACCTAAATATGTAAGAAATAATTTGCACCCTCTTTAGTTTTTATTTTTTATCTTCACTAGTTAAAAATATGTTGGCTTTTCCCCACTATACATCATAGAACAAGATATTCTGTACATTCTAAAAAAAAAAAACCAATCATTCAATTATTCCTTTTATACAAATAAATTTATGATATTTCTAACATTTCAATATCACAAAAAAACAAATTTATGGACATTACAAGAAAAGAATATGACGTATACTTTGACTCACAAACTTAAATTGATATTAGAATTTTCTAGCACCATATGTTAATCCTTGTTTCTCTTTAAGTTTTCTTCTTTGTTTTTTTTTAGATTTGAAATTTTCTTCTCCTTGAATGTGAATAGATTTTAATGTAGCCATTTTATGCTTCTTTCTTTCATCCCTGCCTCGTCCTAACCCAATAGTTTTATATCCTGGTGACACTTCAGCCTTTTCCAAGGAAGAAATGTGTGCTGCATGTCCAAAATTAAATTCTCCCACAGTTCTAGCTGCTGCATATTCCACCATCATCGTTGATGCACACTTAGAATTCTCATAATATTTCAAAATTCGGCTATCAAGGCTTTCATTAGTGTTCTGTGTCAACCCCTTAACAAATTTTTTTAGTAATATTGGATCACTGAGTCTTGTATAAAGCCTTGAAATTTTCAAGTGTACTGTTTTATGACATACATTAATAAATGTTTTTTTTTTTTTGAATTTCTAAATAATATATATGACAAATAAATACAAATTTGAAATCAGTACATTCCAGAGTACAAAAAGAGTAGAAAAAAAATTGAAAAAATTAATATTTTGGGTAACACCTCCCCCCTTAAATGTTTTAATTCTTTTTCTCCTGTACATTTTTCACCACCAAAATCTAGGGGTAATATAACTTATAGTTATTACCCATAATAATTAAATCTCAGTGTCTTAATATATGACCCAAATCCTTCCTTGTTTGCCTCTTTACACAGTTCTGCCCTGAAATTCTCTTTTCATCTACCTAACTTACAACCTCTTTATATATATCACTTTCTTACTCTTACATCTATATTTGACAACAGCAGGCAACGTTTTGATGAAATGAATGACCACTTTATAAAATAAAAGTTATAAATCTGATTTTGATTTTTATCTTTAATTTGACCAAACTTCTATATACGATGTTCCTCAATCTTAATAGTAGTAATGTTCTTCACTTGAAACCATGCTTCTGAAATCCAACTGATCTTCTCATATTATTAAAACACCAGAATTGTTAAAAATAAAATTAATAAATATTTTATAAAATTGAAATTATCATTTTATACACTTTCTTTTATGTTTACTATAAATCATGAAATATTAAAAAATGTGAATAAGTAAAACCAAAATAATCTTCTAGTAAATTCAAAGGTTGAAAGTAAATTGCATTAATTAGTACATTTTTCAAAATTAAAAGATATATGAACACACTTGTAAAAAAAATGTTATTTCTTTCAGTCATTTGAATTTCAAGAAAAAACATTAGAAATTCTTCTTTATTCAAGATTTTTAAAACCATTGATTTGGATATTAATGATTACCTTTGTATAGTGCGTACAGTGAAAATAAAAGTTTGTTTACACAAGGCAGATAATCGCTGTCCAGAGCACTATTTTACTCTTTTCTCGAAACATAAAGCGGCTCTTCAGAAACCGAGTATTCTGCTGTACAGTGAATTTAACTATTTTCATAATTAGCCAAATTCTTTTGACAATTAGAATTTATTATAATTTGTTTAATTTTAGATAATTTCATTAAAGATATTTAGCTTATTTATAAATATTTCTTACTGTATACAGTACAAAAACGAATAATTTATACTTACATTAATAGATAATTATTACACTTCCTCCAACAAGTAAATCAAAAATGAATGACCACTTTATACGAATAAAAGTTATAAAAATACAGTGAAATCTCTCACAGCGACCATTTCTATAAGATCACCGACCTCCTCCGTAAAGACCAGTATTTCTCGGAACGTAAATATATTGCAGTTCTGGCAATTACTGATGTTCTAAAGACGACCACTCCCTAATCCGACTGAGATCATCAAATATTCAATGAAGGCGACCAATAATTGATTACTTTTTTTTGAATGAAACTATAAACGTTGGTCACAAATTTAATAGCAGATTAGGAGAAAATCTTAATTCTAGTACAAAAATTTTTCAATCGTCTACAAAAATTAATTTAATTTTAAAAAATAAAACAAATAAATGTCCATTTTAAAAAAGGATACTTTTCAAACGTACCAAGAAAGGAATGATTTAACATTGGCTTGGTTTGAAAATGCCTGTCCCTTCAGTAGGAAAAGTCTACAAGAAACACCAACGAATTAGCACAACTTAAAATCGAGACGTTTAATGGAAGCAGTGGTTGGTTGGAAAACTCCTGTCACCAAAACAATATTGTTTTAAAAAATCTGATGAAAGTGAATCGTGTCAGTGAAAACATAGTGGCAAAGTGGTTGTAAAAGATTCCATCGTTAATAAAAGACTACGATCTCAAGGAAATTTACAACTTAGATTTCGAGCTTTACCGAATAAGACATTGATGTTCAAAGTTACTAATTCGTATATTACTAAAAAAGTAAAACGTAGAATAGCAGTGATGTTGTTTATTAATGCTATAATAAAAAAAGAACCTCCATTAGTTATAAACAATTTACTAAGGCCAAGATGCTTCAAAAATGTCAATATGTCTGAACCAAAAGTAGAATGGTACGCAAATCGAAAGGCTTGGATGAAGAGCTCGATTTTCACTGTTTGGATTGAAAAATTCAATGAAAAAAACAAGACAGGAAAGTGCTGATAATTTTTGACAATGCCCATGTCATCCAAAATTGCCATTAAGAAAAGTCTATATGTTATTTTTACTGCTAACACTACAATTAAATCACTACCATTAAATGTTTTAATAATTCAGTTGTTCAAACTGACTTATCGCCGTCGAATAATGATTACTCTTGAGCAGTTATCGACTCAGTTCAAAATGTAAATGACTTGATTAAAAAGATTTCTTAGATGGGTGAAATGGAATATGTCAAGGAAGCGTGGACGAAAACACGGAAAAAGTGTTTTAAGAAAAGTGGTATTGATTTTGGATTACCTGAGGAAGAAAATACGAATGAAGAAACTGTAGTTCAAACTAAAAATGAGATCATAAAATTAGGCCGGCAGATCGCCATTGACACTGATGTTCATTTTAATGAAGACGAAGAGGTTGAAGATGAAAATGACTGAGAGAAAGAAATTCTACATGACCATACTAATGCTTCTACTTCGAAAGATGCGGAAGAGACTAAGATGGAAGAAAATGAAGAAATCCCGGCTTCCTTTAGATGATGTTTAAATTGTGTTTATAAAATTAAAATAATTACGTCGTAATTTTGGTAGTTAGAAAATTGTCGATTACTTTATGAAGTTCAAGTTGGTTAGAAAAGGAAGTGATTAAATAAAAAAAAAAGTCAAGTAGGCAGACTTCGTTGAACGAATACTTCAAGCAAGCCTAAGCGTTTTTGTAGGTTAACAAACAAAACTGGTGTTAAATACTGAACTTACAGTATTTTTCAAGGCGCAATTCATTTGTTTAAAATACAAAAAAATGACCCTCTCATTTAAAGTATTTACTTTCATATTCGACATTTAATTCCATTTTACACAATACGTGTTCTGAGAACCTGTTTAATTTTTCTCTTTATTTTTGTCTATTCTATTATTGCCATCTACCGAATTATCCATGTTATTACAATAATATGTATATCGTTTGACTACATTTGAGTAATTTTAATGAAACGAATCTCTTTTATACTTCCAACTATGGTTTTATATTAAAAAACATTAATTCCTGTAAATCTTTAACAAGATTTATTACGACCACATCGGCAGTCATGTTCTCTAAGGCCCACCTCTACAGAAGACCAAAATAGTCTGGAACCGAGGCTGGTCGTCTGAGGAGGATTTCACTGTATTTCATTTGAGCTATATTTATAAACACGTGTTGTAATGGGTGTTAATATTGTTGATATGTTTGTAGTAATAAATATCATCATTAAATAATAGGCCCATACCCAACAAATTATAATAATTTATTAATAGCTTAGACAATGCGCAATCATAGAATAGCTAAGTAATTTTTTTTTTGGCTTTGTTGACTAATATTCATCACTAATGTTTACTTTTCATTTTCAGTAAACTGATTAGTTCAATTCTTGGCATGTTACGGTAAGAATGATATAGTTGTTTCTTTCTATAACGTCTGGCGAGTTAGTTAAATGTTTTGTATATTTCAATAGATTCGTACATTTTTTTGCCTTTTTGTAAGAGGATTGTTTTTTATGCAATGTCAGAATTAAAATCCATAGTTAAGAATAAAAAGCTTCATAGTCAAGCTCGTGAAATAACTAATAATGTATTCGACTTTATGACGAAAGAAGTTATAAAGTTAGGAAAATTAGATGACAAACATTTAATAGCATTCGAAAAGGTGAAGAAATAACCGCTGCAGCTTGTACGATTTAAAAATTACAAATTCAAAAATTTTGAAAAGAAAAGTAGGATCTTCTTATATCTAAATCGCAGCTGTGTTCATTCAGCATACCAAAAAAGTATAAACAACATTCAAAACCAGTTAGTGGATTAGACAGTCTTGATCAAGGCGTTCTAAGAAGAACAATTAACCAGTTTCATGCAAAATATAATGAACTCCCTACAATAAATAAATTACGTGAAGAACTTCAGAAGTGTATTCAATTTAAAGATTCTAAAACTACATTAGCAGCTATCCTGAAAGAGTTAGGGTTTAACTGGTGTAAAACTGATATACAGGAAACTTTTGATTGAGAAAGAAGATATCCAGTGAAAGAGGATAAAATATTTTTAAAAAATGATCGATTGCAGAAAAGAAAATTCTTCAGTTGTTTATTTAGATGAAACGTATATTTTATGTCTCATTTGATGACAAAATCGTGGTTGGATGACAGTGGTGCAGGAGTAAAAGTATATATTAATAAAGATGATCGATTAGCCATAATCCACACTGGAGGAGAAATGGGGTTTATTCCGAATGCGATGTTAACTTGGAATATGAGTTCAAAAAGTGGTGACTATCACGATAACATTAAGTACTACAATTTCATGAAGTATCTGAAAAATTAATTTGTGGTCTTCCCTCCCCAACTAGTCAGTGGTTGTTATTGATAATGCGACATACTACAATTCATTCAAGAGAAGCCTCCAAATTCAAATGATACGAAACGTTGCACAATTAATTGGTTAGAAAAGAACAATATTCCATTTAATAAACAATTTTAAGTATGATATAATTAAATCACAAAGAAATTCAAATATAAAGTACCATTTTGATGAAGTATTAAAATAACATAAGCATCAGGTTCTACGACTTTCACCTTACCATTCTGATTTAAATCCGATCAAGATGATTTTTTCGGCTCTGAAAAGATATGTTGGAGTAATAATATAACATTTTTGTCAGATATTAATAAAATCAGATGAGGAAAAAACGAATGAAATAAATTAGGAAGATTAGAAACCATATTGCGAACATGTAAAAAAAGCTAAAACTGAACAGAAGATGGAACCGTTAATAAATGAAATGATGGATAAATTTATCATATATCTTGATAGTGGTAGTAAAAGTGACTGTTTGGATGAAAACAGAGAACATGGTTGCATAACTTGCACAGGAATTGGACATATAATGCAAATTTCAAGTAAGTATTAATAATAATAGTACAATCAACAATGAAAACAATCGTACAAAAAAAATTCTGAAGATCTAGTTACCGATACTGAGACAGAAAGGAAGTACATACATACTGATGAATATGTAACACCAGATGAACTGTTGGGTGTTGCTTGTTATAAGTTGTTTACATGTATATTATTTAAATAAGGTTAAAAAGTTAGTGATCTATAAAATAATAAGACAACACAAATAAGTAAACTTTTAGTTTCATTATCTGTTAATGAATTCTTCCATTTATGTATAACAAAAACTCTGCATGTTTTTCTGTATTCC
Organism: Lycorma delicatula; assembly: GCF_047948215.1. Classification (NCBI taxonomy): domain Eukaryota; kingdom Metazoa; phylum Arthropoda; class Insecta; order Hemiptera; family Fulgoridae; genus Lycorma; species Lycorma delicatula. The sequence continues at coordinate 21,433,992 of NC_134455.1, read as the reverse complement.
TGGTTAATTCATTTTGTTTTGTATTTACATTACATTAAATTCTCTTTAATTTATTTTTATAAATTACCCAAAAATTAACTGGTTTTACTTTTATCATTTATTACAAAAATTTTATTCTGTACTCCAATTAGATAACCTAAGTATTGTGATAAACTATGTAAATAATTTCATTTAAAACTCAAAATAATAAATTTTGAAACAAACAAAAGAGAAAAAAATTTAATTATTGAAAGTTAAAATATTTAGAAAAAAATTTGAATACAGGCTTTAACCTAGCCTCTGAAAAAAAAGTCAAATTGTAAACTTTCTACTTTAATGGATCAAATAAAAATGGAAAAATGGGAATACTTTTAAAAACATCTTAATTTTTTTTTACCTTTTACATAAAAACTGCATTCGGGTACGAAGTTCAGTATTACAAGGCAGAAATATATATATGTGTATAAATATGCTACTTAGCAAATGTGCATGCAAGAGTATGAAAGCACTGGTGCATTAATCACAAAGTCTGCTTTTTATAATCAGTGACTTTAATACATTTTTATATTTGACTGTAATTTTTCAATTTTTACTCTTGTAATACTCTATTTTTTCCAAAGTATCTTTACAATGTTGACCAGAAAACTTCACAGCATTGTATAACTGATTATTTTCATTACTTTGACATACACCTCACTTTCACATATAAAAAAACAGCTTCCAGGATATAGATTAAAGGCACAGTTAGCAATTTTCTGGCAATATATGAGTATAGTTATCTACAACATTTTCTATCTTTAACAAGAAAATCTGATGGCTTCAGTCTTAAAAGTAAAATAAATATGATAATGGGTAGCAAGTTGTGTTTGTTTCAAACAAAACGACTATTTTTTAAACAATTTTGAAATGTACCACTTAATTACAGTTACTTTCTGATATTCACTCACTGTGGTGATGCACCGTACTACTCCTACTTTAGTCATGAGGTTAAATATTGGGATTGTCCAGAAAGCATCAAATTTCATCTGATGGTAGAATTATGAACTAATCCAACTTCTTCAAATGATTTTTCTATGAAGACAAGTACAATGGGTACAATTGTTAACATTTTCAGTTAAACAAAAACATTACATAGTCATAACAGTAATTTGAAGGCATTGGATTTAGCTAATTCATACAATTTCTTCATTGTACCATAATCCTTAGTTTCACTAAATCAAAAAATACAGCAGCTCAGTGTTTTCTCATAATAAAGTTAAATAAATTTACCTTTAAAGGCAAAGGTAAAAATGCCATTAAATAATGTGTCATTCTCCAAATCAACCAATCAGATGTGCAATCAGATGAAAATGACAATGGTCACTGCTTGATAGATTTTATTAAGACAAATCTCTATGCAAGAGTAATGAATCTTAACATTGGTTTTTAATTTACCTGTGTTAGGATTTGCTTTCTAAACTAATGTGTAATATCTATGTTTCTCAATACATTAACTAATCTTTGTGTCTGAAGATTATTAGACCTATAAAAAAGGTAAATGGAGCAATTTTAATTAGGCAATGGATCTGAAATGTTCAATAAATACATATATAATACAGAATTGACCACTAACATCTGAGTTCTAGTTTTAAAAAGGGAATTTCTGATTCAGCAGGCTAGAAGGACTGCCCACTTGGTAAACTGTAATATTTTGGAATATTGGAGTTCAGTTAGCAACAGCGTATTGGCCTATACATGATTATACTGCTGCAATTAAGTTATTTAATCCAAGTTTAAAGACTGTTCAAATTTCACATTCAGTTTAACCTATGCAACTCACCATCTTAAAGTAGTATTTATTTTTGGGGATGTCAAAGTTTGAGAGAGAAGTTCTGTTTAAACAAAACCTCCAAGTAGCATAGATCTGTTTGTAATGAGGAAAATGTGTTATATGCAGTCACTCAAAGTAGAAGGACCAATTGTAAAGCATGGTGCGAACCTGTCAAGTCATGTTTCTAGGATTCTTAAACAGTTAAATTTTCATTCTTACAAAATTATGGTAAATAATTTATTAACAAACAATTTTAAGCAAAAAAGACTTGAAAACTGTAAAATTTTACTTAATTTGTTTCAAAATCATCCTAAAATATTTAATAATTTGTTTTGTTCTGATGAAGAACATTTTCAACTTGTGGTTTAATAAGCAGAAGTGTGCTACGTAGCAGTTGAAAATCCTCTGGAACTTCATCAGTGTCTTGACACAGTCCCAGGTTAGCTGTTTAATATATTTTGTCACCATTTTGCAAACTGGGCATGTTTCTCTGATGAATGAAAAACAGTATCAGCATATGGGAAACAGATTCAATAACTTCAAATTACTACTTAGACAGTTAATTTTTTGGGTTCCAAATTCTGTGTCATGACTAATCAAGACAATTTGTGGGGCTACAGCTCAACTTCATTATTTGTTGATGTGAATTCTTCTTCTCCTTCAGACTTCTTTTTAAAGAATTACCTAAAAAAGTGCTGTATATACAACAAGATCAGCTACATTAAATAATCTTAATAAGAGAGTGTGATAACAACATAATGAACATTCCCCAAGATTTACTAGAGCATGAATGTAAAGTTTTTAATTTTAATTCTGGTAGTTTGTGCAGTGTAATTGAGATTATTTGACATAATTTTCAAGAAGTAAGACATATTACTTTTTATTTATTTATTTATTTTTTTAAATCTCCCTTTTTATTCTGTTAAAGTTTCATTAATACAAAACAGTGTTCTTTTATTTTATAAATATAAAATATGCAAATTTTTTTTAATGCTTTTATTTACAATCACATCAACAATTATAGTCATTAGCGATTACAGTAACAGGTATCACGTAGTATTATATAAAACAAAGAAATTAACAATAAAGAAACAGGAACAATAAAGAATAAACATAGACAAATGACAACAATAAATACAAAATAAAATTCATAAATCAGACAAAAATCACTAAATCATATTTTTCATTCCACTGTAGAAGAAGAACCGCAACAGATATTTTATACCTTCGTTCTGTATAATAGAAATTTTATATCTGAATCCAGGTCTAAGTTTTGTCTTTGTTCCAAAGATTGGGCAATCAAAGAGCAGGTGATGCATGGACTATGTGACCTTGCAACCCTCACAGATCTAGATAAATGACCTATCTAGAGAATTGTGAAGATTTATCCCAGTAAAACACTTTGTTCCTATATGCTAGTTCTATATTGGAAACTCTGAAATTGTCTCCAATTCCTCATTAAGTAATCATGTACTTAATTATTTATAATAAATAAAAATCTATTTAAATGAACAAAGTATATTTTAACTATCAACTTTGTAAATATGGATGGTTAGAATGGCTAAAGATAAATATGAGGCATCCCAATTTCTTTGTTTTAGGATAAAAATGACCTGACTACTTTTCTTTTAATATATTAAAATTTCTAATTTATGATCTCAACCTCCCTCAGAATTTAATATCATATCTTATCATTGACAAGAAAAACACTAGTTTACTATGTTCAGAAAAGCAGTGTTGGCTGTAAGACAAGTGGCTTTATTGTCAAATTAAATATTTTTCTTTTTGTTGTATATTGAAAACCCAATCAAAATGTTAGTCAGCATAATGCTCAGGAATTTCAGCATAATGCTCAGGAAGCTTCATTGTGAACTAAAGAAGAGACATTATAAAGAATTTCCATTCATTAATTTTACATCAAGATTTACTAATTCTTCACATTTTAAAAAATGAATTTGAATTGTAGAATATCTTAACAAGATTTATTTTGTTAAGATCTAAAATGAGCTAGTGCTGATTTATGTAAAATCAAAGAAAGTTTTTTTAATAGGTTTTTAAATTAAATATTTACTTAATATTTATCTTTGTTTTTTTATTTTTGTGATTATTAACTGAAAATCTATTTAAAAAAAAAGAAAATGTTATCACTATAAATAGTAGTAGAGTTATTTGGAAGATCATTAATACAACAAAAAAAAAAGAAGTAGTGAGTCCATAATTTAAATTTAAAGGTTCAGTCTGAAAAATTCAAAACACTTTCACCTGAGAAACAAAAACACCTTGACATTTGTTCATCAAGAATAATTTAATACATACTTTGTATGTATTAATTTAAGATAATAATTCTGTAATTTTTTTAATAAAACACTGTGATTTACACAATTAAACATCTTTCAATCATTTAAAAATCTTAAACTTATTCTCATCAGATTCCGTGGAGATTGTCAATCAATTTCTCATTTCAAATTCTGTTCTGTTCATCCACTTTATTCCACATTATTCTTTAACATGAAAGCATGTGACCTTTCAATGAAAGTATACTCCAAAATTTTGGAAGTGGGAGATAAAATGGTATTTAGCTTTACAATTCTTAGATTCAGTTTTAACTCTATTTTTATGAATAGGAATAATCTTACCGTAAATGTGACACGATGAAAAATTCCAGAAGTCAGTAATACGTTGCACAAATAAATCAATGAGACAATTATTAAATATTTGATAAGTTTAAAGAGTTCATCAAAACCAATTGTCTTATAAACTAAATGATTATAATTTTACATAATTCTTCAGTAGAAATTTAATTTGTAAAAAAATATTTACTTACCTGTTTAATTTTTGTACAGCAATTCATCAGATATATTACAAAATCATTAACAGTTATAACAAAAAAAAATTGAATTAACAATTTTTATTTTGATGTTTAATTACTCTTTTTTTTACATTTTAACTTAAAATTTTTCTCCTCTTTCTTCTTTCATTTTTCTCAGAATTTATCTAGCATGTTGTTTTGGAAACATTTCTTAGAGGAAAAGAATTTATTTACACTTCCTTTTTTTACTGACTAAGAACATTTATACATCTTAAAATATTTGAAACATTCATATTCATTTGAAAGTTTGGAATTCTTTAAATTATTAAATATCAAACAACTCTTTTCAAAATAATGGAATTGATTCTTTCACATGAACCTTTGATCTAATTAGAGACATCTTCTTAGTGGAGTTACTCTAATGCAATTGTTAACAGCAGCTTCTTAAAAAGGTTAGAAAACAGAAGTATATAACATAATAATGTATTCTGATTTATAATTGTTTGTTTAATATATTGTTTTTATCAAATTCAGTGTTTGTAAATTTCATATCATTCAAGGTTGTTGAGATTTTGGTTTTTATATGCTGCAAGGCTGCAAGACAAATTTGTATATTATGGACTTTTACATTTTTTTGTATGTTTTGTTTCTATGAAATTTTCTCCAGAGTTTCATTTTGCCAGGGTGTGTGAAGAACTTATATGTATTCATTTACCTGTGAATCATTTGTACCCAATTATTTCAGTATCATATTCCGTGCAATCACTGCAGTTTTTATTTTCATATATCTGGGTTTTTATATTTGTCGCTGTGTATTTTTTTAATATTCTATAAGATTTTGTGTATGTTGTTAGTTATTTTAAACCAACACATTTGTCTTCTTCCCTGAAAATGTTTTTTATTCCTTTATATCTCTAATGAGTAAATACCTGTGCTAAATGGTTATTGAAACAATTTAGAAAACAATATTACACTGTGTGAGACTGTTTACAATAGTTTCACATGAAATCTAAACCTAGTTGGTCATTTCAGTTATCAGTCATCATCAGTAGACTCTGTGGAAAAAGTATAAATAAAAAATTCAATAAACATTTTTAAAAAATAATATTTTTGCCTAAAAATTATATTATCTCTGTAATATTTACCATTTAATTTTACATTTTTATATATATATTTTTTTAAAATTTATTTTACTTTTTTGTAGGTTTATAGTACACATACGACCAACATTTGATGATCTTGAGGTGTCACACTCTGCACTTAAACTTGGCCTTAATATGAAACAAATACCTGTAGCTTCATTGACACATTTAGAACCTAGTACTGAACTAATGTTTAGAAATATTAAGGTGTTGTATTAAAAATATATTTATATTTAGATCTTTTACCATTTTTTTTTCTGTAAGGAAATATGAAAGAAATGACAACACAAAAATATCAGGCTGATATACAAGCATTCTTTCATGGATCAGTTTAGAACTGAGATAGAATAGTGAAATGTAGTGTAATCTTTAAGTGAATGTTTAGTCTTGGTTATAGAGTATTTTTATCAAGAATACCCTGTTATGTTCTGTGATATTAAAAACCAATCAGCTTGCTAAGACATTGAAATTTGTGTAACTGCAAAATTCCTTAGTAACCATGCATTTTCTGATGGATACTGATGTTAATTTTATTTTATAATGAGCAAATAAACTTAAACATAATTTGTAATCCTTAAGAAAATGAAATGTATAAAGGCTCTTCTGTTTCAACTGAAAAACCAATGTCACACCACTGTCTAGAAGAGAAAATTAGATAAGATTTTGGTTCGGGGAGTTTCGTTTATGTACAATGATAAAATAACTTGAAAGCCAGTTATAGGATAGAATATAAAAGTTCAAAAACTTATTTTAGTATAGTTTGCAAAGAGTAGAGGAAAGTATCCAGTAGAAGAAAAATATTAGGTCTAAATTAAAGAAGAGGAAAAAATGTTAAATGAAGGAATTGCCACAACCAGTTTCAGAGGGTGGATGGCTTAATACAGTAGTAATCAATGTGGTTCAACTTCAGGGTGTTTTATGAGTAATTTAATTTTATTATGATGTTTTTGTTTTATTTGAAACTTTTATAAGATTGGAGGATGTTAAAAAATGGAATTTTAAAATTTGTTAAATTGGAATGTCAGAAAATTACAGAATCGAGGGGCAAAAAAGAATCAGTTAATTGGTTTTAATTCAAATTACAAACATGTAATTAAAAGGGTAAAATTAGAAACAGATTGATATAAAAAAATATGTAGAAATTAATACAAAATTTTAACTAAAAATATAAAGCAAACTATTTTGAATGAGCGTAACCAATCCTGTGTATGAATATATTTAAGTAGAATTCCTAGTAGGAGAAATATTTTTGAACATTTATGAAGTTTTTGGCTGAGTACAGGCATAAACAAAATTACATTTTTGTGAACAACTGGAGAGGAAGTGATAATTTTAAATAGTAAGTTGAAGGATGACATGAAGGATGAGTTTACTTTTACGATTGAGAGGGTGATGATTGAATAGATTTGTGTTGTGGCTTATTTTAAAAAAAGTTAAAAGTAATTCTAAAATTTTTGTCTAATGACTTATGATAGAGTTTTTATTGTTTGTAGAAAATCGAATCACAAATTATAGTATTTTCGCAATACTACCAAAATCATTATAGAGTAAAATTGAATGAGGGTTTTGAAGAAAAGCTTTTAAACAATTGAGGGATTATAAATTTGGTACTGGGAGATAGTGTAAATGTTAAAGTTATTGAATAATTTAATAAATCAAAGAGTTTCTAATAAAATACTGCAATCTACACCATCAAAGTGAAAATACTGGTAAATGTATTTTAGTATAAGATGAGAGTATGTATATGCGTTTCATTAAAATTATATAGAAGAACCTACTCAAATACTATTGGAACAAATGCTTTCTTTATCTGTGAATTAACAAATCTAACCACATTATGAATCTTAAATCTTTTCAATTTATGTCTGTCACATGAATGTTTATGAATAGTTATATAAATGTTTATAATAGTAATAAAAACATTTATGAATGTAGAGTTAAATACGATAAAATTTGTTGAAATTATTTTATGTCCTCTGATATACATCTTATAATTTTACAAACAAAATAAAAGATGAATGGTAATCATATTTGGAAATTTATTATGCGTTTGTTGGGGGTTTATTGTATTGAGTAAACTCTTGTGTTAGTTTTGTGTTCTTTCTTTACATTTATTTTTAAACATTTAAAAAATTATTTTTTAGAATAGTTATTTACAGCTACTTGATATTTTTTTTCAGTTCATCTTACAGGTATCTATTACTTGCTCATTTTTGTTCACTATTGTCTGTAAGCCTGTTCCACTACTTAAAATATTTTTAATTGATTTTTTATGGGGTGTGAATGAATGAATACTATCCTAATTATTTGCCCTCAAATAAATAGAATTGCACTCAGCTGACTAATATTTGTAGATCATTGCATCAACAATTTAAACTAGTTCACAGAATTTGCAAGTATACAGAGCTTACGAATTAGTGTACACAGAATTTATGGGTATCTCAAATACCATAAATTCTGTCTACATAATCATTCTATTCCTTGGTTGATATCTATAACTTTTTATGTCTTTAAAATTCTTCAAACTCATTTCTGAATTATAATGAGACAAAATTTACTGTTACTATTAATTTTCAATAGTGAACCTTTAACTCCTCCAGTAACTACCTTTAATTAAGTTATTACTTAATTTAGTTTAAAAATTTAACAACTGATTGTTTCTATGCAGGATGAATTAAATCAGCTGAAAGAACAAATTTTAGTTGAAAAACTTTTGAGTGGTTCAAGTGAAGTACAAAATTGTAACTTTTCTCAAGCACAATTAGCGCATTTGGAAAGACTGGCTGCAGCTTATTTACAAGGATGGTCTTCTGAGGTCAATGTTCTGGGAAATAATGAACACGTTATTACCTTAAAAGTCTTCAAAGAAATGTTTTCAAAGTAAGACTCTTATAACTAAGTTTTAGTACTAATAAATGTTACAATTTGCCAAACTTATATACATCAATATCTAAACCATTTTTGGGATAGCTGTTACTGTATAAAATTTGAACATAAACAATTGAAATTATTTGACATATCTTTTGTGATTTGTATTATTAGTGATTAATAACTACTGATGAACAGAGATAGTCATTACTTACAAAATTATGGACTAATTTTTATAATATGTAAATGAAGCTATGTATTTTTAAAATCGTTTAATGTAGCTAAGGTACTTGATCTTAGATTTTGGAAAAATCCTTTTGTCTGCTGCTGTAAAAAACAGTAACTCAAGCTAAATATTTTATTCTGATTGTTACATAATATTATACAATGTCAGTTAAAAAGAACATAGCCTACATCACATTTCTGCAATGTTTCAAGAGAAAAAAAGACTATTCTAAAACTTAACTTAAATTTTTTTTACTAATTTTTTTTAATTTAATTTTTATGGGATATACGCAATACTTTAACTGTAGGAGAATAGTTTCTTCGTAGCTTTTGTCTACTGGGTAATCTGGCTAGGTAGGGAAATCCTCTTGGTGTCTTAATGTTATTCTTTTTTTTACTTAGAGCTGTGGCAGTTACTAAGTGTACTCTGCACACTCCAGGACATGCGACCCTTGATGAAAAACTACTGTATTATTGTTCTGTTGTTTTGCCTTTTTCATATGATAATGTAAAAGTTTGTTAGACAAAATGCTATTTCTATTTGAATAACTGCAACCAAAAATAACTGGCTTTAATTCATTTTCAAGAATCTTTCTTAAATTGTCATAAACAAGGTTTCAAAGGAAGATGCACATACATTTCTCTATGTCTCACTAATCCCATCCCATTAATAACTCATAACATCATGATTATAATGGTTGTGCATTGTGAAATCATGTAATAATAATCTGTGAGTTGTGATATTAATTAAAATTTAGGTTCTAAGTCTCTAAGATCCCTTGTATTCTTGAAGCCCTTATGAGACTGGAGTTTTGGAAGTTTTCTGAATAAATCTTTAAGAAAATTAATATCATTTCCTTTCTTGTGTCTCCTTCTTTGAGATGGGAGAGTTACTGCCACTTTAATTCGTAATGTCACAGTCACCATTATGGTATTACTGCGTTGAATTTCTGCAGGTTTTCCCATTTCCATCTAAACAGAGTAGATAGTCTAATTCTTTATTTTTAGAGTGTTGAGGAACTTGTAGATAATATTTTAATGTTTCATTTATTTTTTAGTTTCATCTTCTTTATTTCCTCAGTGGAAATTAGTGCTTTCCCTCCCATATTGACTACAAAATTTTTCACACATACCCTACCTCATATAATTCCAATATTAACAGAAAAAATTGTCCTGCTCTTTTGCAGTTATATTAGGACATGCTCAACTTTGATTTTTTAACAAAATATTAGATGCAGCATGGAGAAATCTATGAGCTACTTCTCTACCAGTATATTTAAATCCAATGTTAGTTTTTATAAAGTTCTTCTTTTGGCCTCTTTTTTCATTTTTCTCTATCATTTGTCCTTAGCTTACCCTGATTTTTTTCTCTTCAATTATTTTCAATTTTGCTATTGTTTTTTTGATTATTTTCTGTTCAAATATTCTGTTCTTTATTACAGAATAAAATATAATTAGTTAGAAATTTAAAACAATGAATGATATAAAAATGGTTTTATGTTAGAGTTCTATTAGTGGAATGTTGCAATGGAGTCTAAAAAATTGTTATCTTTCAGAGAAAATAAACAATATGAAAAAATACTGAAAGAATTGCAGCAGCAGCAGCAGCAGCAGCAGCAACAACAACATATGGAACTTGATCGCAAAAGTAGAGCAAATCGTACATCAAAAATTTTCAAGGCAGATTCATTTGATTCGGACAGAATATCATTTGTCAAAGGTTGGTGGTTTAAAATGAATTTGAAGAAGTAAGATTATAAAATGCATAACTTATTCATTAGTAACTTTTGATCACATTTGAGACATTCTGTTTGTGTGGCAAGATTGTTTACTTTTCATGAGAGCTGGTATAGAATAATTGATTTTATTTTAATTGTAAAATCTTCCTCCCTCTGGTTATCAGTAAATATAGTTTAATGTATGCTTATCAGTCTATTGTATATTATATTTATGAATTAATTTTTTTATTGGTAATTTTTAAGGCAAAGTTTTAATTTCAACATAAGCTTTCTGGTAGTTATATTTATATAAACTGCATGATATTGAAGAAAACGAATTAATTAATTATTGAGAAATAGCAGTTGTAGAATATTTATCACAAGTCTTTTTTGCATAAGATTATAGGTCAATGAACTGTCAAAAGTTTAAATGAAAACTCCATAAATTAGCTATGGAGTAACTCAATCTAAATTTTTAAAATAAATATTAATTAATATTTTTGAATCTTCTACAAAGAAGATTCATTGATTAGGCTGATATTTTTTAATTAATGATGGTTAGCTAAAAGGGCCATAAAAAAAATTTTGTGCACAAAATAAATCTGAATTAATTACAAAAGAATTAAAAACCTTTACTAAAACAGTAGATTATTTTTAATGTTAAATAATTTAATATACAAATTCTCTATTGATTTTAGCCATATTAATATATTGTTGTGTTAACTCACACAATTTGTGCATTTATTTTACCATTTAAATTAAAATACACAGTGTGTGTAAATTATACAAGAAATTTTAACTAATCTTTTAGTTTTACACAATTTACATAAAAATTAATTGAAAAGAACAAAATACATGTTTAATGAAATGGATATTTATAAAGAATGTTTTATACTGAATTATACTAATAAAAATATAATAAAATTATCAAATTTTTAAATAAAACTATCATTATTTTTAAAACATATTTTGTAACCTTTAAGGTAATCTACTATTTAGGATGTAAAAACAATTCAAATAAACAGAAATTTTGAATTAACTTCATTTACTTGCATTTTATTGCAAAAAAATATTAATAATAAAATGTGTTTCACTTAAACAATGTTACTTTTACTAATGACTGACTAACAACAATTTAAGCTTCAGTTTCATTTACATATATAAGCCAAAATACATTATCTTTTGTTTAATTCAACCCAATTCAAAAGAATGCCTAAAATGTTTAATTGCTGTCATTAGAGATTTAATGCTTCAAGACTACAGAATCCACTGGCACATTATTTTCTCACTTGTTAAATTTTTTTATCACTGCTTGTGTTTCATTTAATATGAATTCTAAGAAATACATTATAAGAACTCTGCCGATCTCTGTGGCAAAGTGGTAGTGTCTCAGCCTTTCATTTGGAGGTCCCAAGTTTAAAACTTGGTTAGTCATAGCATTATTCATATGCTACAAAAATTTCATTTCCACCCCACACACATGTTTCAAGCTTATGTGACACGATCATGAAGCAAAATATATATATATACAAACTTTTATTTATTATAAGCAGCATCAAACTCCTCATAATTTCTGTGGCCTTAAAATTTCAACATTGATTTTATGAAGTGCTATTCTTTGCTAGTTAACTTTGGCTGCATTAATATCAAGATAAGATAGATAAAATGAAGACTTTTCATTTTTTAAGCGTCATTTGTGGCATGCCACTAAACTGACTTGATTTCATTCATAGTATATAATAAGTTGAAGTATTTTACCAGTTTTACTAGAAACCAAAAAAAGATCAGTAGCAAGTTTTTCTGATGTACAAGCTCATAAATTAAAAAAAACAATATTGCTGTACTAATCAAAGATATATTAATATCCAGCAGAAAAATTGTGGCCACTCTAGACCCAGTTTCTTTCAATGTTTCAGTGATTTTTGGCATAGTAGAAATATTACTGGGTATTATTATGGATTATTTTTTAAAAAAATATTTTATTAACTACTCAGAGCTCATATTGAACCAGCTGTAATGATAAAAAATGTTTTAAAACATAATGTAAAAATATATCAATATAACATTGTTTTTAAAAATCAAATCTTTTCTTCATTGGTGAAAAAGCTAAGTTTTAAATTTTCCACTGTGTAAGCTGATGAAACTAGTATTGACATTCAATAATTGCACATTTTTTCTAAACAATGTTTCTGCAACATAATCAAAAATGATTTGGAAGATCACAAAATTTGTTACCAAGTTTTGTATTTCCAATTAAATTATTACTCAACAATAGACAACGAAATAGCACACTCATTCTTGACTATCCTACCGCAATGTGATGTTGATATTGCCTATGTAAGACTATATGCTCAATGACATTTGAATTATAATTTGAATGTAAGATTACAAGGAGCAACTGCAACGAACAGGAACTACAAATAAATGTTCATTAGATTAAATGACCCAATAACAATTTATCTTTGCCTCAAAATTGTTTTGTGTAATTGAAAAGTAAATGGATTTTTTTTTCTATAATACTAATATGTACTGCAAAAAAGGTAATTTTCTTTCTCTTACCAGAATCAGAGAACAAAGTCTGAAACAATTAAATTCAATAATTTTATTGATATAACAATTTCTCTTACCCATGTGGGTGAAGAGAAATGATGCTATTTTTGTTATTGTGGAGGTGTTCCAATGAAAAAAACTTAGGAAGCAGTTGTAAACTTTATTAGAAGTTTATGTCTCAGGTTGATGCAGTTTACTTGAAGGAAACTCTATACGTTATATCTCACCATTATTAATTTAGTTCATTTTTGTTATATTTCATTCTACATCTGTTCAGTAATTGAATTTCTCATGTGTTTTTTTTATATCTTAACTACAGTTAATGAATCTTTTATAAAACTATTGAGTTTTCCTACAATTTAAACATTTTTCCTAATTTTGATATAAATTTAACAAGGCCTTCTCAAGGCCTTCCTTCTTAATTAGCGGTCTTAAATCATTGAATTTTTAGCTGCTTCTCTCTTTGCTAACTTAAGTCTAATCCAGTGTTGTAAATTAACAAATCAAATTAGTTGGTTTAGTCTACACTGCATTTTTTAATTAAATAATTATTTGAGATGTATACTTGTCTTGTGTAATAAATACTGTCAAAATAAATGTGTCAGATTTTGATTACAAAATTGATGAATAAATAATGTCCCAGAATAAATCAAACAAACCAGGAAAATAAACTCCTATAATGGTCTTACATTTAATTAAGAATTAATTAATTCAATATGTTTTTACTCCTATTTTGCAGGTAAACAAAATTCTAAAGATGTTTCTAAAAAAACCAGATTATCTAGTAAGTCACCAGCAGTACAGCCATCTAAAGTTCCTCCATTACCACCGACCACTTTATCAATAGATAAAGATATGACCAATGATGATGGTAACATATCTTTAAACACTGCACCAGAAATAAGCCAAAAGAAGGTTTGGGAAGAATTTTTAGCTGAACAAAATATCAACCTCAAGTATTTAGAAGAATTGACTAATTCTGTTAAAAAGAAGAAAATGTGAGTTCAGAGAAGATTTATTGCTTATACTTGTATGTTGTACAAACAGTATCAAAATTATAAACTTTTGAATACAGACTGCCATTGTTGCTTTAACAGACTATTCACTGAAAGTTAAAAATTAACTTCTGATAAGTTTTTCATTAGAATATTTTTTTTTACTTGATTCCAGAATATTCATCTGAGTTAAAGAGAAAAATCAACATTTATAAATTTGTTCAAATCAGAGTATTTAAAGTAAAAAAATTTGGGAAAGAATTGCCCCAAATATTTGAGTTTTCGTATAGTATTTTCCATTGTATTTATGATTTATATACTATTATATACAGAGGAAAAGGGTTTCTGTTTGTTTGGGATAAACAAAAAAGCCACTCCATCTATCGCAACCAAACTTTTACTCATGTTTCTTTGCACAACTGAGAAGGTTTATAGATAATAAACTATGAACTGTGAGCCTCTATCATTGTGTGAACTAAGTTTCAACTGAATGATTCGAATCAATTGAATGACTAATATTAAAAAATAACAGAACTAAATTTATGTTAAAATAATATTAAATGCATTTAAAAAATTTCTGTTTTGCAATAATAGGCTTCCTTTAGGGACTGCGTGAGAGGTTAGAGTGGTGAGAGCATCTCATAGGAGACTAGACTGATAATCACCATCAACTGGTAACAAAAAGAGTGCCCCTGGGGTGCTGTTTTGGAAGGTGCAATTGGGTGTTCTTATAATATCTCTCCTAAAAATAAAAAAACTTCAAACAGGTAATTTGTTAGTAGGTTGAAAGCTAACTTTTGCAAGCATCAGGTATATTCTCGATCTAACAGATCACTAGTTATTCTGAAATATATATATATATATATATATATATATATATATCTATCCTGTGGTCAAATGATTATATATAAATACATGTATCTTGTGGTCAGATGATTTTATGTATATATATATATATATATATATATATATATATAATGGGGAATGCCCACCTGGTATATATATATATATATATATATATATATATATATAGGTGGGCAGGAAAATTGTTTATAGCTTTTTTAATACTTTACCAATTTTCATGAAACAAAAAGCATTTTCTTCCTTACAGTGGTAGAATTTACTTCATGATATCTCATTTAATGTCATTGCCGGTATCAGTGGTGGACCATGGTACAGTGTCTAACTTTGAGTGAGCAGGCTCACTTGGCATCTCAGTATGAAATATGGTCATGGTACAAGTACAGAGATGGTGGCAAAGTGTGAAAGGACCTTGTGCCTCAGTAGATGCAAAGACCATGAGGAATTGCCACTCAAAGTTAATGGACACAGGTTCTGTATCAGATGTTAGGAGAAGCAGTCACCCCTCAACATCCAAGATGGAGGAAAATGTGCAAGTGGATCAGGAAATGTACACTCAAAGTCCTCAGAAATCACAAAAACAAGCATCCTGTGAGGAAGTTTATCACACAAAACCAAAAACTCTTGATGAATTGGAGGAGTGAATTCACCAAGTTCTTGGAAACGTACCGCTGGATTATCTGCAGAAGTCTGTTGCAAACATCCCCATCCGTTTATGAAAACTGGTGGATAATGGTGGTGTTTATGTGGAATTTTAGCAATGCATAACAATTTTACCATTGTAAGGAACAAGATGTTTTTTGTTTCATGAAAATTAGTTAACAATATATATATATATATATATATATATATATATATATATATATATATATTTGTTATGCATTGCACAAGAACCAACCAACCTATTACTTTAAAAGTTGTTGGATATATTCTTGTTAGCTCAGGGAAGGTTTTAAGCCATCGACCATGGCCCTAGCTCCGTTGAAGGTTAAGATATTAAAAATATTCATTATTTCTTCACCCTCAAGGAGGGTGAAATTGTGAATTAGATATTCATTAAGGAAAAAATAGATTAATCTGATTACTTCATTATTAAGCCACCATGGCAAAGAAATAAGTTATGAATTTTTCATTATCAAAGGTGTATGTAATTCAGTTATCATAGTTACTATTATTCTACCCCCAGGTTGGTCTAGTGGTGAACATGTCTTCACAAATCAGCTGATTTTCAAAGTCAAGAGTTCTAAGATTCAAATATTAGCAAAGGCAGTTACTTTTATATGGAATTGAATACTAAATTGTGTGGATATCAGTGTTCTTTGGTGGTTGGGTTTCAATTAACCACATATCTCAGAAATCGTCTACCTGAGACTGTACAAGACTACACTTCATTTACACTCATACACATTATCTTCATTCATCCTCTGAAGTAATCCTGATGGTGGTTCCGGAGGCTAAACAGAAATAAGAAGAAGTTACTATTATTTTATCTTTTATAATTTAGTTTCTTTTTCAGATTTCTATAAAGCCTGAATAATATAATTATTATTTATCAGTATTATTCTCACAACCATGAAGATAACATACAGTGTAGTTGTCTAGGAGGTTGAAGCCCTCTGGATAGATGGGAATGGTGACTGAAGCAAGTTCTGTAGGTGTTCAGGGTGCTGGTCTCCCTGGTAAATTGGAAATTGTGAGCAAACCAAGATCTGCAGCCATGGAGTAGGCCTCTTGGCACCAAGGAGCCCCTGAGTTGGTGCTAGGATTCACTTGGGCTGACCTTAGCCCCATGGTCCAGGTTCTGGTTAGATGGGCCAGCTAGAATATATATTATGTATATTCTTGTAATTTATTTATACTCATATTGTTAATTTCTTAAATTTCTTTAATATTTCTATTATGATGAATTCCTTACAGCCTTTTTGATTTGTTTTTCTACTATCCTGTTTTTCTTTTTTATCTTAGTTTATTGCTCCTTATAACTTGCTCAAACCAAAATGTTGTTTTTCTACAATTGTATGCTGTCACTAACAATTATTTGTTTTCTACTTTAGGATTTCTTCTTTTTATGAAATTAAAGCCTAGTTGAATATTCTTTTGTTCAATGTTCAGGCAATAGTAACTTGCTACCAGGAAAAGGAAAAAGGGATACCGATGTTAAATTTTTTTCTTCACATAGACTGTTGGTGAATAATCACAAATTTCAGCTGAATGCATATATTTTTCCCCTGCCAATAGATTTAGGCACATAAAAATGTTTTTCTTCTTAGTAATTTTGAACATCAGTATTCTTTCAGTTAATTTTTTTCTTTCTCAGAATTTTTCTAAATTTTTATTCAATTAACTAGGTGAAGAGCTTAGGTGAAACATTCGCACTGGGGAAAGTGAACTACAGTTACGAGAAAAATGAAGCCTTACATTCATACTCAATACAAAGTAGCAATGAAATATGTCTTTTTAGTGTTACTTAGTAGCACAGTGTGATTTTCTAGATTGTTTTATTATGATACAGATAAACCTAATAAGAGTTAGACAAGAAAATTGTTTACTGCTTTGGCACTGTACTGTTAATATATTAGCTTTGGATGGAGAACAAAATTTCTCTTCAATTATTTTTTTATTATCATCCCTTGGTGACTTAGCAGTTTATCTTAAATTTAATCCTAAACAGACAAGTATTTTCAACAACATATCTTAACATCTAGTAGGAAGGAAAATAAATTCTTCTAGGGAATAAAGAACTTATGACTGCTTTCTCTAAATAACTTTAATAAAGTATAATAAATTGCTACAAATTCATAATTCTGTTTAAATCCTAAAACAAAAATGCAAAATTCATCAAATGACAGTGCAGAAACAGATTACTACACTATTTCTAGGTTCCTGATTGATTGTTTAAATCATTTCTGTTTAATTTCGTAAATTGTGCAACTATGCTTTATTTTAGAATCACAAATTTCAATAATTGGAATAAATAATTACATATTTTCATTTTTAAATGAAATCTGATTCATTTAAATGAGTAACAATGAAATGATTATATTTTTCTTAACTATTTTCTACTATTTACTTGTCACATATTTAAAATTGAATTAGCTCTTTGTGTTGTAGCAAAAATTTTAGCAATTACAGGTATATTAATTGCATGTCATCATCTTTCTTGATACATCTTATCAAACCCTATAAGTGGATGTCCATATTAAGTCATGGATAAGAATTTAGAGGTTTCAAATGTTTAAATTTTTAAATTACTTTTTGTGCTTTTGATTCTAATTGCGTAAAATAACATTTCTCATTTTAGCTCAACATTTATTTTTAATTTTTACTTTCCTGGTAACATAGCTCTCTCTAGAGCTGTGCTTCAAGAAGAAAAGTATGGTAATCATTTACAAAATGGGGTATGGGTATTTTGTATTTCTCAACATTTCATGACCCAAGGGACCCCAAAAACCAAAAAAAAAGATGAGTGGTAATGTTCGTACATACTTATGTATATACTTATATTGGCATCTTCTTAATAACTTTTGACTGGATAAACCAATTTTTATGAAATTTTTTAAACAGACTTTGTATATGGGGAAATTTCTTGATAAAATTTTGGGGTCAATTTAGGGAGGCTAGATAGCTTTTTGAGGACAATTTTCTCAGAAGTATGCTAACGTAACTTCATTATTTTACATTATTTTACATTATTTATTTTTTTTTAATTTTACCAAACTTTAAAATAATAAGCATCTAGTAATAATTATACAATAAAATGTCGTCATAATTTAATGATATTGGTTCCATAAATATTTAACTGGTTTTCAAATGTTACTGTATTTTTGAGGTATTACTTTACCTTTCACCATGTACTGGAAGTGGACTTTTTCCACCACAAGGCACAGCTGAACACATGTTCCTGGTTATTCAATGAGTGTTTCCTTGTCCATACCTTTGATTTATGTGTAAGATTCTTTTCAAATTACCTAATGTACAAGGGTGTATAGCATATAACCCAAAAGAAAAATCTGGTGTTGTTAAATCAGTAGTCACAATTTCTTGGAGGTGATAAAATGATCAAAGAAATTTTTGGTCAAAGGCATGGTCTCCCATGATGTTTGGGATGTGGGCCCCACCTGTTTAAAGTTCTTGACTTAGTTCAATTTCATTCATTTGTTCAATGAATTCCATGGTGAAATGCAGTGATACCCTGCAGTGTTCACAGTTGCTTAAAAAAAACCTGGACCACTAATCTATCTACTGACATTGCACACCAAAACTAATTTAAAATAAGTACATAGGCTCTTCATGACTGGCGTGTGGATGTTGTGCAACTGAATGCATGTATTCTATGAACTGAATTAGCCAGACAAGTGGAACCAGGTAATTGATGTTATGCCAAGATTTGCAACAATAGTTGCCTGAGACCACTGACAATTTTTCATATTTTTAGCTTCAGCAGATTCTGAAAATTCATTTTCAAATTCTAATTCCAAAATTTAGCCCATCCGGCTGGTCTAGTAATTAACTCATCATTGTAAATCAGTTGAATTTAATAGCTGATTTTTAAAGCTGAAAGTTCTGAGGTTCAAATCCTAAATAAAAGCTAGTTGCTTTTGTATATATTTGAATACTAGACAGTAGACACCAGTGTACTTTGGTGGTTGGGGTACAATTAATCACACGTCTCTGGAATGGTCGGCCTAAGTTTATACAAGATCACAACTAATTTACATGGCACACATATCTTTGTCATCTCATTAGAACATGGGGAGTTGCATACTGTTCACTAATTGAACAGATTGCAATGTACACATTAGGGAAAAAGAAAACAAAAATTCCAAAAAACAAACACGTAACCCCTCTGGTAGTTTAGACAGACAAAGTTTTCTGCTTTGACTCAGCAGACTACCAATCATATGCAACTTGAAAAACCTACATGTTTCTGTCTGGCCGCAAATTTCATCTGGTATGCTCTTTGCATCCCTACAACCAAATTTGTTATCTGGTATTGTTTAAACAAAAGCAACTTTTGTATATATTGCTTCTCGAATCACACTGATAACAGTGTACTTAAAAAATAACAGTGACATTATGGTTAAAAACAAGAAAGAGCAAATAGCTAATATATACCCCATCTTGCAGAACAAAAATGAACAACTGCAAATGAACAACTACTCAAATGAATTAATAAAGAGAATCATGAATTTTATATGAATCACTGTATTATTATTTATACATAGGTACTATGTATTCCATGTAGTTAAGGTTTGGCACAAATAAAAACCATCAACATATTAAAAACAGATTAAATATATTCTAATAACTGATAGTTCAGTGTTGCACATCAATTTAACAAATGTTTTTTATGATATTGATCGGTTTAGTTTTTCTATTAAAAGGCTGTTTCGTTTGATGGAGTAGTATACTACTATAAAATGAAAAAAATTGAAGTTAGAATTAAACAATGAATGATAATAAATACTCTCATTAATGAATGCACGAAGGCTACATCATACATTTGTTTTTAGCCTATTTGTTTAAAATTATGACATTGTAATGGTGGAGTTTATTTGTGTTTTTTTATAGAGCATATGAACTTGCAACTGAGGAATATAATCAAACTAGAATTAATCTTGAACGTAACCGACTGAATTTGAAAGAAATAGCATGGAAACGCCAGAGTGGAAATAATGAGTTGTATGATAGGTTTGGCCAAGTTGTAATTACAGAAGAAGAAAGAACAACTGCAAAATTAGTTTCTAGTCTTGAATTTGCTGAAAGATCTTCAAAAACGTTGCTTGATACAAGGTATACTATGTGGAAGGAAGCATCAAAAGAATTTTTGCAAGAGAAACTGAAACTTGAAGAAAAATATAAGGTAAAAATATATAATTTAATCAAAATTGAGTTATTTTTACTGCAGCTACAAAATTTAGAAATTACAATTAATTAAAAAATAAGATTTTTTTAATATTGTTATCATATGCTGCATGATAATAGAAGATCAAGTAGGGAAAAAATAATAATATTAATAATTTACAGCTAGTTTCATCTTGTTTCTTTTAGATATCACTGCAAAATTAATTTTAGCAAAAATTTATAAATCAATATTGTCCTACACAATTTTGCTTTGGATTAATACTTTGGAGAGATACAGCCAAAAACCACTTTATCATTGCAGAAGTAGGGGGGTACCGTTGATATTAATGATTGTTGAAAGCATTAACACTATTCCATATCAAATTTATTTATATAATAGATCTATTTATTTATATATCTTATCTATTTGTATAATTATTACTTTCTCTGTGCTTCTTCTTAAATCACTGATAAATAAAACTATTTTGCTTAGAAGCTATAAATAATCTTTTATGAACTTATGTATCTCTTGATACATAATTTCTTTTTTGTTCAATGTAACTTAAAAAACATTTTCTTATAATTTAGTAAAATATATTGTTTGTACCACTTATTTTTATTTACCATTTTTTTTTTTGGCTATGGTAATTTAAAAACAAACTTTTATAACTATAGACTGTACAAATTAAATTTTTTTATTATTGTAGTAACTCAAAACTTTTTTAATAGCCTTGACAATCATCTTCAGTAAATGATGCTGTTTTTCCCACCCTGTTATCAGTTGATACTGCTGGTGGTTTTTTTATCAGCAGACTCATGTAGAAAGTGCATATTTATTTATACTTAAAAAAAGTATATTTGAATGTATTTAGTTACAGGATATTTGTATTTTGGTTTCAGGATTATTGTAATGAGAAATATAATGTGTATATACCGCCAGCATTTGATAACAATGACTGTGAAAAAAGAGAATCAGTAAAAGTACATCTGAGTGAACCAAAAAAAGAGAAAGCTAAAAAATATTACAATTACCTTCAGAAGAAATTGAAAAATAAATCAAATTTTGCTTGTTAATATTATTTTATATATTTTTTAATAACAGTGCTATTTGAATTGACTGGTAAATTAAATATAATTGATTTCAGCTGTTTAAAGTCTAGGTGTTCAGTTAAAACGTTTTTATTAATAATTTTCAAGGTTATAGAAAATAAATTACTTAATTTTTATAAATGTATTTCCTATTTCTGTGAACTTTATACAAAATGAAGTAATGGTCAAATAAACATATATATTTTATGTAAATCAATACATAATTACTTAATTATTCAATCACAGACAAATCGCGAACAATCATGCTTGTGATAGAAAGTAGAAGAATTGCAACCAGGCTGGCAATCAAATATCTTGGAGTCTGGATAGACTCCAGGATCAGATTCAGTGTATATGCTGTAGAAGCTAGTAACAGGGCTCAGAAGATGATGAGATTGATTACCGGCCTACTTCCAAACACTGGCGGACCGACGCAGCAATGGAGGAAACTATTGGCCAGAGTGGTGTACTCCACCCTGCTGTATGGTGTGGAGCTGTGGGCTGTACAGTTAGGTAAGCCAGATACTGTGGCAGGCTAGAGGTGTTGCACAGGTGCTGCCTCAGGATAATATCGGCATACCGAACAGTCTCTAAAGAGGATCATAGGATTTTGCGGGTCACCTCCCATCGAATTTACAATATCGTTGCGGAGGAGACTGAGGGAACAGGAGACTTTGCCACCTGTCGATAACAAATGGCTAGCCAATGACATAGAAGAAGAGCTGATGGACGAATGGCTGGAGCGATGGAACTAGTCCACAAAGGGATGGTGGACGCACCGGCTCATTAGAGATGTCAAGAGTTGGTATAGGAGATACCAACCCTTAGTGTAACCCAGCGGGTTACCGTCTTGCTCAGTTTCTGGCATGCCATGGTGGATTTAGGGCATACCTGTTCCAATTCAGTCTAGACCACACTGACCTCTATGCAGAGTGTGGAGAGGAGGAGAGCCCTCTGCACGTCAACTTCAGATGTCCATGTTTCAGGGAAGAGTGAAAGGAGTTATTAGATACCCTGGGCTCTGGAAATATGTTGTAGCTGGAAGACTGGAAGACACTAAGCGAATATTAATGAGCGGAGAGAAGAGTGGACTGCCGTTGATCGATATGATAGGAAGGTGACAGACAAGCTCCATTTATGGGAGGAGTTCCAGCAGAGTAGAAGATGTGGGTATTGGGCTGGACAAGTCTGCAGCTGAGTGCCTGGGGGAGCTCCTGCGAGCATGCGATGGTTGCCTTGGCGTGTTGAGGCCGTGGATGGGCACTGCGTTCCTGGTGCCTGAGTGTGTTGCTCTCATCACTGAAGTAACAACAGGTGGCTGCTATGGATAAGTATTTGAGTTAAGTGCATGATTTGCTAGGAGTGTGTGAGTGCATGTGTGGTTGATGGGCACCTCTTTCGAGAGTACCTTTTGTGCATGCTGTTTCTCTCCACTTGAGTTCTTGCAATGTCTGTATGTTGGTGTGGTCTCTACCTGTGGGCATAGATGTGTGGTGTGTGTGTGTGTGTGTGTGTGTGTGTGTGTGTGTGTGTGTGTGTGTGTGTGTGTGTGTTTGAGGAGGTCTCAAGTGTCTGTAGGAGTGTTTGTGCTGGGTTGGAACTATGTTTGATATCCTTTGTAATGTGCTATGTTTTGTGATGCACGTGATGATATGGCTTTGCTGTTTCCTTGCGGTAACCAATTGTGTGTGTGGGGGCATTAACTCCCACTGAAGTAATGTTCTACTAGCTGTTCCAGGGGGTTGCCAGGGATGGAGGTTTAGTCGGTAGTGCACAGGTATACATATGCACTTAATAACATCCTGTGAAACCTGTTATCAAGCCCGACACACCTTAGGCGCCTGTAAATGGGGTTCCTCCACCTCTACAAAAAAAGTACTCAGAAACATAAAGACAATTCTTCTCTTTAAATAAAGAGATCTTTGAGCAGGGTTGTGAAGGTGGAGAGCTTGCAGCTCAAGAAACTACATTTGATTTCCATACAATCAAACATCAAGTGAACATCTGGCCTTCTAAGATAATTTCAAACAAAAAGATTTCATATGCCCAAACAAAATGTAAACCAGTTGTCAGCCTTCAAAATAGAAAGAGATGAAGCAATTGGGTTTGAGGTATTGAAGTCAGTAGATAACCTTCTGTTGAAACTTAATTCAAGAGAAGTAGCAAGTTCCATGTACAGTGAGTGATCTTCTTAAGAAAATGAGGAGCCTAGAAGGTAAAGGAAGATTGTCCAAGAACACTTTCAGGAAGAATCTCAAAAACTTATTTTCTACAGCAGGGGTACTTATACACATCAGAATGAACTTTACCAATTGACTGGTTCAGAAAGATAATCTGCAGCCCTCTCAAGTGCCTGAGTGATTAAAATAGGGAGATTATAATAGAATCCAGCAATAACTTGATGAACAACTTTCCTGCAGCCAAGTCTCTTATGAATGAAGATAAACCTTTTGACCCTTTCACCCTGGTGAAATCCATCTATGTTTCCAAAGATAACATCAAATAGAGGAACGCAGCATCAAAGAGTGCTACAGTGGGATGACAGGAAATTTTTTCTCAATTAAGTAAAAATTTTTTGGCTTATAATAAGGATATTATAGTTCTGCTGGAGTCTCTGTAGCTCAGCTGATGCTGTCGATAGCATTCTTTTATAGATGAACGTTTGTTGATACTCCTAAAAATAGGATTCATATAAAGACTGTCAAATAATTTTGTTGTTGAAAACATTCTACAAGGATATCTCTTGTCTAAAATAATTTGAAACGATACTGATGATATCAAACTATTGAAAGTTGTTCACCATTTGAGAAATATCTCTAATCCCTGATGGGAAGACTTACTCTTTAAGACTTTGAGGGTTGGCATCCCTACAGTCTTAACCTCTGTAGTTTTTTTTCCACTCACACCATACAAAATATACCCTTACACTGCAACACAACATCTTATGCTGTTTCTTCTTACACTTTTACTCGGCAGTGTTGTAACACCTTGTCGTTTAACACCTTTTGAAACACATCCGTAACCCAAGGTGGAAACTGTTGTGCTGATGGGTGGATGGCTGTACATAGTTAGTCACAAACAATGCCCTCTGGGCATCATGATGAACCAACATGATGAATGAAGCTCTAGCTCCAGTACACATGCACTCTACTGGTATCCGTTAAACCTACAGTACTCATGGGAACCTTATGCCAGTTCCAAATAATAATATTTCTGTGGTTATTGGTCCGTTTGAAAAAACCAACAAAAAATTCAGGAGTTTAAAAAGACTTTAACTAACATTATCAGCCCAAGATGTGTCGAGCAATAAGGAATCAAGTTATGTAATGGAGAGTGCTGAGGTATTTTAATGTAAAGTTTCTTGTAATAAATTATAAGTTTGAAGATAAATTCTTTACAAAGATTTCTACCATTTTAATAAATAAATGCATAGTAACAGCATATGACTCATCTAAATCAATTAAAAAGTTTAAGAGTGGTACGCTATTGATTGAGGTGAATAATGATGAACAGAGTCGGAGGGTCCTAGAACTTAGATACATAGGGAAGGACAAAGCGATAGTGGAGCCACATAATACACTAAATTCCAGAGTGTCAATCCGCTAATGACGAATATCCCTGCAGTCTCAGTAAAGATACTGGTGCAATTTAAATGAGTATCTGCAACTTGTACCATCCCCAAATTCTAGTGTCATTTAGGAGCACATTCTGTTTTCACAGATTCGTTTACTCTGCCTATTAATCGATGATTTCAACACCCATCACTATTCAAAGGAGCTCATCATCATGTTTTTTTTCGATGTACTATAGTTGAGTGACTTAGGTAGAACTTAGATCTTTGCTTATTGAATGATGGGTTGTACACGTTTGTTACCTTCATCAGGTATGTTTTCCTGCATTGGTCTATCTTTCTGTACAGCATCTATGCTTCTACATCTTACCTGGTATGTATCCAAAAATTTCTTTGGAAGTGATCACAGACCAGTTATCTCAGTCGGAAATAGTAATTTGCCTCAGAGCCTGCCATGCAGATAGATTTTTTGGAAAGTGGACTGGATCGGATACAAGAATTCTTTTGGCCAATAAGGCAGGAGTGGTAGTGGCCAACCAACAATTATCCATGTTTACAAACCAGATACTCGAAAGTGCAAATGAATCAACCATCTAACATCTGGAAAACCAAGAGATCCTTCTGTTCCTTCGTAGGCCGAAGAATGCAGAAGTGTACTAAGGGATCGTCGCAGGGCATTACGACAGCTTTTTATGCTGAGAGTTTTATCTAATACTCGTTGGGGAACAGATTGAGTATACATGTTGCGCTTCTAACGAGCTGTGGACCGTTCCCCCTTGGACTACGCCACAGCTTATTCAACCGCCCGGGTCACCCCTCTTAGAATGTTCGGTGCAATCCATTAGTCATTTATTCGTCTCGCTATAGGTGAGTTTCGTTCAAGCCCCGTGGTAAGTCTACTAGTTGATAGTGGTGAGCCATTTCTTTGTAATAGACGAAACAAAATGATCTCTTCCAATGCAGCTTGCATTAAAGTGCTACCAAATCATCACACCTTTGATACGGTATCTTAATTTATACCAGGAACAGCAGATATCTATTGCTTCACTAGGCATCAGAGTTCAGCACCTTTTCTTATCTCTAAACTTACCATTACTTCAGGTTCTTACTGTTACTCCATGTTATTGCCCATGTTGGCGGCCTTCTATGATAAATTACTGCTTTAGTCAATGTCAATCCATAAAGTACACGAATCGAGTTATCTTATAAGAAAAATGTTGTAATATTGTAAATAGCGTGAATTCTGTTAATATATTTATACAGACGGCTCAAAACGCGATAACTCTGCTGGTTGTACTTTAGTGGTTGGAAAAAGAACACTGTTTGGCCTTCCCCGCAGTCAATGTTTTCGTCGTGAAGCTGTCCGCTATTAATAAGTTCTTAAATGTAATTAGCCCAACATCGAAATCTACTCATCTGTACAGATTTCATGATGGCGATTAGTGATATGTAATTTAACACTGTGTTGTCCGTGAAATACAGTCTATTATTTCTGAAATGACAAAGCGTAATACAAGTGCAAGCTTCTGCTGAATCCTCAGCCATATTGGAATTTCAGGTAATGAGAGTGAGGTAACTGTTGCAACCTCATTTCACTAATCGCGTTGTTTCTGAAGATATTGTCTGTTTTCTGAAGAGGGTGGCCGTGATGAGTGGCAGAGTGAATGGAATGCTACTATCGACAATAAACTTTGTCTAGTTAAAAGCACTGTGTCACTATGGGGTTCTTCATCCAGGAGCGGCCGTCGAGAGGAGTTTATCATTTGCCGTTTGAGAATAGGGCACACTGGACTCACTCGTGGATATCTCATGACTCGGACCGATGCACTTGTTTGTGTTCGCAGCGACTGCCATCTGACGGTACACCACATACTTGTAGACTGTAACCATTATGCGGCATTGCGTCGGAAATTTAAATTAGGGGCTAACATCCGAAATACTTTGCGAAGCCCACACATTAAGTATAAAGGCTGTATAATCAGCCGAGTGAGAGTTCATAAGTACCTAGGTGTTTTGTTTGATGAGAAGTTGCTGTTTAGCAAACACATTAGGCAAGTAGCGGTGGACGCCGTCTCAGTGATGCACAAACTTAAGAGGATTGCTCGGAAGGACTATGGGTTGTCTGGCTGTTAAGTGTGCATGGTGTACCAAGGTGTCTTCGAAAGCATGGCCGCTTTCGCGGCCTCCGTTTGGGCCCATAGTTTGGATATGAATAGAGCACTTCTTCAAAATTTAAGATGTGCCCAGCGCAGAGCCTTAATTGTACGCATTGGTGTTTTTAAAGCAACCTCCTACGAGGCTACCACCGTTTAGGAAAGGCTCTCCCAATCGATTTAGTGGAGAAAGTTCGAGCAAGCATGTAGAGATTGCGGAGAGGCCGGGAGGCCGAGGTATTTGGGATGTGGTTCGGGCCGGGCCAGTACCGGGACGGAACGGTGATCACAATGCACCGGATCTAAATTTCGTTCAGTTGCCCATCTTCCACATGAGAAAGAGGCTGCAGAGCCTCGCGATGAAAGCATTGCAGCTGGAATGGACACCACGCCTAAGGAAAGATCCCTGTACAAGTTTATAGGGATCTGGGGGATGTATGCCTCGAGTTTGTTTTTAAGGGCAACAGATTCCTAGATGTTCATAAACCATGTTAATTTGAACCAATATCTATTTCGGTTCTGGTTGGCAGCTGATAAGCTGTGTGTTTGCGGGGAGGTCCAGTCAAATGGACACCTGATGTTTTACTGCCCTGCTCTTGGAGAGGCCAGAGACCGTGACAACCTGAAACTTAGAGATCAAGGGGAAAATTGGCCACTCACAAGCGGCGAGAGCCGCATTGTCGACCGCGTGGGAGTTTCTAGATGCAGTTGCTTTGTTCAACCGACATCAGTAGTTTACTTAAGGAAAAAACTCCTACCGCACTGCTGTGGGAAGCAAACCTAAATGTATATGGCTGATCACCAGCTAATTAAGGCTCCAAGCGCTTTAATATGGTGGACAGGTACTTACTGGGTTTCAGCGACCTAGGCGTGGCAGCGAATAGCTGTCTAGACGAAGTAAATTTTAATTTAAGGATGTCATATATATTTTTAGATGTTGACGAGGTTGGCCTACCCATTTTAGTAAATATATGACAAGTGAGCGGTTGGGACACGTACGCCGGTGGTGTATCACTGCACGTTTAGTCCGCTCACACTGTTAGGTAAGCTCTAGGAGCTATTTAGGACAGTGGTCGCTAAACTGTTTCGAGGCTCAGTAGCCGTTTCTGGCACAGACATTCGGTCTTATGCTTTAGGGTGACCGAATAGGATGGTGGTGGGAGAAACACCAAGCAAACCAATCCGTAATACTTCAGGGAGCAATACGGCGATATTATTCAGTGTTTTGTTGTTTCTTTTGGCCGTGCATCTTTATACACATATTTGATTATTTCTATAAAGTGTTTCGCCTGTTTTTACTGTTTTATGCCCGTTTTAATTATTTTATATTATTGCTCTTATATAAATTTTTAAGTTTTATGATGTTTGGCTAAATTTCTTATTGTAATCATTTTGTGTCTGGGCGCTGATTACCACACTTCGTTGTGCGCCCAGGAAAAAATCAATCGAATTCATAAAATCTACTAAAGCTGAGTAGTGACTTTGTCATGGATAGCTGTTGTTTAGGACAAGGGGCTTGCATGTGAAATTTTTGTTTTTAAAAATAATTAATTTATAGAAAATTGAAGTTAACGTAATCTGAAAGTGAAAGGTAAAATAACCGTGTAAATTTGTATAAGGATATCCCAGCACCACAAAATTATTATTCTTTTATTTAGTAGTTTTTTATGAGAGTTGTCTGGCTAACTTTTAATCTGCAAACGTTTTTCTAATTTCAAGGATTGCTTTCTAAGCTTCTTTGGAATAGGTTGTATTAATTTTATTTTTTGGGGAAAATACAGAATTAATCAAATTGCAAACAAATATATTAAAAAAATAAAAATTTGTTAATTTTCCCTTTATTGAGCTTTTTCCCTTTTTCCATTTTCCAAATAAATCACTTTTCGAAATCCTAACATATTTCTTACAATAGATAACAATTTTTGGTAGCCATGAAAAAATTAAATTTACTCAGTGATTTATTTATATTTTTCATATAATCATCTTCTAACAATATCAGATCTAATAAATCTGAAATTCTGGCTTAAGCTCTTCAAGTGGTAAGTAAGTGTGTTTATTACGATCGTATCAGAGACCACGAATTTATTCATATTTAATTTGAAAAATTGCATGAGAATAATTTTTTTTTTAATATTTTCTTTTTATGAAAAAAGTTATTCTAATAAGCTTTATTATTAATAATTCTTTACTGAAACCAAGGAGCATTTGAGTATGCAAAAACCAAAAATCATAATAATTTTTAAAACATTTTACAATACTTCTTTTTCAACAGTGGCTTTGGTTAAACGTTAAATTTCATATGGCAAATTATTACTCAACTACTTAAAAGATTAGAAATTTAATTAAAAATAATAAATAAATACTCTAGTAAATAGCTGTTTTTAATGACAAAACAGATTGCGAAATTTGTAAAATTACTTGGATCGTTCGCTAAAATACCGACTTCGGGTAGAAAACTTGCGAATAGAGGTAACATCGTATAGCCAAGCTATCTTTGCGTAGGAGTTGCATATGACGTAAACCCCAAGATACAGTGCTCAAATTCGTAAGTAAATTATTGTTAAACGAAAAAAGTCTTTTAGAATGTTATGTTTGTGGTTCAAATCAACGGACTAACTTTTACAACACTGTATTAAAGAACTTGTGACCGTTCGAATCTTGCACGTTACTTAGACTGCAATATAGATTCGCTAATTTTACGGTTGTATTATTTTGTTACTCATTTTAACGTTATTTTCTTTTAATCGTCTACAGTAAGTAAAAATGTATTCTGATTGTAAGTTAGCAGCTAATTAGATTCAGCCATTTAGAACAGTTTTGATCGTTCTTCTCGAGATACAAATTAAATAGTTTAAATGTTGTATGACTTTTTATGGTTACAAAATATACTTAGAACAACAGTAGAATTTTGTGGAGTGTAGTTTTCTTTAGCTTTTCTTAGATGAGAAACTGAAAAATTACATTTTTTTTTTTTAAAATAACCACTTGTACGATTTGTTCAATCGTATAATCAGTTGAGATATTTTTCTTACTATATTAATAAACATATTACCTTAATATTGAACTAAAATTAAGTCTTTCACGTTTTTTTATTGATTATGAGTAATGAAATCATCTTGTAATCCACTGATGATGACATAAACAATACGAGGGCTTCTAAATAAATATAGGTATTATACCTACTTCCACAACTAATCGCCTTATAAGGGTGTAAGTCTAGCCTATATATATAGGCATATAATATGTATATTCTCGGAGTATCTGAGAAGAAAAAATTAGAAGCTTTTGAAATGTGGTGCTATAGGAGAATGTTAAGAATCAGATGGGTGGATAAAGTGACAAATGAAGAGGTATTGTGACAAATAGATGAAGAAAGAAGCGTTTAGAAAAATATAGTTAAAAGAAGAGACAGACTTATAGGCCACATACTAAGGCATCCTGGAATAGTCGCTTTAATATTGGAAGGACAGGTAGAAGGGAAAAATTGCGTAGGCAGGCCACGTTTGGAATATGTAAAACAAATTGTTAGGGATGAGGATGTAGAGGGTATACTGAAATGAAACGACTAGCACTAGATAGGGAATCTTGGAGAGCTGCATCAAACCAGTCAAATGACTGAAGACAAAAAAAAAAAACAACGAGCAAAGGAGGACAATGAGGAACTAAATCTAAGGACATAGGAACATAATACTGTGTTATCGTTGCAGAATTTTTTTATTTAAGTTATAAAACTACAAGAATGAACGAAGCGGACATCGAAAATAGATTGGAACAAGAAAGGAGAGCTTTCATGCTAGAATAGGAGGAGAAAAGATTATGGAGGTAGAAGAATTTTGTTATTTGGGAAGTAGAATTACTAAAGACGGACGAAGCAGGAGCTATATAAAATGCCGAATAGCACAAGCGAAACGAGCCTTCAGTAAGAAATATAATTTGTTTACATCAAAAATTAATTTAAATGTCAGGAAAAGATTTTTGAAAGTATATGTTTGGAGTGTCGCTTTATATGGAAGTGAAACTTGGACGATCGGAGTATCTGAGAAGAAAAGATTAAAAGCTTTTGAAATGCGGTGCTATAGGAGAATGTTAAAAATCAGATGGGTGGATAAAGTGACAAATGAAGAGGTATTGCGGCAAATAGATAAAGAAAGAAGCGATGTAGAGGGTATACTGAAATGAAACGACTAGCACTAGATAGGGAATCTTGGAGAGCTGCATCAAACCGGTCAAATGACTGAAGACAAAAAAAAAAAAAAAAAAAAAAAAAAATGTATTTATGTATAATACTTTAATATGATGGACGACAAAAAGTAATATTTAGAGAATTAATTTGTACTTTATTCTCTGGTGTTTATATATATTTTACTTATTTTAGCAATAGTAATTCTTTTTATTTATTTTAATTTTATTTATTTATTACTTTTATTTTTACTATTGCATACACGTTCGTACGGTAAATTCTTTTTTCTGATAAATTTTGTATTATTTGTTATACCTTAATTTGTCTTAAGATTCAAGGTCTTTACGATAATATCCGTGAACTTAACGTCTCACGTCATTAAAAAACATCATAAATATTATCTTACTTGGAATTACACGGATGTTATGTTTAAGAAAAAAAAAATATATATAATAATAATAAAAAAACAGAATAGTTTATAGTTAAGATAGACAATGAGAATTTAGAAAATTCACAGAATTCATCAGTGATTTTAAATAGCGTAGGTTTATTATGTAACTTTAAAAAATTTGTAATGATTATGAAGAATTGTTTAGTGTAAAAGTTAAAAAGTATTTTAAAAAGTTACAGTCTACTAAACGAGTAATTTAAAAGCGTCTGTAACAACTACTCATAATCTTATATTTACAGATTACATAAAAATATAAGATCACCTTTTGTGTATCCATAAATGTGATAACAACTGTATATCATGTTTAATTTTTTTTAAGACTGTTCCCAAAGATTTTTTAAGATTTTACTAGAATAAAGATCTAAAATTATTATTTTTTTTTAAATTTAAAATTTAATTTTTTTTTCCATTGAGGATGGAAGAAATAAAAAATTAACTAATTATTAAAAAAGAGTCAAAGTAAAAAAAATTATACTGCGGAATGAAGTGCCTATTTCATAAATTTTTTTCAGTCTTCTTTGCAATAACTCAAAAAATTGTGGAATATTTGTACTCCATTGTTCCGCGTGGAAGCCCCTTTTACTGTTGGTAGGCTCTAGAAACTAGCAAATCCGACTCTGTACTAGAAATGTCTGAAATTAATTTTATCTTCCAGGTAAACCAATTTCACCCTGTTAGACGCGGTACTCTCCTTTAATAAAACAGACATTG
This sequence comes from Lycorma delicatula, assembly GCF_047948215.1. Classification (NCBI taxonomy): domain Eukaryota; kingdom Metazoa; phylum Arthropoda; class Insecta; order Hemiptera; family Fulgoridae; genus Lycorma; species Lycorma delicatula. The sequence goes on along the minus strand of NC_134455.1, from coordinate 21,401,036 downwards.
ATAAATCTCTACACTAAATTAACAATGTATATTCTAAGATGCTAAAATCTTGTTTATTATATCCATAAACTAATAAACATTTGAAATTTCGATAAATGTATTTAATATATGATTTTTCTGTAATAATGTAGAAGATATAAGTTCAAAATGAATTTTTCTATTATAATAGATTTAGAAAAGTCCCTTAAGACTCAATTAGAATTAGATTATGTGTTATTTCTTGGAGACTAACTTTTAGAGGAAAATGAGAAATGTATTAAACGTTTCTGACATTCATTTAATAGAAATGTTTTATTAGTTTTTAATGAATTACACAGGTATATTAGATGATGTTTAAGCAAGACTAGGCTTATTTTGTTTTTTGAAAAGATGTTGTAAAGGCCTGCCTTTATATATAAAACACATTCCTACCAAATTTTGACAGAACTAAATAGTAAACTATTTAAATTAGAAGAAAAATATAGGCTTATAAAAAATTTTTGAAAAAAAATGAAAACTTTTATTGTTCTTTTAACTGAAAACTGCAGGTATTGTGAGTTGGATAATTTATACTCATTTGTTTGGTGTAATTTCGACCAAACATTACGTATTATCCTAGAATTCTTTGGAATTTTCTTATTTAGGTTAGTCTCTTTGTAGCGGTGCATACTTTATTACGCAATTCAGTTTGCAACTAAACATAAAAAATTATAAACACTCGGCAAGTGCTGTTGGCAGTTACTGTAGGTTTTATCTGTATATAGTGCATTATAATTTGTGTTTAAAATAAAAATGTATTACCGTAAATTTTTTTTCTAGAAAACGTCACAATTTGGATAAGAGATATTGAAACAGATGATAGAAAAAATCCTTGCCTATTTGTGTTTTTCTCATCGATTTAAGGTACTTTGGATGCACTTTGCCTTTTTGAAATAGTTTTTCGAATTAAAAATTTTAACTTTTGTCATAGCAAGCAGTAAAAAATAGCTGCTACCACTACCTTAGTAGGAAAAGATATAGAGATACATAAAGAATTATTGTCGCTTTTTATAACTTTGGATGACTACAGTTTTTTTTCAAATCTGTACTAAAGTTAACCGATAAGTGAATTAATTTAATGTATAAAGAGATGACAACAAAGATGTTGGTAGTTACTTTACAGCAAAGAAATAAGATTAATAAAAACGACAGTTAAGATTACTTAATATTTATTTTATTTAATTATAAAAATGATAACTAAAACCAGGAATAATTAAAAATAAACATCTTGCTGATCTGTGCCCAGTGTAAAATAAACAGGATCATTCAAAGAGCTTGTGTATTTTTAATATGTCATAGTGTCATGGTCATAACGTGTTCAGACGGCTTTCCACGAATAAAACAAATCACTTCCGAAATCTAGATACGCATTCAAAATAACAAAAATATTAGATTATTCAGCGAACTTAGCATTCTAGTGCAAATCCACTTCACAAATCAAGACACCTTCACTTTGTTCACCAAAGTGAATTCACCTCTTTTATCTTATGTTCTTTGCATACGTCGCAATCAAGATAAACTGGGACAGTTTGTGTAAACCAATAAATTAATATACCTTTTTGTAACGCGGAACGATGCAATAAACTTGTTTAAATGAGCAACTGTGGCTGTAGAACCTGAGAATAAATTATAAAAATTCATGAATTGCTGATTTACAAAGTGGAGCAATAAAATTTTGATGAGAGAATACTACTATAACGTTCCAAAAAAAAAACTGTAGCTTTAGGACCCAATTTATAGATACTTTCATACAGAAGGCGTAAAGGCTCGTTTTTGTCGTGGCTGTTCAAGTTGTTAAAGCGGTAATTATTATTCTCCATTAAGTAGGCATTACGTTAAAGATTTTCTTAATTTTGGAATATAATGAGCTCATTTTTACTTTTAAGTTTTTCACTATTTTATTCAGCCAGTTTCATGTTTAGACTGTTTTTCAGCTGTAATCTGGTTTTAATAAAAAACATTTCTTTAATTAGTACCTGTTATACGATGATGAATTATTTGTAGCAGGATCGTGTTTAAAAGTTAATAATTCATTTTGGTAAGAATTTATTATATTCCAAAGTGAGCTTTTTGCAGCCAGACCTTCATATTTATCCCAATGTAGAATTGGAAAACAACGGTTTTGGATGTTTTGTGTTCTTGTAACACCAAAATGAGTATTATTTATTTAAAAATTTTATGACATATTAATGAAATGGAACTAGCAGTTGATGATGTTAAAGAGCAATTTAGATACGGAGTAACAGTACAAGGTGAAAAGATAAAGATGCTACGATTTGCTGATGATATAGCAATTCTAGCCGAGAGTAAAAAGGATTTAGAAGAAACAATGAACGGCATAGATGAAGTGCTACGCAAGAACTATCGCATGAAAATAAACAAGTAGAAAACAAAAGTAATGAAATGTAGCAGAAATAACAAAGATGGACCACTGAATGTGAAAATAGGACGAGAAAAGATTATGGAGGTAGAAGAATTTTGTTATTTGTGAAGTAGAATTACTAAAGATGGACGAAGCAGGAGCGATATAAAATGCCGAATAGCACAAGCGAAACGAGCCTTCAGTAAGAAATATAATTTGTTTACATCAAAAATTAATTTAAATGTCAGGAAAAGATTTTTGAAAGAATATGTTTGGAGTGTCGCTTTATATGGAAGTTAAACTTGGACGATCGGAGTATCTGAGAAGAAAAGGTTAGAAGCTTTTGAAATGTGGTGCTATAGGAGAATGTTAAAAATCAGATGGGTGGATAAAGTGACAAATGAAGAGGTATTGAGGCAAATAGATGAAGAAAGAAGCGTTTGGAAAAATATAGTTAAAAGAAGAGACAGACTTATAGGCTACATACTAAGGCATCCTGGAATAGTAGCTTTAATATTGGAAGGACAGGTAGAAGGGAAAAATTGTGTAGGCAGGCCACGTTTGGAATATGTAAAACAAATTGTTGGGGATGTAGGATGTAGAGGGTATACTGAAATGAAACGACTAGCACTAGATAGGGAATCTTGGAGAGCTGCATCAAACCAGTCAAATGACTGAAGACAAAAAAAAATTAATGAAATTGGTATCAAACGATTTATTCCAATTTCACAATTGACAATGGGTTTAGACGATTTAAAAAGTTTTAAATGGCGAGTAGTAAACACCAAATCTACAAACTAAAAATACTTGAAACGCATTAAACGGAGTATCAAATAAAAATGCCTGAATAGAATTTGTTCCAAAGTGTACGTTTTAGAATTTTGAAACATCTCTACGTTTGTACAGTAGTTGTTAAATTTAAAGAAAACAAAATTGTACATGTTTAGATGAAGTAATCAATGAAATATTAGCAAAAATAATTTAAATAAATTTTTAAATCATTTAATAAGTCTTAAAATGAATGATGTAATATAAAATACAGTGAATTAATGTATATATTTTAAATATCTATGGTTAATATAAAAAGTCTCAAGATCGTTACTTATAGAAGCAAATTTATAAAGCAGACTGGAATATGGAATACATATGCAGCCCGTTTCTACGCGGATCATTCGGAAAGTTCTCGGCCTTGACAAAGAAAATATACGATTTTTCAGATTTAAAAAAAAAATCTTTCGTCTGCAATGCGATACATTTAGATAAACGACATTCAAACTATCTAATAATTTCTATTATGCGATTTGTCCAACTCTGCAAAATAAGCAGTTGTCTCTGCTTTAAAATCATCACTTGAAGTGAATATTCGTCCAGGGAGCCATTTTTCAGGTTCGGGAAGAGGAAGTAATCATTGGGATCCAAATCCTGCAAATGCGGTCCATGTATAGAACTGAAAGAACTTAGAAGCATAGGTCATGGAATTTTGCAGCAACGACCCGAGACGTGAGTGGAGGTTCATTATCGTAGTGAAAGAGCACTCTCTTCGGTCAGATGCGGACGTTTATCATGAATTCTTATGAATTCCCTTATTCCACTACTGGGTACTTACAATTCAGTAGTGAAACATAATACTCCCCGAGGATGTTCCTACCTTTTCCAGAGCACCGCATCACGAAAATCCCAAAAAACCCATAATCATCACTTTTTTTCCTGGTGGAACTGTTCGCTTTCTTTGGTGTCCGCTCTCGCACGCTGTTTGAACTGCTGTTTTGTCTCTGGAGTGTAATAGTAATTCCCTATTTCATCTATTGTAATAAAATACATAGGAAATTCTGCAAAATCGCTATTAAATAAGTCTAAACATTCGTGAGTGTTTAGTAGTATGCATTTTCGTTCGACTGTTAACAAATGTGACATCCCTCGAACGGAATGTTTTTTCATACCCAAAACATTTTAAAATGTATTTTAAATGTTGGTATATCCAAATGGCAGATGGCGTGTGCCATTTTCCCATTCAGTGATAAGCCTGAAAGGGAAAATTTTCCCATTCACACGATAAACAACAGATATGTGGGGTCCAGGCCCTTGCTTGGTCCCCGACTTTACACCGAAAATAAAGTTCGTAATACTTTTTTACTAATGGAGTAAGGTTTCGCCTTTGGGACTTGAACGTCACTTCACTACTTATATTAAAAAAAAGTGTTAGGATGATTTAAACAAACTTTAGGAATTTTGTAACCGACGACTAATTAAAAGAATTAAAGTTGTAAATATGTAATACATAATAATTCAGACACACAAAATATTCACAATGACGTGTTTACTAGTTCACTATTATTTCACAACTGGGATTGTTCTGAATGTGTGCTGCACTAGATGACGTTTGTATACGTCTACACATGTCTGAACCTGCACAACAGTAGCACCGCAACCCTTTGAGTTAGCTCAAATTGGTTACTTTTGAGACAAAAATCATGTTGACCAGTGTTATCAGAAAAAATCCATCTTTATTTTCCGAATATTACTTCAAGTTACGCCGAAAAACTTTACTTAAGCCTATATTTAATTACTGAAGAAAGTTTTTTTGATTCCTCCAGTGAGTAAACAAATTAATAATAACATTTTTTGCTCAAGCGTAATTATATGCTAATATTATTGTTAATTAGCTTTCATTCAGATTGTAGGAGTTCGAATTTGGTCCAGGGCTGGCAGTTCTCAAAGTACGCTAAACAATTTTCATTGGTTGTTCTCATTCGTAAGCTTCAAACCTTAGTGGTAAATCAATCATGTATAAAAAAAGTCATTTAAAAATTAATACTCTGAATTAGAGATTTAAATGTTTTAAAGTAAATATATGCTCGCTGTAGGAATCTCCTATTGGAATATACGATATTAGTTATTTATATAGATTAGCTTTATTTATTCGTAATTTTTATATATGCTTTCATGAATTAACCATATTTTCCATTTCATAGAAAAAATTGTTAATTCTAACAAAATTGTTAACTTATTTCTAAACAAGCAATTGACATGAATAAAAGAAAATTTAATTTTTATTTAGTGAATTTTAATTTCAGTTTTAGAATAATATATATGTTTGTACTTAACGTAATGTACAGGTGTAATATTTTTTCTTTTAATGCCCAAGTATTAGCTGCGGTTCTTTAGGTATGCATGGTAGTAGATCATTACGTCACCTAGCTTTAATGTCTTCAGTACTTTATTCATTGTTATTTATTTCTTATTTTATCTTCTGCATTATTAATTATTCACCAACTTCTTCCTTGTTTATTTTGTCATGAGAAAACTTTTAAATTTTTTTCTGATCTTTCTGACAATAGTCACAAGGAATATGAAATATTTTTAATATACATGTTGGCACACTATTCCGACATGAACACAGAAAATGTTTTATTTATTTTTAATACTAATGCGTAAACAAAATTAAAAGTAAAATATAAATGAACGTATTTTTTCTTTAAAAAACCGTACAGTCATAATCAGAACGTCATGGATAATTTCGGAGTTTTCCTTGTAAATAAGTAAATGCTTACAAACTATAGTTTGTTATTTGAATTAATTTTTTTTTCTTTGAATAGATTATTTTTATAAATAACTTTTAATACAGATATATATACCCTATAATTATAATTTTAAAAATGAACAAAACATTTAATTTGTATGAATAATTATTCGAATTTTTTTCAAATAATTTAATAGCAAATTTAAAGATACTCTTATTAATGTAACCTTGCTTGGTTTTGCTAACAGATTTACTTCCCTGATAAAAATCAAGACATTATTTATACAAAGCAGAATCTTGACAAATAATTATATATTTTTTAAATTACCAGGGTCGTTCGGAAAGTTCTGGGTCTTAAGCAAAGATGGTGACCAAATGACTAAGATATTTATCAAGTTCTTTATATGCCGTGCTAGAAAGTTTCAAGTGCGTGCGTTTAGCTGCTTGTTTGGTAATCTAGTAAAGCAAACAAGTTTTAACATTTTCTGAGAAATGAATGAAGTTGAAGTTCTAGCTGTTATATTTTGTTTGGAAATGTTTATTCACGATAGACGCACAAAAAGAGTTATATTTAACCCTAAAGAATTTTTACCTTTGTTTTTAACGGTAAAATAGTGGGCTACTGAATTTAAAAGTGGTAGTACTTCCATTCAAAATGATGAGCGCTCAAAACGCCCAAAAACCCCTACTACGGACGATCATCACAAAATTCTACATTTAAATCTCGTCATAAATGATCACCAAATGAAGATACGTGAGCATGACGACATCGGAAACATCTCGATAAACCGTATCCAATACATTTTAAAATATTTTGGGTATGAAAAAACATTCCGTTCGAGGGATGTCACATTTGTTAACAGTCGAACGAAAATGCATACTACTAAACACTCGCGAATGTTCTCTCAGCCGCCCCACATGTTCTTGCAGTGAGTATCCAGTCTCGACTGTGATGTACTTCTGACTGTGCCAATGGAGCCGGTATCATTTGATACGACTGCAGGAGATACCTTGCGATTTCTGCCGGAGGAACTGAAGGATTGATCTCGGATGTATCTTGCACCGCAGAATTTGATACGAGGCCTTCAGAAAAATGGAGAAGAGAAACAAAAAAGGATGGCCTAAAGGGAAACCAAGACGATAGAATTGAAAAAGAGAAAGATCAGATGTCTCAATCAAGAATTTTATAATTAAATATATTTTTATTTTTTTATTGATATGAAAATTTGATATGTTATTTTTTAAGTTTTAATATAAGTGTTTTGTGTGATGTTAAATGGCAAGGGGCATTTACACCATTGTCATACTTTGTTTAATAGACTTTTTAATGTATGTTTTAATTTTCATCATAGATAAGTTTTTGTTTTGAGAGTTTTGGACCAATTTTCGTAAGAAATGGCTAGAAATATTTTTAAATAACAAGGGCCTTTACACCCTTGCTTGTTGGTTTTTGGGATTTCAATAACCATTAACAAGCCCTTTCTAGGTGCTGTTTTTGACAAGACTATCTGTGTTCTGTTCTTTGGGGAAGAAAAGATTTTTTTCGAATTTTCTTTCTTTTTTTGATGTGGAAGGGGCTAATGGCTTCTAAACTATATCATTAATTAAGCAGATTCGCATGAGGTTATAAATAAATTCTATTTATATTTTGAGTTTGCATACATTATCACCTTTAATTTTGAATACACTTTAGTGAAAATCGGAGCTATCAACGTCGTGGACATAGATCACCGCATTACAAAGAAAATAGGACACCATGCTCAAAGCGCCGTTGTTCCAGGAAAGCTACATATTACCGTATTCAATCTACTTTACAATGCATACTTTAAAGTGTTGCATTATATTATTACTACTGTTTTTAAATTTACTTTATTTTAAAATATATTTCTATCTACCATAGATTAAATACTTTAAATGAAGACAAATCTTACCGAAGTTAATAACTTTCGGGTTAGTGGCCTTCATAAAGACACCTACAAATAACAGTTACACAAATAAGCACATATACATAACGCAGTATAATAGATTTAACTACAATTAAATAATTTTTAGCTAATTCGTATGTTAATAAAGATTACGCGAAGTATGAGTCGAGTGGATTTGTATTAATTCTAATCCTATTTACAGTAACAGTATCATGTAGTCCATCATTGTGTAAATGATTCACATGCCTTCACAACTGTTACTGTTACAGATTACTTGTAGTCTGGAAAAATTCAAAATTAAACTACAGAGTTTCTGTATTGATTGAACACGGAGGCGTTGCAGAAATAATAAGTACTTCGTACTGGAGCACTTGGATTTGAAATAGTGGAATTAATTACAGACAGGTAAATTTCAATAAGTCATAGTGTCATTAAGTTGAATTTTATTGAAAATTTTCAATTCATGTATTCCTGGAGAAATGATCACCGGCGTCCTCTCACTGTGATTTAAAAGTTGATTCCACACATTTTCAGTATAAACAACAGCCTGAAGCATTCTTATAATTTGATATTTAGTAAAACTCTTCCTATTTAACGACAAGACCTACAGGGAGACGATTAAATGAAGAAGTTATTTAAAAAAGAAATTGTTTTACACTATTAATAATTGTAATAGTACGAAATTGTCTGTGTATTATTAAAATAACATTAGGGTTATACACAATAATTAAGAGGTCACTGAATATAAATAATTTTTACACAATATGTACAGTTCGTTCGGAAGTTGCTGTGCAGTTTGCTTTAGAATTTTGTGGTGTATTTTGTTTTTCAGCTTAGATTGGTTACCCTGTGAGTTTGTTGGACGTTGCTCAGTAATAAACCAAGATGTCACTTGTTAAGTTGCGATTGAACGTTCTTCGTTTCATTTCGTGCTAGTCAATCGATAGTTGCAAGTATTGTAATGGTTCTTTCGGTAGAGGAACGAATTTTTCTCATTGAACGCGTCCTTCGTGAAGGTGATAAGTATACTGATTTAGTGAAGCACAAGTTTTCTGAAAAGTTTCCAAATACACCTGTTCCTCACCACAATGCAGTTCGATCTTGTCGAAAAATTTCGGGAAACCGGCTCTGCTGATCCATATGGATGCTTTGACACGTCACGTCAAGGCTTTGAAATTTCAGGTGGATCGTAATCCCAACACAGCTTTTGAAATTAAGCATTTTTCTAAGAATATGGGGCACCTTACGAAGAGGATTAGTGTGCTTTGCGATGTTTGGCAGGTGGCACCTACGACGACAAGTGGCCGAGTGTACGCCTTCAGAGACGGCGTCTGTGGTTACACAGACGCCAGCGGTGTTGACATCTGCGGTCACCCAGACTGAAGATTGGGGGAAGGCTCGACTTGAAGTCCGGAAGGCACTTGATGATGGAGATCTGCTCCGTCTGGTCCTCCAGCGGTGGCCAAAGGTTTACGTCAACCGAGGCGGTCAAGGATGTTAGTGGCCTGGAGGGGCTATCATGGGTGATCGATCTGTCTAAGAAATCGGAGTATTGGAGTCGCTCACATTTACTGATAGAGATTTCTTGGTGGGGTCGATACTTCGTTCGGGCACACTGCAGGCGGGTCAAGTGGTGGTGGGTAGCACCCGTGCTATGGACCTGGTTGGTGAGTCCGTAAATGTCCGCAAGTATGCTTGTGTGGAGGCTATGGATTCCTCCGAGAGGAAAGGCTGGTCTCTCGTCTGGTGGAATCTGTCAAGTTAGTCCTGACTGAGGATCCCAAAGTTTGCTATTGTGAGCAATTTGGGAAAACGGGGCTTTAACTTCACCGGGTGGCCGAATATTTGGCACTCAGATGTTCGAGTAAGCTCCAGATCTATATGGACAAGTCGTCACTGGGTGCTGATGGGAGTCGGGCTCCGGAGAGAAAGCCGGTAGGGCCCCCAACTGCGACGGTGGTTGTGTCAACTGTACGGATCTTTTCCGCACAGTTGACACCTGTGTCACCGCGTGAGGCAGACATCCTTTCCGCACGCAGGGATTAAAGAGAGGAGCTCCATATAAGAGTCCACAATACGGGTGACGCTGCTGCCAAGCTTCGGCAACAGATAATTGATAAAGTTTGACGACAGTGACAGCTGGTAGAGGCGTGCGGCGGGTCCATTTGTTAATAAAGGACGTTGACGCCCTTTTCAAGGAGGAGGAATTGATGATGACATGCGGAAGATGACTGGGTACTCGGTAAAAATCGATGTACTCTCCCTCGAGGAAGATCATATGGATAGACAAAGGTGGCGGTTCAGCTTCTGCTGGCTGATCAGTTTCTGAAGGTTGGGCGAATTCCCATCGGTTGAGTGTTCTGTCGAGTATCGAGGAGGTCCGCCAAAGAATGGTATTATCGGTGTTGGAGACACCGGGCTGGGTCCTGCAGCGGTCCCGACAAAAGGGGGCATTGCTTTAACTGTGGGGCCGAGGGGCATCTTCGGAAAGACTGTCAAACTGAGGCTAAATGTTCCATATGTAAAGTTCGAGGGTATTCATTTGAGGACCGTGGCTGTAGGATCAGCAGCAAGAAATGAGACCCGTCCGCCTTTGCTTTTGGGGACCTAGGGTTGGGACAGCCCTGTCCAGGAGGAGTGGAACGCTCAGGGGTCCCACTTTTGATGATTGGACGGGGACTCCCTTTGTTACTTCACAACGGTAGAGTGTAAAGTAAAACCGTAGTTCCGGTGGGGGATCCCTTTGGGGTTCCCCATTTGAGGCGTGGCATCAACACCGGAATCCCGGTGGGGGAATCCCTTGGACCCCTCATTAGAGGCATGGCGAATGATTAAAGACCGAGTCCCGACTACCTGGAAGGAACCTTAGTTCCTACTGAGGTAGTTGGAAGGCAATGGCACCCTCTGGAGCTATATAAATTCTTAGTTGCGGGTTCCGCTCCAGGTGGGGGATAAACAAAGAACTCAAAAAAAAAAAACATAAATTTAATTACTTTTTAAATAAATACACATTGCAGTTTGGTTATTGTTTGTTTATAATGCAAATCATCCTGCTGTATTATAAGGAATAACTCATCAAATCGGCCGGTTAACCCGGATTCAAACATTATCTATAATATATTTAAAACGAGGATCTACATCAACAATCACAGATGTGGCGTTTTAATTATGGTATAATACTAGAAAATTCTCTAATATAACCTAAACAATTACAAACTAACTTTAAATTGTAATTTGTCGAAGACTCTCCTAGCAGTTGAAAAGTCTAGTTTCGAATCTATGGCTTTAAAAAGTAAAAGGTATATTGTATTCCAATACATATGTTACCGAGCCGACCAACAATTTTCATTTGAATTTAATGTTAGTCATAGCAGAAATTATTACTTGTAGAAGTTCCTGTCGATTTTTTACATTTCTAACATAAATTGGTGGCGTTTTTCTTTTTTATAAACTGTTGAATCGTTCGACATATGTTGAGGAAGGATCCTTATTTAATCGGTAAAAAAATCGAATCAGATTCTAGAGGATGTTTTTCTGAATCAAACTGGTGAAGAATCAAAACCGTCTTTTTTTATTTGGTATAATATGAAAAGAAAATTCATCTTGTTGCATAAGGCTATTTTACTTAAGCTCTTCGAATTAAAATTTAAAAAAATTAATGAACAATTTTTATATAAATCCTGTTAAACAATTTGAATAAAATATAAACTCAACAAAAGTTATAAACAAAACGTAGGGAGTATATGTTGTGATACATCACACCAGCCTCTACCGGAGAGCTCACCGGGTTGGTCTAGTGGTGAACGCGCCTTCCCAAATCAGCTGATTTGAAAGTCGAGAGTTCCAGCGTTCAAGTTCTAGTAAAGTCAGTTATTTTTACACAGATTTGAATACTAGATCGTGGATACCGGTGTTCTTTGGTGGTTGGGTTTCAATTAACCACATCTCAGGAACGGTCGAACTGAGAATGTACAAGACTACACTTCATTTACACTCACACATATCATCCTCATTCATCCTCTGAAGAATTATCTAAACGGTAGTTACCGGAGGCTAAACAGGAAAAAGAAAGAAAAGCCTCTACCAGAAGTCGAATCTTATCGTAAATAATGATTCATAATTAAATAGAGGCAAATCAAATTTTAATTTGATTTCAGCTAATAATAATAATATTTTAATTTTTTATTTAAATTATAAAGAACACATCAAGTATGACAAATAGTTTAATGATTGTGGTTGACCTTATGGCAATTATCTTGTAGGAACGAATAGAACGTCATCATAATTATTGGGTGAAATTCACAAAGTATATTTCAACTCGTAAAAATTTATAATAATAATTATTAAAACGTACGTGTTTGTATAAAAAGTACTACGCTTACACATATCGTGTAATGCTGCTACGAGAGTAATGCTCAGTATTACAAAGTATTCATGCAATTACGTCCTTTCTTCTTGTTCTTATAGTCTGTTGAAAACTGATCTTTCTTAATAAAAACTACTGAATTAATTTAGGTCATGTACACTTTTTACCGAGAATGGTACATTGTGAAGTCACTCCATTCGGGTATTGAGATCTGGACTAGAAAACCAGCACAAAATTGTAATTTTGAAAATAAAATATCTCAAAATTGGTAAGAAAAAAGTCGTTAAAAATAACTACTTTTTTAACAGCTTAAAACTACTTTTTTAACAACTTAAAACAACTTTCTATTAACTGAAATTGACAGCAGACTGTAAAAAATTTAATACTATTATTTCATATTTAACTGAATTTTTTTTAATGCATTTCATATTATTTTATTAGTGTAGTAGTGCAAATGGGCTCGTACTTTTAAATTATAATTTTTTATAAATTTGTCAAAGGATGTCCAACTATACATAAAAAAAATATAATTTCAGAAACCGAGGTAAAATATCCATTATCTTTTAAAACGGAATCGGTATGCTATGAAGCATCTTTTCCTGCATGAAAATTTATAATTCATAAAAACAAAGAGAAAATAAAAAGGTGAGGTGTTTAAATAATCAGAGTTCATCAGTACTACTTTTCCATTTTCTGCCAAGTTTTCTTTGAGGAAGTTTGACCGAAAAGCAAAATTTCGTACATAAAAGTAATATTTTATTTTATCAATTAATTTCATCGATTATGTATTCTTAATTTCATAATTACATACCGCATAGAGAAAATTTGAGGAATTTTACGTAGCCTTTAATTTTATGTAGAACATTTTATATCGCTAAAGAAGAGAGGATTTTCCGTGGAAAGTTGATTTTTTGTACAATTTAATTGTCCACATTTCCCACTGTAAACAAAACATTAGCATTGAGACCGAAGGAAATTGACTCCGACTTTTTTCCACCCTTTGTAAAGCTTTTTGGTATTATTACCGTTAAAAATAATTAAAATTAGGTAATATTTATATACATAAGTAAAGTGTGTAGAATGAAAAGAAAAGTATTAATTTTACAGGCTACGCATTAGTAGGATAGAAATTTTTTGTTTCTAAATTTTAAATTATCAAATAAAGGTGTTAAAACCTAGACCTCCGACACAAAATATTAGGCTGTCAGTTGAGAAGAGATTTCTTGTTTTACTGGATAATTTCAAAACAATGAGAGTTCCATTATTGATTTAGGCCTGTATAATTCGGTTAATTCAAATACGTAAACGAATTACAGTATCGCTTATCGCAAAGGCAAGTTTAAAATAAAAAATCTGATTTGTAAAATACATGACTCCGTGTACGCCTTAATTAAATTAAATTACATTTACACATTTTTTTTTAAAATGAAAAGTACATAAAATTTTATTTCTTTAAAAACTTGTGAATTTTTTTGTTATTGAATTATTATTCTTCGTAATTTTTTTTTACAATAAGAGATTAATAATTATTAATAAATAAATATATTCAAATTAAAAAAAAAGTTAAAAAATAGATGAGATGAAGTCTGATTCAAACCGATGTGCCTTCCCCTAAGATCCAGATATTTCAATAATGAACCCACCGGGTTGGTCTAGTTTTGAACGCGTCTTCCCAAATCAGCTGATATGGAAGTCGAGAGTTACAGCGTTCAAGTCCTAGTAAAGCCAGTTATTTTTACACGGATTTGAATACTAGATCGTGGATACCGGTGTTCTTTGGTGGTTGGGTTTCAATTAACCACACATCTCAGGAACGGTCGAACTGAGAATGTACAAGACTACACTTCATTTACACTCATACATATCATCCTCATTCATCCTCTGAAGAATTATCTAAACGGTAGTTACTGGAGGCTAAACAGGAAAAAGAAAAGAAAAAAAAGGAAAAGGAAAAGATATTTCAATAATGAAAATTTTATTTGACTGTAACTCTGGAAACAATGAAAATAATTATTACTTATTTAATAAGTGGTACAAATATTTTCTATAAGGAAGTAAAAACACGTGAAAACACATATTTATGGTTATTAACAATAAGTTAGAAATAATGGTGGTCATCAGTTGTTGACAAAAGAAAATATTTGGTGCAAAAATAGTAGCATCCATATGATGATGTACAATTTAATCATTTTACTAAAAAAAAGAGATTTTACGACTTTTATGTAATTGTGATTTGTTTATTAACAAATCTGGTAATCAAAGAAGTCGAAGAAAATAACGATTTGCAATTAAATTTACTGACACAATAGATAATTTTAGTTAAGGATATAAGTAACATAAAAATGTTTTTGTCTATTTTCAACCAGTCTTGTGGCTTACAGTTTCATAATGATAAGTTCTTAATTAGTGATAAGTTCTTAAAAGGTGTAGAAAAGCCGATTTAAGCACAAAAACATGGTCACCAGACAGCGTGGCGCCATCCTCTCCTCTGACGTCATCACCCCCTCCACCGCCATCAATACGCTCGTTTTCAGGCTTTATAAAAAAAGCCTGAAAACGCATACACGCTAGCATGCGGGATTTTCTAAAATCCTGAAAAAAAGCCTGAAAAAGCGTGCGCGCTAGCGTATTGATGGCGGTTTAGGGGGTGATGACAGAGTGGCGGATGGATATTATATATTTTACATAATATCGTAAAATATGTTGTGATACAAGGAGATAGAGGGCACTCAGCTAACGAAATGAGCTAATGAGCTGCTGATCTGTTTTAGTGCATCGTTAACATCTTAAAAATAAATCGTCATTTTTTTAACCGATTTTAAAAAAACACATTTAAAAAAGCGATTATTTCGATTAGAAAAAATTCAACTGTATTAACCAATTTATCTTTTTTTATGATTAATTAAAAAGTTTAATTACGTTTTAATACCATTTTAATGAAAATAGCACTTCTTGGTATCTTACATAAAAATATTTTTGGATCCTCAAAGACAATATTTTTAGTAAATAAATTGCTTTCATTAATGAATAATTTATATTTTATGTACTTTAAATACCTTAAAACTACTTTTCTTCTTTTTTATATCGATAATTATTGAAAAAGATGAATTTAAGATGCTGAAAAAAGACGAGGAGTGGAATTGTCATACAAATATTAATTCGTAAACTTTCAATACTTCTGTTTACATCAGAAATAAACATCATTTAAAATTAAAAAAGGATTCAAATTAGTTAATTTAGAATTATATTTGGCTTACTGCAGAAAGCAACGAAAACTTATTCAAGGATCACGTTCCTTATTATGCTTAGCATGCGATACTTGTTATATATGTCTATATCCTTTTCAGTAGTGTTATTTTGTACATTCATCAGTCGCCTTTAACTAGCGGTTAGTCACTTAAAGTTAAGGAAACAGAAAATATAGGTAAATCTTTAATTATGATCACCTCTACTTTTGTAGTACGTTACAGAACTTTCCTTAAGTATATTGGCGATTGAACATAACTTATTCTACGAATTTCCATTCGCTCTAATATTGCGATTAAAAAGCTTCGTCACAGACCAAAAAACAAGTTTTATTTCTAAATTTTCAGTTCTAGGTCGATTCATTCTACAATCCTGTAGTGTAACAATAAAATATCAAATGTTACGACCGTTTTTCTGTCCACCAGGAGTACTGTCTCCAAAATTCGGTGATCATTTATAAATATTTTCTATAAATAAAGATATCAACTTTTTCTTCCGCACTTCCACATCACTAGCCAGTGAAATGATCTGTTAGTACTAGTCGACGGAAATTTCCGTTGCTTTTTTCGCCAACATTTTCACACGTTATAAATATGGGATTATGAGCTGATTTTCTGATGTACGAGTGTTTCATTATTACGATCTGAATTTTTCTCATCTGTTTTTGCTTTTCTTTTAAGTACGAGTACATACAGTCTCGTATACGCAATGTTATTTTCTGTACAATTAAGCAGTACATTTGTAAATTGCCCTCATTTATCTCATCCACAATATTTCTCTCCCTGCATCTTTCCTTTGGGAATTTTCTCTAGCAATTCACTCTTTTCTCTTTTGTTTTAGTTTTATTTATATGTCTCCAATATTTATTTTCATTAGTTCTTAAATGCTAGAGCATCTGACAGAAAATAATTATAAAAAAGCTTTATTTACTATTTTGTGTTCCAAATTTTATATTCTCTTTTTTATGTTGATATATGTACCAATGTTTGTAACATGCTATAACAGAATGCTAATATTTTTTATTACTTCTAAAAATAGAAGACTATTTCAATCCATATCTATTTTATTTTTACGTATGTTCAAGCCTTATTCATTCCCAAATTGCTGACATCGATTTTTTTTATTGTAGAGTGGTTTCCCTGATAGTCTTGTAGTCAGTATTTTTTTTAAATTAACTTAAGCGGAAGGTTCTTTAAATGAAAAATTACATTATCTATGAAGACGACTTGAAAAGTTTTTTCATTATGTTTTAATGTTACTTTTATTATTAGATTGTTATTGTCTAATAACTTAAACTTTCTTGTCAATCAGATATTCAGAGTACTTTCGAATAAAATTCAAGAAAATTACTTATACATTTACGGTAAAATTAATCAGATCGTTACATATTCCTTCATCTCAGAGGGCCTAAAATAATTAACTACAAAACTTGGAATAAAAAGAAGATAATAATTAACTCAAATTCCAGAGAGCTAACTCACATTAACTAGCAGTCTACTTAATGTGAAAAATAAAAATAGGAATAAGGTGGAAAGTTCCTCCTTATTTCGATTTTTTATTTTTCTTAAGTCATAGATTTTTCACCTTCGTTTCATTTTACTTAGAAACGATTATTTTGACACGGTTTTTTTATAAAATTTTTTTAAAGGTTTTTTTATAGCTGTGGTAATACTTTAAACATACAAAGAAATAGAATAAACATTAAAAAATAAAATAAATCAACTACACAGAAAAAATAATAATAGTGATTTTCAAACTCATAATATTTTATAGTCCACCCTAAAGTAAGGATTTGAAAGTTTTTGTTAGTTGTTTTTAGTTTTAATTGTTGTAATAAATCAAAATAAATTTAAAACTGAAATAGCATTATCTTTTAAATTTTATTATTTTTTTAACTTTATTGTTTAAAAAGGTAATTTTTTAACTGTATATCTTAAATAAATATTTAGATTAAAATCTTAATTTGAAACTTGTTATTTTTTCAGTTTAATAGCTTCCATGAAATTACTTGATTCTTTTCTTTCTGCATGGGTTTCTTGAATTTTCCAGGTTCATTTCAATTAGCAAAACTTTCAGTCAGACAAATTAACTTTAAAACAATTATTTAAAAAAAAAAATATATTACTACTGAAAATACACCAGATAACCTATTAAATGTAATCAAGTCTCGTATTTTTCACTCCTTTGCATGAGCAGACAGCTAATCTCTCATCTATCGGTGGATGTAAATATGTTCCTTTGATATGTTTTTTGTTTAATCTCCGGGTCCGCAGTCAAGCAATTCTTCCCCCAGAGGATGTGATGAGTGTTTTGAAGCGTGTGTGAAAAATGCCATGCCTGACCGGGATTCGAACCCAGGACCTCCTGGGGTGAAAGGCCGAGACGCCCTTGATTATATTATTTAACGTATTAATCACTCTGGATATTTTAAACTGGATAAATTATAACATTTTTTTTATTACTACTCTTAATACAAATTAAAGAGAGAATACCCTCATGTAAGAGTGGGCAGAGGCAAGAAAATCATTCATTAAAACTGGAGCGTAAAGCATTTCTTCAGTGAGTTATTTAAAAGTAATATAAACTATCTTGGAATTTTCATCAGATTTGCTCCTAATATGATAAATTTGAATAAATTGAGAAAACCCAAATTTTAATCAAACAGTAACTGAATAAATACAAATTTCTTTAGTACATTTACAACATTTGTAAAGAATTGAGAGGTGAGTGGAGGAAGTGTTAGGAGAAGACCAATTTGGTTTCAGGAAAAGTATAGGGACAAGGGAAGCAATTTTAGGCCTCAGATTAATAGTAGAAGGAAGATTAAAGAAAAACAAACCAACATGCTTGGCGTTTATAGACCTAGAAAAGGCATTCGATAACTTAGACTGGAATAAAATGTTCAGCATTTTAAACAAATTAGGGTTCAAATACAGAGATAGAAGAACAATTGCTAACATGTACAGGAACCAAACAGCAACAGTAACAATTGAAGAACATAAGAAAGAAGCCGTAATAAGAAAGGGAGTCCGACAAGGATGTTCCCTATCACCGTTACTTTTAATCTTTACTTGGAACTAGCATTTAATGATGTTAAAGAACAATTTAGATTCGGAGTAACAGTACAAGGTGAAAAGATAAAGATGCTACGATTTGTTGATGATATAGTAATTCTAGCCGAAAGTAAAAAGGATTTAGAAGAAACAATGAACGGCATAGATGAAGTCCTACGCAACAACTATCGCATGAAAATAAACAAGAAGAAAACAAAAGTAATGAAATGTAGTATAGATAACAAAGATGGACCACCGAATCTGAAAATAGGAAGAGAAAAGATTATGGAGGTAGAAGAATTTTGTTATTTGGGAAGTAGAATTACTAAAGACGGACGAAGCAGGAGCGATATAAAATGCCGAATAGCACAAGCTAAACGAGCCTTCAGTAAGAAATATAATTTGTTTACATCAAAAATTAATATAAATGTCAGGAAAACATTTTTGAAAGTGTATGTTTGGAGTGTCGCTAGATTTTTATATGCACAAAACAGAGTGTTTCATTTTAATCGCTCCAGGAATTTTCTCGTAAAATACGCACAATATAAAAAATGACCTAAACAAAAGTTACTCAGATTGGAGGAGGACACCTCATGGTGACCATGGATTTGACCTTGACATTGACCGTTATATCAAGGTTAACACGATTTTTCACCCGACCAACGGAAAAAGCAGAAAATATTATATTGAAAAAAGTGGTCACTATATTGCCTTGGACGTTTTTTCAGAATGTTTCATTTTAATCGCTCCCAGGCAATTTTCTTTTAAACTAGGCCAAATACAAAAAATTACCTTAACAAAAGTTACTCAGATTGGAGAGGAACACCTCATGGTGACCTTGAATTTAACCTTGACCTTATTTCAAGGTTAATACGATATTTTCAATTGGAATGACCTATTTTTGACCCCACCAATGAAAAGAGCAGAAACTTTTGCATTGGAATATGTGATCACTCATATGACATTGGATCATTTTTGGATATCATACGGCTAACTATTAGAGATTGTGTTATACTGAGATAGTGTTATACGAGTTACAAGTTCTTGGTTCATACAATATTCCTGGAATATGTATATATCAGGCCGTTTATCTAATCGCAAACAGTGGGGAAAAGCATAAAAATGACTTTTTCATCACTATCGTATGACAAATCACTATCGTATTACACTATCTCTGATGGTTATCCGTATGACCTTCAAGAAAGTTCCAAGGTCATATGTGTGACTACATATTCCAGTGTAAAATTTTTTGTTCTTTTCATTGCTGGGTTCAAAAATAGGTCATTCCATTTGAAAAGATCGTATTAACCTTGAAATAAGGTCAAGATGCATCATTACAAATAATGAATAAAAGAACATGGTTTATTATTGTAAAAAGGTTTTATTAATAAAAGGGTAAAATAGCTCCAAAATAGTAAAACTTATTAGGTGTAAAATTAATATTGATAATATAATAAAAATTTATTAAAACAAAAGTCAAAAAAGTGAAATAAAACTCATACCTAACATCGCAGATGAAGTCTTTAAATATGAAAGTTTAAATAATAGAATAAAGAAACTGTATAAAACTTACCTAATTCCGATAGATTGTGCAAAAGGCTCCCTTCTCCGATAATAAAATTAAAGACATAGAACAAAAAAAAATCAAAATTGAAAGTAAAGATTAAAAATTATCAAAAACTCTTCTAGCATAAAAATATATATGATAATATTAAATTTTTTGCAATAACCTGGTACTGTGCAAAACCAGAAACATCCGGTCAAAAATTTCGTTATTATTGTACAAGATATCATGGATGTTTCTGGGTAGATTAAACTTACGATGCAATGCCGCATAACATATGCAGTCCACAAGAATGTGGTGCACAGTCATGCGGCAGTTGCGTCGTGTGCATAGGGGTGCGATTCCTCCCGACATTAGGTACTCGTGTGTGATCCTCGTATGTCCTATCCGTAACCGGCAGAGGAACACTTCCTCACGACGAGAGTTTCTGCAAGTGGAGAAGGCAACATGCCATGGTAACACTGAATCTTTAATCCGTCGGAGTTTATTATCGACGGTAGTCGCCCAGTCACTTTGCCACCTTGCTCTCAGTGATTGTTAAACACATTAATAAAATCAAAGGTAGTAACTCGGGTGGTGAAAGGAGGTTGAATACACGCTTCTTTGGCAGCATAATCTGCTTGTTCGTTACTTGGAATCCCTACGTGGCTAGGGACCCAACAAAAATGTACTTCTGTGTTGCGATTACCTAACTCAGCGATTGCATCGTAAATTTCAATGACGACAGGATGTTTGGAATAAAAGTTTTCTAACACCTTGAGAGCACTACACGCGTCACTGCAAATAAGAATGTTTCTATATTTAGAGTTAACGATATTTAGAGCCTTATTTATAGCGAGTAATTCAGCGGTGAACACACTCGTAATACCGGGTAGGCCAAACATATAAGTTCTTTCATTGGCAACAAAAGCACAACCAACAGTATCGTCTTGTTTCGACCCATCAGTGTATATCACCGCGTCTGGGTTCGTCTTGGTGAGAATATACTGAAGCATGTGCCGGAAAACAGTAGGTGGTGTTGATTTTTGATCGTATGTTGTAAGGTCAAAAGTAAAATTTATAAGGTTTATTCTCCACGGAGGATATGAGCAAGGATACGAAGGAAAGAATGACGGTGTGTCAACATTTATATGCTGCAGCAGACGCCGGGTACGGACACCTACAGGTGCAGTACGACGTGGATGGTCCTCATACTTTCCTAGATTAGGATTTCTAAAGACTGACTCAAGAACCGGGTGATTTGGCTGTCCTCTGAGACGAGCAAAATAAGATAATAAAAGCTGGTTTCGTCTATCCCAAAGTGATGGTTCACCACAGTCTACAAGTAAGCTTGCGACAGGACTTGATCTAAACGCGCCTGTGGCAAGCCGAAGGAAAGCATGATGTACACTATCCAGCATTTTAAGCACGGTTTGACGAGCTGAAGATTAGGCGACACAACCATAATCTAAAGGGGAGCGAACAAAGGAATAGTAAAAACGTATCATACATGACCTATCGGCTCCCCAATTGGTGTTAGTAAGGACTCGCACCATATCTAGAAGTTTGGAACATTTTTGCTTTTAATTCTTTTATATGTTTGACCCAAGTAAGTCGGCTATCAAAAAATAAACCTAAAAACTTGACGTAGGTAGAGATAGTAATAGTCTCTCCGTTCAGAAAAACTTGCGGAATAGAAGGGTTTCGTAGCCGAGAAAAGATTACACATTTTGTTTTTTCGGATGAAAATGTGAAACCAGTAATTCTGGACCAAGTTTCAAGGTGAGATATAGTGTTCTGCACTAGTCTCTCTGCTGTGGGTGTTGTACGGCTTTCAATATAAATAACAAAATCGTCAGAGAACATGAAACAGGAGCCTGTACGCAATTGGTAATGCTGTTTATGGCTACAGAAAACAAGGTGGCACTTAATACATTACCTTGAGATACTCCATTTTCCGAGACGACACTGTCTGAAAGTGAATCTTCTACACGAACACGAAATGTTCTGTGATTTAAGAATCCCCGGATAAAAGCAAGCATATTGTCTTTGATTCCCCATCTCTTGAGGGTGTTCCCCATCTCTCTGGCTGTGTCGTACGCCTTTGTTATATCTAAGAAGATAGCAACGAGTTATTGGCGGTTCAGGAAGGGGGTTTGTATGGCTGTTTCCATTGACACTAAATAGTCAATGGAAAATCGTCCTTGTCGGAAACCACACTGTTCCAAAGAAAGAAAGCAATGTTTCTCCAAGTACCATGTAAGCCTGCGGTTTACCATTCTCTCCATTATTTTACACAACACGCTTGTTAAAGAAATAGGGCGGTAGCTTGAGGGGTTGGTTTTCTCTCTACCATGTTTAAGTACTAGTATAATAAATGCTTCTGACCAGCCGGGCGGAAAGACTTGTTCGGAGAATAAACCATTGTAAATATCCAAAAGATAGTGCTGAGTTAGGAAGGTGTGAAAGCATACAAAGGCGAACATTTTCTGGTCCAGGGGAAGTGTCTTACTTACTTTAATATCTTCTTACTACATTAGTAGCTATCAATTTCAATCCAATCAAACTTTTTTGCTATTTAAAGCTTTGTTACGAGTAATTAACTAAACTTTTTAACTATTTTTGACTGTCGAATTCTAGTGCGGGAGATTGAAGACCAAGGTTTTTGACTCTTGACAAGCTAGGTGGAACGATTCTTCTACTGGTAGTTACACGCATGGTATTTTTCCTAATGTTAGAGAGTTGTGAGCGATTAGCTGGGTATCCCCCAACCGGCATACGACACAATTTTTCTCGGGACATGGTGCTTTTAGGGAAAGTTTGGCTAGGTTTAGGTTGGTTGAATCCGGCTTTTACCCGGAATGTAGTGTCGGTGACACGGTGGACCATGTCCTATATGTTGTCCCCGGTACGAAGCTGAGCGTATCAGAGTTAGTAGGAAACTCGAGAGAGTTAACTCCTTCTAGGATCTGTGAGTCAACTCGGGGACTCGCAGTGACTGGGTGATTGTTGCTGGCTTCCTTCGCTTCCTCGCCCTGCACAGGACTGCCAAAGGGATTTAGTAGGTAGTAGGAACCTGGATGGCTAGGGTCCGCCTGGGGAGTTGACTGGCCGAAGGTAGGCGCTTTGGCAGCGAGCCACGGTTAGATTTATAAGAGGTGTCATTTTGAATTGAATTAAGCTGTCGGCGGAGTTGCTGCCGCTGCCAACGGGCATGAATTCCATGCTCCGGGGGATGCGGTTTGCGCTTTAACAAGGGCGTTTAGTGAGCAAACGACACTGTCGGCGGGACGTGGCTGCATTCCGCTTAGCCGTGGTATGTAGCGGCCTTTCGACGGCGGTTTATGGTGGTGAATTTCACGCGGGACTCCGTGATGGAGCTGAGCGGGAGAAGGCGTTCATTCTCCTCTCCTCGGTAGACCAGACCAGAGTCCGTAATTAGCTTAATAGCTTGTTTGCATACTCAAGTTGAGTTATTTAGCGGTAGTTGGGTTCTTTAAGAAACTAGGTCTAAATTACGTTGTTGTGATCAACGCTTTTATGAGAAGTTGTTGTTTCTTTACCTCGATTCATGAGACATTCACGGAATTGACTCATTAACTAGTAGAACTAGGCGCGGGGTTCGCGCTTCCGCGTGTAGGCTCTTAGCTTAGTTCTTGAGGGCTACGAAGTAGCGTTAGATGTCCGAGTCTTCTTCGGAAGGCGATTTTACTGGGGTGGAATTACTGATGTAGATGTCCCTCGGGGCATCTGCATCAGTAGCATCTCACGAGGCCGAAGTGAACACTGTAGCATGTGATCAGTTAGAGGGCAAGAAGATGACCTCCGTTAAAGCCACAACTGGTAAGGAACGGTGGGGATGGTGTAGCGACCGGACACGCTACGGGTCGGGTTCTTCTCCCCTCGGGGGGGAATCGAGTTGTCGAATTCTAGTTCTCGTTGAAGCCTATCAGGGCTATGAATGGGGGAGGAGGATGGTGATCGGAAGCGTCACAAGCAGGGTGTCTTCCCCTACAGGGTTGGGATATCGAATTCTAGTACCTTTCTGTTTATATCTAAAGCACTCCAGTTTATTCATTTCTAGATACCCTTCAAGTTTACTATATAATAGTTTCAAAAATCTCTTCAAACAACTATTATTTTGGAAACTTAGAAAATGAAACCATTCTACTAAACCTTAAATTCCTGGTACAAAGGTACCCTCCATGCCATATAAAACTAATCATTTCTTAGTTATTATTTTCTTTATTTTGCTAATACAGAAAATGATGGAAGAAATTTTCTTACTGCTGTACCATTTATCTGCATACAGAAAGTTCTTGCATGCTTATAGTTACCCATAATATCCTATCATATCCTATTCTTTCCTATCATATCTAACATCACTGATATTATTGCGAAATTATCGTCTTTGTTACTTCAGACTCGTAAACGAAAATTCACTTTTATTAATTATATTATTCATAGAATAATAAAAATTTATTCGCTTTGTGATGCCTTATTTAATTCAAGTAACCATTATCTCGCTTTGTGATGGTTAAAAATCCGAATTTTTATACTAACGTCGGAAATCTTTATAAGTCCTAACATGTTTAAGAGTTAGATTTAGGTTATAATTTTACAATTCAAAAAAAGATTTGCGTTACTACTTCTTACATGATTAATGCAATTTAAGGTAAGTTAAAAAAAAAAAAAACAAAGCATTTTAGAAAAGAGTTTATATTGTGTTGAATAGTTTACGTATGATTATTAAAAAAGTTTTTTTTTTGTTGTAGCTTGAGTCTAGCACAGTAGTAGTACTAGTAGTTTTGGTTTAATGATTACGTATTAACATGCCATAAGGTAAGATGCTTTATTTGCTTTTAAATCATTGTAGTTTTATTAATAATAATAATATATTCAGGTCATGGGACAATTATTTCTGTACAAAAATTGATTAACATGTAAGAAATGGTGAAAACAGCTGTTTTGCGATACATCGGCAAAATTACACGAAACTCTGATTGATGCATGCGAAACAGCCTCCTCTTGTGATACTAATTACAATCGAATTTTTTTAAGAGTTTTAGTTAGTAATCCTATTTAACGGCAATAGGTATAAAAATATTCAACATAACTTTTAATTTAAGAGGGTTGTAAGTAAACAAATTATAGTTCCATTACTTATGTGTTTTTAATTTGTTATCAAAGTATATGACAAAATGTTAACGCATTTATTTATTTTTGTATCAACATAAAATTAATAATTCTTTGCACTGACAAATAATCTATAATTTAGTAATTTTATATATAATTGTTTATTTAACTAACTGTTTATTTATCGATAATTAAAATCTAATAACTTATTTTTAACAAACTTCAATCTATCATTTAATTAGTAAATTTAATTTTAAACAACATCCCTAAATAACTTAACTTTGAATTATCAACTGTAAACAAAATAAGATTATATTTATAAAATCATATGAGGACTGTATATTTAAATATTTATCTTATTTTAAAGCCATACGTTTTAAATGAGCTTGATTCAGTATCAAACTTTTGTAGAGGAAAAAACATTTACCAAAAAAATAATAATTTTTTTGTTGTGATTTTAGTCTATGTATTTTGTTTTATTCATTGCCCGATCACGTTAATTTGTGACTATATTTTCAAATGGAATGACCTATTTTTGACCCCACCAATAAAAAAGTAGAAACTTTTACATTGGAATATGTGGTCACACGTATGACCTTGGACATATCCCATTCATATCCATTGGACAGTTTATCTCATTCATATATTTCTTTTAACATATGAAGGATCAAAGGTATGCGGTATTAGAAAATAATTTTTTATCTTAGAATAACTCCGCTATTCTGTTAATCCCATCAATGATTAACACTCACTAAGTGTAGACCTAAATATCTTTAACGTTTTGGTAGACTAGGCATTTACAAATCCAACAACGTGAAGAAGGCAACGGGAAATCATTTCATTCATAATCATCGCTGTAATAGTAATAATTATAAATGTTAGGTGGGATCTAACAACTTCTGAAAACGGTTGTGCAACTTTCATGAGGGACTTGATTCATTTTAGATTCTTTTCAATCATTAAGGTTATATAACCTAACGACAGTATCAAATTCTTACATTTTAACTTTTATTAATCTTATTTTTTGAAAAATCACCTTTAGATTGAATATTGAATTACGTCATACGTAAATATAATGTACACAATAAATAATTTTACATCTACATAGTTATTTAATCCCGATCGTTTTAGCTCTTTACAGAGAAAAAAATTGAATTACCGACGAAGATCAGCCATTAAAATATACTGTTAGTAATCATCCTTAAAAAAAAATAAAATTATATTTTCCCAAATGTTTTTTTTAGTAACGATGTTTTAAATAAAAATTGTACGTTAAAATAAGCAGTATTTTTTTCACTTTTTCTACGTAATTGAATAGAATAATATAAATTTTCTCCAATTTGATTATTTTTTAATAATTTAGGTGCTTACCAAGATCATACTTTTTGCTTCAATTTCTAATTTTTTTTGACAATGCTCCTTCTTAAAATTTATTTCGCAAAGTGACTCAGAAATTATCTAATTTACAAAAGTATTTCAGCAGAGTTCACTTTGGGCAGATATTTAGGAAACACTAAGTTGATAAAAGCTTTGAAAAACTGAGAAGTTATTTCTTTTATTAAAAATCCAATATATGAAATTGACGATTACACTGACAGTACTAACAGGATTTACTTAACAGATTAATAATAAATATAGTGAAAACGTACAAATTTTTCACCCAATTATTAAAACTTAAATAAAAAATTAGAAATCATTTTTTGAGAAATCTCGAAAAAATTTGTTTAAATGAATTTTTTACAGAAATATGAAAGAACGAAATTTCTTGCCGAAAATATGATTTTGCTCAGCTTTAACTTTTCTTTAAATTAAAACAGATTCTCGTAACAGTTATGCTAATAATCTACTCATTTATTGTACAGTAATAGAATTTTAATGTGACAGAATAAGTATTTCAGTCGATCTCCGTGGAGGAGTGGTGGAGTCTTGTCCTTTGATCCGGCGATCCTGCGCTCGAATCCCGGTCAGGTACGGCATTTTTCATAAGCTACAAATTTCCATTTTTATATTTCTCCGTACAAGCTCCGTTGTAAGCATCTGTGGTTAATTAATTCGTCACTCAAAAAATAATTGCCATTGTACATAACATATTAAAATTTTCAATTATATTCAGATCTAATTTATACTTGATAAAATTAAATAAAAATTAAACTGGGATTGAAATATTTTTCAGTCTCATTGAATTTCTAAGAATTTCTTTTCTATGTGTTCAGTAGTTATGACGACAAACTCAAAAAAAAAGAATGTTAGTGAATTTTTTGCACGTACAATTTGTATTTTTTTTTTAGAAATCTGATTAAAATTTACTTTAAGTTGTTATTTGTGTTATGAAAGATAACTCATCTGAAGTGAATGCTAATACTTTTGTTTTTTTCACGTTAAAGACAAAAAAAATCTGCAGTAAATTGCATCTTCCGAACATAAAGATGTTAACCGTACAAATACTGAGCTGATTTAATAGAAATTAATTTTGTTATATTTTAATATGTAGTTGCGTTTATAAAATAAAATAAGGCTAAATAATCTGAAATACATTACTGAACTCTTCAGTATAGTTCTCACTACACATTTAATTTCGAATGCTAAAATATTAAATCTCACTTTGTTTATGTTTTATGTAAACATTTGTTATGTTTATTGGTAGGCTACAACATGTCATGATTCACGCGTTAACGTGTTTAAATACATGTATTTGTATACCAAAACATATTAAATTGAGATTTTATTCAGGTTTGTAGTTTGAGGAATTTCGTTAAGATTAAAATACATAAAACTATACCTCCTTTCTTTCTTTCTCCTGTTTAGCCTCCGGTAACTACCGTTTAAATAATACTTCAGAGAATGAATGAGGATGATATGTATGAGTGTGAATGAAGTGTGTAGTCTTGTACATTCTCAGTTCGACCATACCTAAGATGTGTGGTTAATTGAAACCCAACTTCCAAAGAACACCGGTATCCACGATCTAGTATTCAAGTCCGTGTAAAAATAGTTGGCTTTACTAGGACTTGAACGCTGGAACTCTCGACTTCCAAATCAGCTAATTTGGGAAGACGCGTTCACCACTAGACCAACCCGGTGGGTTAAAAACTATATCTCCTAGTAGGAAATAAATTAAATAGCTTATAGTTCATTTTAGTAAAGAAGTGTAAAAGTTATACATACATATGCATGGGTGCGTGTGTATGAATAAATATATATAGAGTGGAATAACAAATAAAAGGATGGCTATTTTATCTGAATAAATTTTTTATCTCTGAAAGGAACTTGTAGTGAAAAATTACTCAATTTATTATTTTAAATATCGATCTACTTTTATTTATATTATTAGATTTAATCATAATGTATTAACATGCCATAAGGTAAGGTGCTTTATTTGCGTTTAAATCATTGTAGTTTTGTTAATTATAATAATATATTCAGGTCATGGGACAATTATTTCTGTAAACAAATTGATTAACGTCTAAGACAAGGTGAAAACAGCTAATTTGCGATACATCGGCAAAATTACACGAAACTCTGATTGATGCATGCGAAACGGCCTCCTCTCGTGATACTAATAGCACTCGATTTTTTTAAGAGTAATAGTAATCTGAAATACAGAAATCTGACCGGGCTGCGTTACGTTAATTAGTTCACTGCGATAGGAAGGATTATATGTGTTATGCCCGCCCCCAGCCGTTCGATAATATGTTAGCGTTATCATTCTGCTTTCAATTTATTCAACAGTTCCATTTTGATGCCGACACCGTTCTCTTTCAACGATTTTAAGAGGTACTTCTTACTCCTCCACTGTTAGTTTCATTATTCCAGTTTATGATTTACGTGAGTTACTGCACTTTTTTGTTATTTTATATATATATATATATCAATTTACTTTATATGTATTTATTTATATATATAAATATATATATATATATATATATATATATATATATATTTATTTATTTATTATTTCTCAATAAATCTTGAATTCCAGAATAAATTATATTTATTTTAAATGGTCTATAATTTATTTTGTATTAAAAAATTAAATATGTTAAAAATATGTCTTATCTTTTACGGCTCTGTCAGATGTACTGAAATTTAATGAAATTTTCACTTATCTTTTTTTTTTAACTGTTGTCTTTTTCCTTTTTGTTAAATTTAAAACCTGATTAATTCTTTAGTGAATCTTATCGCGTACTTTTATTTTACTGGTAAATTATAATACTAATAATTACGCACTTATAATTAAAATACTAAAAACTTATGAAAACAATAATTTTTACTCAGTACTGTACTGATTTCTATTCAAGGGGCTCAAATGCCACCACATGTCTAAAATTTTACCAGTAAAATCGGCATTATAATTTTTTATTTATTAATGTAATTACGTCATCACATTTAAATGTTACATAATTACGAATGGCTTTAGTTAATGAGTCATTCACACTATTATTAAATGGTAATAGCAATATTATTTCACACATTTAAGCAAACAAGCCGCCTTTTCGCAACTATTATCAGGCTTAAAAATAGAACAAGCTATAATAAAAAAATTATCCGAAAAGTCTACCTCTGATTTGTAAAGTTGTTAAAAAATTTTCTGTTTTGTTTAATATCTGTAATTGTTTTTTAATTTTTAAAATATCTAATTTCAATTTTTAAGGTATACTTTTAAGTTGACAAATTTAAAATTCTCAGAAAATGTTTTTATAACTATATTCACTCTAGAAAATACTTAAAGAAAAAAAGTTTAAAGTATATAAGAAAATAATAATTTCTCCTTCATTTCCTTACATACATTTTGTAATGCTAGTAGTTAAATAATATCTTTTATTTTAATTTTATTTTAAATAATTCTTGTCATTTCTAGCAATAATTTTAATCCTATTTAAAAACTCTTAAAATTTTATTTTTTAATCTGATGACACAAAAATTAATAATTGAATGAATTCATAAAAATATAAATCTTTAAAGTGGTGGAGAATAAAACGAACGTAGCCGAAATGCGAGCAGTTAGGGTTTGTTTTATACGGATCATGTTCCTTTTCTCCTTATTTATCAATTTTTGCATTGTTTTATAAGTTGTTTATCAATTTTTTAGGTCAAATTGTTTTGCAGTATTGCTTGTTTTCTAAATTTTCCTTTAATTTTTGGTGTTAGGCCAATCGTTTATTTCAATCGAAATCCTTTAATTTATGGACTCTAAATAACGAGCTACTTCCGGTTGTTTTTTCTCAATTGACTAAATTTCAAACATTTTTTTTGTATTTGATCTTTCACTGTATTTATCCGAAGAATATCTGTTTTATTTTTATTTTTTAAATTTTTCGACTAAGATAAGATAATTCTGCACGGTAATTCTGCGCAGCTGTCTTCATATTATTATTATTGTCTATACATCACGCACATTGTTTAAATTATAATTGTTAAAAGATAATTTAATCACAGCATTTTAAATATATATCAGAATATTTTATAACCCTTCTAACTTACGTATCGTACAGTCTTCCGAACACATGAACTTGGAAACAGATGGACCATCTGATCTAGTATTCACTACATCATTTAATCAGTTGTCAACTTGAACTTAAACAATTGAATATGAATAATATTCCTTTTATTCACATAATAATGTTTTATAAAATAATTGTTTTTAATATGAAACACATTTAAAATACGAGTATATGTATATATATATATTTTTTTTTTCTTCAGTCATTTGACTGGTTTGATGCAGCTCTCCAAGATTCCCTATCTAGTGCCAGTCGTTTCATTTCAGTATACCCTCTACATCCTACATCCCCAACAATTTGTTTTACATATTCCAAACGTGGCCTGCCTACACAATTTTTCCCTTCTACCTGTCCTTCCAATATTAAAGCGACTATTCCAGAATGCCTTAGTATGTGGCCTATAAGTCTGTCTCTTCTTTTAACTATTTTTTTCCAAATGCTTCTTTCTTCATCTATTTGCCGCAATAACTCTTCATTTGTCACTTATCCACCCGTCTGATTTTTAACATTCTCCTATAGCACCGCATTTCAAAAGCTTCTAATCTTTTCTTCTCAGATACTCCGATCGTCCAAGTTTCACTTCCATATAAAGCGACACTCCAAACATATTCTTTCAAAAATCTTTTCCTGACATTTAAATTAATTTTTGATGTAAACAAATTATATTTCTTACTGAAGGCTCGTTTCGCTTGTGCTATTCGGCATTTTATATCGCTCCTGCTTCGTCCATCTTTAGTAATTCTACTTCACAAATAACAAAATTCTTCTACCTCCATAATCTTTTCTCGTCCTATTTTCACATTCAGTGGTCCATCTTTGTTATTTCTACTACATTTCATTACTTTTGTTTTCTTCTTGTTTATTTTCATGCGATAGTTCTTGCGTAGAACTTCATCTATGCCGTTCATTGTTTCTTCTAAATCCTTTTTACTCTCGGCTAGAATTACTATATCATCAGCAAATCGTAGCATCTTTATCTTTTCTCCTTGTACTGTTACTCCGAATCTAAATTGTTCTTTAACATCATTAACTGCTAGTTCCATGTAAAGATTAAAAAGTAACGGAGATAGGGAACATCCTTGTCGGACTCCCTTTCTTATTACGGCTTCTTTCTTATGTTCTTCAATTGTTACTGTTGCTGTTTGGTTCCTGTACATGTTAGCAATTGTTCTTCTATCTCTGTATTTGAACCCTAATTTTTTTTAAATGTTGAACATTTTATTCCAGTCTAGGTTATCGAATGCCTTTTCTAGGTCTATAAACGCCAAGTATGTTGGTTTGTTTTTCTTTAATCTTCCTTCTACTATTAATCTGAGGCCTAAAATTGTTTCCCTTGTCCCTATACTTTTCCTGAAACCAAATTGGCCTTCTCTTAATTCTTAGTTTCTTCTTCTTCTTAATTTACTTAGCTTAAACATAAACTAACTTTCACTACAAAACAAAAAAGAATCATCTGACGAAGTCCTTGTAATGAAGAATAAGTCTTGAATTTACGTAAAAGTAATTGATCGAATTAAAGAACTCCTTTTTTGAAGACGGTTAAAAAGTTATTAGTCCTATTCAACATAGATTAAACATCTTATTGTCATTGAAATTCCAAGATAGAAAAGAGATAAATTACTAAGTTATTTAGAATAAGCCTAGTTATTAAAATTACGCCCACAAGTTAATTACATTCCAAGATTAAATTAATCGAATAAAACCGTTAAAATTTAGTTAAGTTAATCTTAGCACAGTAAATTACGCTCTATTTTCAAAACACGATGAGAGATTACCTTCAATAAAAGCTGTAATCAGTAAAGTAAATTGTGCTGCATAGAAATAAGCTATATATAATACGGTTGTTAGTGCAACGCCTATTGAATTCATAGCAAAGTTAAGGTATGACTTAAAATAAGAAAAAATATTCTGCAGTATTCAAGTCATTAATCTTGTAATAGAAATAGAATCGACACAAAGAATCACTCGTTCTGTCCAGTTTTTTTTTATCTTCATGGTCAGCAAAATATTCTAAGTCGTTTTATTTACTAACAAATAGTTTAGAGTTGGTATAAAAGTGTCGGGATGTTTTTCAAGTTTCTAAACATCTTTTGTAATACAATTTGTATATGAACATGAACAAATGAAATGTAAATCAGCTTACAAATAATAATATACCCGAAGTAAAATCGATTAAAGTATAATTACATATTCGTGCTCAGTTAAAACGCGCAGTCCATGAATTTAAGTACGTAAATTTCACTCTTAAGTCAAATAAATCTTGTAATGAATATTGAAATAAAATGAACACTACACGATTAAGACTTCATTATATATATATATATATATATATATATATATATATATATATATATATGCTATGAAACTTTCGTTTTTCAGTAACAGAACTACTGACAAAAATCGTGATAAAATTTTATCTTATTTAACCCTTTAATTTAACTATTCTTGTATTCAGTTATAACAGTAGAATAATTATTTATAATGAATTATCCAGTAAAGAGTAGGGTACGACTGATTATAGAATTATAATTGTAGTATTGACAATCATAACTTATGATAATCGCATAGATTATCTCAATAATTCATGCTTTAAGTATAAAATAATTTATTATAGTGCATGTTTTATTATATTGACGATCATTTCAGTATAGCATTACTTCGAAGACTTAAATTACCGATAGTCTTCTGCTCATCGCAACAAAACAGATTAAAGAAAAATAATTCTGTAGTGACATATTAGTTTGTTTTTGTAACATTCAAACGTAGAATTCAAGCAGACTTCTATTAAGATTTGTTCTTCATTACTTTGTCTACTTCGTTTTTTATTTCGGCTAAAAGAACACTATCATTACTGGCTGTCTTGAGTGTATTCTAAAATTCTTCCTGTATATTTTATCTAATTTCCTACCTTTCTCTTTCAAGCTCTGCCTTTTCTGCTTGCGGTTTTTATTACTTAAGTAACATTTCTTTAATCTCTCTGCGGTTTTTTACATTTATCATGTTTAACATTTGTATACTGTCTACAATGAATCATTAGGTGTTTTCAACTACTTGCTGTCTTTATATCTAAAATTTCTACCCTGTCATTTATAATTATTTAGTTTTTAAAATTTCCAATTTATTTTCGCAGTATTTACTTTTGTAGTAATTTCTAGACCTGCTCTACAAGTTTGTTCAAACCGTTCAGTTCTCTTATCTAATTTTCATGTATCCCATGTCACTAATTTTAATTTTTAGATTTAATTAAATTTTTTTTTTAATTTTCAAAATTTTACCCATCTTTCGTCACAAATAAGTAGTTGTATTTGGTTGGTGGATTGTAATGGTTGGGGTGAGCATTTTGTTTTTAATTCTCAATCATTTTTACAATCAGTATCTGGTTTCGAAATCTTCACCCAAAAACCTTTTCCTATCTTCTTGTTAAACTTCCTTATCTTCCGATACCACTCAAATGTATTTATCTGTTTTATGATTTTTAAATAAGATTTTTACACTTATTAGTTTATATTTATAAAAAATTCTGCTTCATAATACCTGATCAGCTTGTTTTCCCAACAAATTCATTCGGTATATTTTGTTATTTTTGTATATTTTGCTATTTTTTGTTTTGCTTCAGTTCAATCTTCTTCATTCCCTACTTCACTTAATACGAATTTCAATTCGCTACCGTTATTAATTTTCATATCTTGTACATATTTCATTAAAAAATATGTCTCTTGATCTACATTACGCATCTCTTCATCTTCGTTGAAGAAGATGACGTACAAAATTGTCAAAGTGTTAGTTTGGATATTTGTACAAATTTAAAATAATTTTTTTTAAGGATATTTCTTCTAACTATCCAGAAAATTTATTATAATGCCTGTTGCATAGTATAATTTCCTCTGAGAGATATGACTGAAGTAGTATTTATCTATTTCCGAGAGGTATTTTACCCATGAGAATGCAATAATATTAAAAATACGATTATCTTGATAAAGAGAGAAGAAAAGAATATAAGATAAACGTTTTCTCGCGAAGTATGATTATGGTTATCTGTTATCGCCTGTTGCGTATTAAACGGCCTATGGACAAGTACTAAATTTAAAAAATTAGAATTTAAAAACCAATAGTTTTTCTCAAAGAGTTATCAACTTCACTACCTTTTCCTCTTTTCGCGATTATAGTAAAATACCTAAAAGAGATATTTATTCCTCTTAAATGCTCGCAATCTCTCCTCTTCCCCTACAGTATAGCTTTGTCTGATAAATTACATTTTTATTAAACAAAATGTTAGTTTCTGATAAAGTATTTTTTAATGACATTCAATCACATTAACTGTTTCAGTTAAAAAAATGAAAAAATGATTAGTGGCAGTAAAAATGATTATTTGACTCAAAGGCTCACATGATGATTTTTTACAATTATTACATTCTTCTTCTAAAAGGAGAAGGAAAAAAGTATAATTTTCTTTAACTTCTTATTAACAGAGAATTTCTCAGCCCCACTATTTATAAATAAAGAATTCATGAAGTTTTGTAGCCTTCAATCGAT